>NC_072392.2:74873461-75190384 GCF_028885625.2 Pongo pygmaeus | reverse complement strand
AGATCAGCCTGGGAAACATAGCAAGACCCCATCTCTAAAAAAAAATTTTTTTTTAAATTAGCTGGGCATGGTGGTGTATGCCTGTAGTCAAAGCTACTTGGGAGGTTGAGGCAGGAGGATTGTTTCAGCCCAGGAGGTGGAGGCTGCAGTGAGCCGTGATCATACCACTGTACTCTAGCCGGGGCAACAGAGTGAGACCCTGTCTCCAAGAAAAAATAAAATAAAATTATGATTGATAATATATTAGATTTTTATGAACTAATATAATTGTGAAACATTTATATTAATAACACTCATAAATATAACTGAAAGAAGATCTATTATTATTTATTATTTGACAATGTCTTTTATATAAGTCTATTTAGTTTAAAAAGGCTTAATTTAGGATTTTGATCTTGGAGAAACCTGCCAAAGATGTCAAAATGTTTAAAACACTTCATCAAAACAGAATCATAGGTCATTCTAAAATAATAGTTTTTTGTTTGTTTTTGGTTTTTGGTTTTTTTTTTTTTTTTGAGACAAGCTCTGTCACCCAGGCTACAGTGTAGTGATGTGATAATAGCTCACTGCAGCCTGGAACTTCTGGGCTCAAGCAATCTGCCCTCATAGGTTGGACTACAGGCATGTGCCACCATGCCTAGCTATATTTTTTTTTTTCCAGATATGAGGTCTTGATATGTTCAGCCCAGACTAGTCTGGGACTCCTGGCCCCAAGCAAACCTCCCATCTCAGCCTCCTAAAACGGTGGGATTACAGGTGTGAGCCACTGCATTCAGCCAAATAATATTTATTTAATCAGAGTGATAAATGGCTTTAAAAGTGGCTGGGTATGGTGGCTCACGCCTGTCATCCTGGCACTTTGGGAGGCTGAGGCAGGTTGTTCACCTGAGGTCAGGAGTTCAAGAAGAGCCTGGTCAACATGGCAAAATGCCATCTCTACTAAAAATATAAAAATTAGCCTGGCGTATTGGTGGACGCCTGTAATCCCAGCTACTTGGGAGGCTGAGGCAGGAGAATCGCTTGAACCTGGGAGGCAGAGGTTGCAGTGATCTGAGATCGCACCACTGCACTCCAGCCTGGGCGACAGAGCGAGACTCTGTCTCAAAAAAAAAAAAAAAAAAGACTTTAAAAGCAATATAGAAAGTTACATGGATGTAAAAACTTTAATTCTTTTAAAGTTTAGTTTTTTTTAAGTAATCAAAAACTTAATAAAGACAACACAGGATTTTCTTGGTAAAATGTAAAATCTTTGTTTTTTGGGCCAGTTACCAAAAAACAAAGACCTCCTGTAGTGTGACTGGTTTTTTAAAACATTTTGTTATGGCCAGGCGCGGTGGCTCATGCCTGTAATCCCAACACTTTGGGAGGCCGAGGTGGGTGGATCATGAGGTCAGGAGATCGAGACCATCCTGGCTAACATGGTGAAACCCCGTCTCTACCAAAACTACAAAAAATTAGCGGGGGCGTGTTGGTGGGCGCCTGTAGTCCCAGCTACTCTGGAGGCTGAGGCAGAAGAATGGCATGAACCTGGGGGGCGGAGCTTGCAGTGAGCTGAGATCGTGCCACTGCACTCCAGCTGGGGTGACAGTGAGAGACTCCATCTCAAAAAAAAAAAAAAAAAAAAAAATTTGTCATGAGTCAGGAGCTTTGTGAAATTATGCTGGCAAGCAAAAATGTACAGAAATGGTTTCTTACATTTGCCACTTTGTCTCTCAAGAGGTACTGTTTTTTGTTGCTTTGTTTTTTTTTTGAGGAGTTTCATTCTATTGCCCATGCTGGAGTGCAATGACGAAATCTTGGCTCACTGTAATCTCCACTTCCTCAGCCTCCCAAATAGCTGGGATTACAGGCGTGCACTACCATCCCGGCTAAATTTTGTATTTTTAGTAGAGACGGGTTTTCACCATGTTGAACAGGCTGACCTCAAACTCTTGACCTCAGGTGATCCACCAGCCTTGGCCTCCCAAAGTGCTGGGATTACAGGTGTAAGCCACTGCGCCTGGCCTTGCCTGGCTAATTTTTGTATTTTTTGTAGAGACAGGGTCTCATTATGTTGCCCAGGCTGGTCTCAAACTCCTAGACTCAACCAATCCTCCTACCTCAGCCTCCCGAAGTGCTGGGATTACAGGCATGAACAGCCACACCAGCTGATACTTGGTTCTTTAGCGGGGATGGAGAGGGCATCCTGGAGCACCTTTGCCTGGGGGAACATAATTGTACACTGTCTGCCTTCCCAGGGCTGGCCCTTAGGGCAAGGCCAAGAGTGCAGTGGGTGGGAGAGAAGCCAGATGCCACAAGAGGAATCCTGGGACCAGAGACTCAGGTCAGGGGGTGGAGCAGGGATCTAGAGGAGCCAGTCACCACACTGCCACCTTTGGCCCAGTTGTGGGAGCAGGGGAGGCTGGAAGAGATTTGGTATTCCTTCAACAGAAGGTTGGTATTCCATCAGAATCTCTGGGAGGAGGTCAGGCGTGGTGGCTCATGCGTGTAATCCCAGCACTTTGGAAAGCTGAGGCGAGCGGATCACTGAGGTCACCCTGTGAGGTGCTGGGCTTGGTGCCACGTGCCATGGATGAGTTGGCCCTACCTCTAGGAGCCCAGGATTCAGCCAGACATGAAGCATGCCATGGAACAGGATGGCATAGGGGCTTCAGCCAAGGGGCTGAGGTGGTGGGAAGCTTCAGGCTTCATGGTACGCCTAGGAGCAGGAGCAGGACTTGCCTGGAGAAAGGCAGGGGACTTGCTAGGCTGGGGGCAAGGCAGTGGGACAGTGCTCTTGGGAGCAGCAGGTGGTCCCATGCAGTGTGGCCAGGCTCAGTGTGAGGAAGGCTCTGAGAGCCAGTCTCTGGAGCTTGCCCTTGCTCTCCTAGAAACTCTTCAGAATCTGGGCACCTGTTGATGCTGGGCCTCACCCCAAGCTCCTGAATCTGAACCCCTGGGGGTGGAGCCCAGCCCAGGATGCCGGACAAGCTCCCCAGGTGGTGCTCCTGTAGCCAGGGAAGCCTGCTGGGCATGAGGCTTTCACTGCATGTCAATCACTTGGGCAGAATTTTACAGTCTCAGGCTGCACCCAGACCAAGCCCATCAGAATCTCTGGGAAGAGGCTGGGCGTGGTGGCTGACGCCTGTAACCCCAGCACTTTGGAAGGCTGAGGTGAGCAGGTCGCTGAGGTCAGGAGTTTGAGACCAGCCTGGTCAACGTGGTGAAACCCCGACTCTACTAAAAAATATAAAAATTAACTGGGCATGGTGGCAGGTACCTGTAATCCCAGCTGAGGCAGGAGAATGACTTGAACCCAGGAGGTGAAGGTTTCAGTGAGCAGAGATTGCACCACTGGATTCCAGTCTGGGTGACAGAGTCAGACTCTGTCTCAAAAAAATAAAATTCCTGGGGAAGAGCTTGGACATCAGAATCTCCCAAGGCTCCTCAGGTGACTCCCGTGAGTGGCTGTGGCCAAAAACCCTCAGGCGGGCCTGTCCCTCAGGTCAGCCAGGTCTGACAGAGCCCCTCCAGAGGGGCCCCTCCTGAGTACCGGTCTTCGGCAAGCCCTCATCCATCCTGATTCATGTGTTTATCTGCTTATTGTCTGTGCCCATCCTTCCCCCAACCCAGATTTGCAAGTTCCATGAGGGCCCTTTGGACTTCCGTTCACTGCTAGATCCCAGGGTACAGAATGGACGGGCTGGCATATAGTAGGTGTTCAATAAATGTTTATTGAGTGAATTTATCGACCCCCTACTCTGTGCCAGGCACAAAGGGAGACACGATCCCTATATCACCTCTTGGTTCTCCCAACAACCCCATGAGGTATATACTACTGAGTCCATTTTATAGATCAGAGAGGTAAGGATTTTGCCCAAGGTCTGATGGCTCCTGGAGCTCAGGCTCTGTCCTCCACCCTGCCCTGCCTTCCAGCCAAGGCCTCTGAGTGGCCCTGCTGTGGGAAGCTGCTTGGAAGCTGCACCAGCGGGCCTGGGGGTCACAGGACATGTTGACACAGCCTGTCCTCAGGGCGTTTCTTGGAACCTCTCAGCTGGTTTTGAAAGGCCTCCTTCTTCATGGCCTGCAACGGCTGTGTGCCTCCACCCACCAGACTGATTTGAGAGGAGGACTTTGATGTGGTCAGCAGCTGCTCCCTGGCCAGCAAGGTGGACCACGGATACCCTACCATCTCCCTCAGCCAATGGACTTGGAGGCTCTCCCTTCCCCACCCCAGGTGACCCTGGAATCTTGGAGTCATCCCCAATCTGCCTCCATCCTTGTGAGGTTAGGATGGGTTAGGATTAGTTTCTCATATTGAGGAGGAGGATAGGACCCCAAGGCCTGAATCAGTGGGCTAGGATGGGAGGATCCTGCTGGACAAACTGAATAAAACTTCAGGAAATGAAGGGAGGGTCAGGGAGACTTACAGATCTTAATTTCCGCAGGGTTGAACCTGGCTGGTAGTCAGGGCCTTTCCTTCCCAACACCTTCTGAATGCAGCTCTTTAAGTAAGAGGAAAGGTGGCCAAGGTCCCTGTGAGGACCCCTGGATCCTCAGGCTTTCCCTTCCCTTCCATGGGGCAGTATAAGGCTGTCCTCTTAAGAAGCTGACTGCCTTCTAGAATGCTGCGATTGCAGCTAATATTCTGGAGAGAGGGCCACCCCGCTGTTGGACACCCCAATTTCCAGCCTCCTTTCTTCCAGCTCTGGCCTCTTCTACACACCCCAGGTAGCTCTGCCAAGCTGGATGAGGAGGTTGAAATAATTTCCGTTGTGTTGGCAACAAATACAAGCTGAATAGAGGTCTGGGTTGGGAAAAATTGACGGCTGCTTGGCAGCCTCGGGAGGCAAGATGATGGGCAGGAGGGGAGCCTGCACATGGGGATGGGCACCCTGGGTTGGGAGAGTGGATTATTGATGAGATCTTTGGCATTCTACCCAAGCCTGTTTGTCTTCTTTCTTTTTTTTGCTCCATTAGTTTCCAGTGCACAACTGTGAGGAAGTTCTTTCTATGGTCTTGTCACCATCCCTCCTGCTGTAACTAATGACATCATCCCTCACATCACAGTGGGCTTTTACAGTTTCTAGGGCATTTTCCTTCTTTCTTTTTTTGGGGGGTGATGGGGGACGACAGTCTTGCTCTTTCACCCAGGCTGGAGTGCAGTATCACAATAATAGCTCACTGTGGTCTTCAACTCCTGGGCCCAAATGATCCTCCTGCCCCAGCCTCCCAAAGTGCTGGGATTACAGGTGTGAGCCACTGTGCCTGGTCAGTATTTTTTTTTTTTTTGAGACAGAGTCTTACTGTCACCCAGGCTGGAGTGCAGTGGCATGATCATGGCTCACTGCAGCCTCAATCTCCCGTCTCAGTCTCCCCCATGCCCAGCTAATTTTTGTTCATATATATATATATATATTTTTTTTTTCGAGACAGGGTTTTGTCATGTTTCTCAGGCTGGTCTCAAACTCCTGGGCTCAAGCAATCTACCAACCTGGTCCTTCCATCCTTCCAAGGTGCCAAGATTTCAGGCATGAGCCACCGTGTCTGGCTAGTATATTCTATGTTATCTTATTTAATCTTCTCAGACATCAGCGTTGAGTCAGAGGAGTTGTTATTAGGCATTGTTGTCACCATTATCTCCATTTTACAGACAAGGAAACTAAGATGTGAAGAGAAGGGACAAGTTCCCAGTCACACGGTTAGTGGCGAAGTTGCAACATAAACACATTTGCCTGACTTCAAGTTACTCCAGTTCCCCGCAGTCCCTCCAAATTACACCCGCAGACACACATGCTCACCTCTCTCCCCCACCTCCTCCCCCTTCCATCTTACCACAACCCTGAGGCCATCCCCAGGGAGATCATCCTGTCCATGCCCCTGCCTCTGCCCCAGCGCAGTGGAGCCTCCACGTGGCCTGTATCTGCAGCTCATCTGGTCATGGTCCAGGAGAAGGTGACAGTGGGAAAGTTGGGGGAGTCAAGGGTGTCAGCTGCTGCTGCTGCTTTTTGAGCAAAGACTTTGAAAGTTTAATGTGATAATCTCATCCTGATTCCTGCAAACTGAGGACCTTGGGCTTGTCCAAGAATCCATTACCAACCTCACATGAGGAGCAGGGAGGTTGCACTGGGTTCCCCACCTCCCTGCTCCCCCAGTCCCCATGCATACTGGGAAGGATCTGAGTCTTGGCTGATTTTTTTTTTTTCTTAATGGAAAGAAAGTGTTTCTGGATCATGGTAGAGATTCTAGGCTTCCTACCTCAGGACCTGGACCAGGAGACCCCAGCCCTTTACTTTTACATCTGGGAATTTAATATCCTAAAAAGTGCGGCTGGTTAGTAGGTTGTGAGGCCAGTCAGAAGGTGTAGAAAATCAGCCCAGCCAGGGATCCCCGGCCCTTGCATCCCCCCACCCCAATACACCGCCAGGGAAACTGAGGCCTGTTACTGTTGTCTCCACATCATCTCTGCCCAGAAGCAAACCAATTAGCACCGTGTCTGGTTCTGTGTTCCCAGCGCCTGTCTCATTATTTGGGGATTTATGTCCCGGTCACTGTGAAGGACAACTGTCCCAGTTTCCACTGGGGGAGCCTGGCTGGCGCTGGAGACCAGCGGTGGCAGGAGGTGGTGCCGTCCTCCTTGGGGCAGGATGGGGATTTGATTTCAGGGGGATTTGCAACCAGTGGGGAGCCGCCCTGGGCACATGGTGACTCTGGGCTATTTTAGGAGGCAAAACGTTGGGGGAGGGGTCACAGTGGACTTGTTCAAGCCAGTAGAGAGTCTGCCCTTTCAGTGGGGGCAGAGAGAACCCATGATGGGTGGGGTGGGACAGGCCTACCCACTGTTGGGGCCTCTCCCACCCTCCTAGAGCCCAGGAGTCCGGAATGACGCCACCCGTCCGAGCCCCAGTCTGGGCTGTGGGCCGAGCAGGGAAGCTGCTGGCTGGGCCGGGGTCTCTGATCCTTGCCTGAGTCCCTTTGCTACAGGCTTTGCTTCAGCTGGGGCCCTTAGTGTTATTATTATGAACAATTCTTTTAACACCTCTTATCTTTGTAGTAGAAATGTTACCACTTATCAAACATCTGGGAAAGGCCCCAGGAGCAAGAAAAAGGGCACAGCCTTAAATCCAGGCCCATCAGCTGCTGTTCTGTATGGGCCTCTTCCAAGCTGTGTAATGTTGAGGGTTGCATAAGTTCCTTCACCTCTCTGAGCCTCAATGTCCCTCTCTCTAAAGCCAGGACCAGCAACACCTAATTAATGATGCCCCTACTATTAGTTGGGCACATATTATATGGGGTACTTTGCAGGCATGATGTCACACCATCCTCTACACTGTTACCTGTTAATTGCCCTGTTTTAGAGATAAGGAAACTGAAGCTCAGAGAGGGGAAGTAACTTGCCTAAACTCACACAGTCAGAGCAAGCTGCCTGATCCATTTCTCTTTGCACCCACAGTGAGAGTTGGTTCATTCCTCAAATCCAGCAATATGTCTTCGTTACTTTCTATGTGCCAGGCACTGTTCTAGGGCTGAAGAGTCATCCACAGACAAAACAGAGGAAGAGGAGACAGTGGATGAGACTGGCCAGTAGTGAGAGCTGGAATGGTCAAACTGGAGACTCAGAGGCTTTATTTAGACTAAGCGTCATTTTCTGGAGTGGCGAGGGCAATATTTAAGGGGCCTGAATCCCTCACTGGGCAAGTGGAAGGTGGACCAGGGAGGGCCAGCACCACCTCGCACCCCCAGCTCTCCATTACCAGAAAGAGCTTTTCCATTCGTTCTTCCTCTTCACCCCACCTTTGTAGGAAAAAAGTTACTGGGCATATTGGGATAAGGCCTTTAGAAGCACCATGGTATAAAGGAAAGAGACAGCCTAGAGTTTGGAGTCATCCAATGGGGTTCAAATCCCCACTTTGCCCCTTTCTAGCTATGTGACCTTGGGAGGGTAAGTTAACTTCTCAGAGCCTCCCCATCTTTGTTTTTGTTTTGTTTTGTTTTGTTTTTTTGAGACAGAATGTCGCTTTGTTGCCCAGCCTGGAGTGCAGTGGCGCCATCTTGGCTCACTGCCACCTCCGCCCCCCGGGTTCACACCATTCTCCTGCCTCAACCTCCCGAGTAGCTGGGACTACAGGCACCTGCCACCACGCCCGGCTAATTTTTTTGTATTTTTAGTAGAGACGGGGTTTCACCGTGTTAGCCAGGATGGTCTCGATCTCCTGACCTCGTGATCCACCCGCCTTGGCCTCCCAAAATGCTGGGATTACAGGCATGAGCCACCGCGCCCGGCCAGAGCCTCCCCCTTTATCTTCAAAATTGGGAGAGTAGTAGCGACCTTTCAGGGTTAGTAGGGGACAATATGAGTGGGAAAGGGCGTGGGAAGGATCTGGCACACAGAAGGCCCACAATAGACGGCAGTGTTTTGCCTGCGTGCAGAGTTGGAGTTTAGGGGTGTGTTATTCCTAGGTATCTAGGTGAAGCCACGTCTTTGTGGGTGGCACTAAGCTGGCACCTGTGGTCCTGCTGAATGATTTCAACAGGCTGAGCAGAATGGGAGAGCCAGAAGCCCAAACATGCGGTCTGGGCCTCCCAGCGCAGGAAACTACCACTCGCTCGGGGGGCTGGGATAGGGAGGCTGAACTCACCAGTGCATCACGTGAAAATAGACCTGGGGGTTTCAAGGACGCTCAGCTATATGTAGAGCTAGTTCAGGGCTGAAGAAAAACTGAGGGATGGGCAGCATTCACAGAGGAGGGCAGAGATGGGGGGAGGTTGTGCTGTCCCTTTTTCTGTTCTATGGAGGATACCAAAAGCCTAAAAGAGTTTAGAGGAATGTGCCGGGCGCGGTGGCTCACACCTGTAATCCCAGCACTTTGAGAGGCTGAGGCAGGCGGATCATGAGGTCAGGAGATCGAGACCATCCTGGCTAACACGGTGAAACCCTGTCTCTACTAAAAATACAAAAAATTAGCTGAGTGTGGTGGCGGGCACCTGTAGTCCCAGCTATTCGGGAGGCTGAGGCAGGAGAATGTTGTGCACCCAGGGGGCGGAGCTGGCAGTGAGCCGAGATCGCGCCACTGCACTCTAGCCTGGGCGACAGAGCAAGACTCCATGAAAAAACAAAAAAAAAACAAAGGAGTTTAAAGGAATGTAACTGGGTTAATCCAACACCCAGAAACCATTTATTCAACACATTTTTAATTAAGTGGTTTAGATCAGGTCAGTTGGTCACCATGCAAGGTACCAGGCAAAGGAAATGAATGAAGGCCCAGAACTACCCTGGGGGAGGAGCCCTCAGTATAGTCAGGTAACCAAAGCAGGGTTTGGGAGAGACAGTTTAATTAATACAGTGTGATAAGGGCAGTGTTAGGGTCTCATACAAGGTGCCCTGGGAGCACATACAAGAGGGAGGCACATCTTCAAAGGCTTCCTGGAGGAGGTGACCACGTCAGGGGAAGAATAGCTGAGGCAAATGGATCTCTTTAGCTGGGAGAAGAGCCCCTTTAGGAAGAAGCTGCCTGCTGTGTTTCTCTGGCTGTGGAAGGTGGAGTGCACGTTTTCTCTGTTACCAGGCAGCAGATCTAGGACCAGTACGCAAGCATTATAGGGAAACAGGTTCCAACCTCCCATTTTAATTAACGTTAGCATAGTGGAATAGGCCATCTTGTTAGGTAGTGATCTCCTCATCATTGGCATGTTCAGGCAGAGGCCAGAGGATACCTTGTCAAAGCTGCTACAAAAGGGACGGGATGACCTCTAAGATCCCTTCCAAGTCTGAACAACTGCAGTTCTCCATGGACAGCCACAGGATGTGGACTGTGATGGAGAGCAGTGTGACCGGATTAAGTTAGAGGATGCGTGTGCTGTGGGATAGTGAGGTACATATGGTATACCATGACTGTCCTCCTCACCCTGGATTTACTTTTTAAAAACATCTTTGGCTAGGCGTGGTGGCTCACGCCTGTAATCCCAGCACTTTGGGAGGCTGAGGCGGGTGAAACATGAGGTCAGGAGATCGAGACCATCCTGGTCAACATGGTGAAACCCTGTCTCTACTAAAAACACAAAAATTAGCCTAGCGTAGTGGCATGCACCTGTAGTTCCAGCTACTTGGGAGGCTGAGGCAGAAGAATCACTTGAACCCGGGAGATGGAGGTTGCAGTGAGCCGAGATTGCGCCATTGCACTCCAGCCTGGGCGACAGAGTGAGACTCCATCTCAAAAAAAAAAAAAAAAAAAAAAAAAAAAAAAATCTTTAGTAACTGCCTTATTGAAATATAATTGCATACCATACAATTCCCCCATTTAAAATGTACAATTTAATGTGGATTTATCTTAAAAGTGGAAATGCACTTATTATTCATTCAACAACTATTTATTGAGCATCTATTAAGTATGCAGTAAGCTTTGCACTGGTGTTGTGGATAGCTGGGAAATAAGGGCCCTGCCCTCATTGGGGAGACAGGTCAGGGTCCAAACCAAGAATTACAACCTGAGAGATACCCTAAGAGGGTGGTAAACTGAGTCTGAGACTAAGAGTGATGAAGCTGGGGAAAAGGGGTCCTGGGGAGGTAACATTTGAACTGAGGCCTGAGTGACAAGGAGGTATCTCTGTGAATGTCGGGAGGATGTTCCAGACTGAGGGGAGAGCAGGGGCAAGGCCCAGGGCAGGGGTGAGTTGGTGGATGGGTGGACCAGGAAGTGCTAGGAGACTTGGTGGCACCGTGGGTGAGGCATCCCTGAGGCTCCCCACCATGGGGCCTCCTCTCTGCGTGGCCTGGTCCCCAGTAGGCCTGCCCCATGCCAGGCAGGTGAGTGGCACCACCACTTCTTCTTTGGCTGCAAGAGCCCTCTGTGTCCGCTTTCCTTGGCTCTTTCTTGCTCTCTTGCCCTTTATTGCTTCTCCAACAACAGAATGGTGACAGTGCTCTTAGGAGGTCGTGCCACCAGCCCCTGCCTCCTGCTCTCCCTGGTTGGCTCCGTGCCCCGTGTGTGCCCACTGTGTGCTGGACCCTGTGCTTTGATCCCCTGGTAGGAATCAGAAAGGACTCTCAGCCACACACACCGGTGAAGTCTCCCCAGCAGACTCTGGCTGTCTCCCCTGACCTCCAGAGGCAGTGCCTAGGAGCAGCCCGGAGTCTCCCATTTAGTGCCCACTTCCTGTGTGACTTTGAACCAGTTACTTAAGGTCCACAATCTTTTTTTTTTTTTTTTTGAGACGAAGTTTCACTTTTCTTACCCAGGCTGGAGTGCAATGGGGTGATTTTGGCTCACTGCAACCTCCGCTTCCCAGGTTCAAGCGATTCTCCCACCTCAGCCTCCTGAGTAGCTGGGATTACAGGCATGCCACTACCCCCGGCTAATTTTTGTATTTTTAGTAGAGACAGGGTTTCACCATGTTGGCCACGCTGGTCTCGAACTCCTGACCTCAAGTGATCCGCTCACCTCGACCTCCCAAAGTGCTGGGATTACAGGCGTGAGCCACCGCGCCCACCTAAGTCACCAATCTTTCGTTTCCTGGTCTGTAAAATGGGGAACTGCACCGCTCTGGGCAGAGTGGTTCTGAGGTTTCATTGTGATCCCCCGGCACCCAGCAGGTGGTCCATGAATGTCAACTTCCTCCCACTCCCTGAGTTTCCTCCCAAAAGAGGGGCCTGCTTGCCAGAGGTAGCAGACGGGGGCGGAAGGGGGTGCTGACAGGGGGGTGGGGTTTTGGGGTCCTCTTCCCTGAGCTCTGGGACCCCTGGGGAGGCCGTCAGGTACACTGGGCCTGGTCAGCCGGGGTAGGCGGGATACTCACCCGTGTGCCCAGCTCTTCAGCCAGGAGAGCCTCCGAGTCTCCCCTCTCTTCCTCCCAACCGGGGAGCCCCACCGCTGAGCCCCTCTCCCGCCAAGGCTCTCCTGGGCCGGCCGGGGCGGCGCGGCTCCTGGCACCTGCTCCCGTCGGGCCGCCCGGGGGCGGGCTCGGAGACGCGGCGGCTGTCCCGGGAGGCGCGGGGCCGGGAGCTGCGACTCAGGACCGCCCCGGGTGGCCGCGAGCGGCTGGACACAGCCGGGTTTGTCCGGGGCGCTCTCCAGGTAGGCGCGGGCGCCGGACTCGGGCCCGCACTCCCCGCCGCCCATCCCGGACCCACGCACCTCGGGGGCAGAGCCGGCGGGAGGGGGCCCGCCGCGTGCTCAGCGTTTAGGTGGCTCTGCAGGGCTGGGGGCAGCGGCGGAGACCCTTCTCGCCTGGTGACCGGGAAAGAACCGCAACTTAGCCGGAAACTGAGGTCGCGAGGAGGACAGCAAGGGTGATGGCAAGAAGGACTTCCAGCTCCCATTAGGGGGAGAGAGGGAGTAGAGGGTGAGACTCCCCCTCTACTTCCACCCACCCTAAGGAGAGGACCATTCTCTGGAGATAGGGGGCGCGACCAAATAACCCACCGTCTTTTCTTAAGAAGTTTAGAGAATCCAAAAGTTGATCCACCCCTATCAACACTGAGATGGAATAGAAGGGAAGGGGTGGGGGAGGGAAGAGCAACAATTATCTTTTGGGGGGTGTAAAGAGTACTCCTGCTCCCCCACCCTCCACCTCATTCACAGTCATTGGAGGACTTCCTGTCCCGCCCCTTCCTAACCCCAACGTGCAGAATGTCTCAGCTTCAGCAAGGGGCATGGGAGGGCCCCTGGCCAGAGCACTCTGCCCCCACCCACAACTCAGGAACAGTCTAACTCAGGAGCTGCCAACCCTCCTCCTTCTGGCTTCCAGGACTTAGGCCCCTGCCCTGACTTGGACATGGTGACTAGTGGAAGGCAGGGAGTGGGGTTTGAGGGAGCTCCCCTTCTGGGTCCTATGGGATTGGGCAGGGAGAGCAGGCAGGAGATAAACCCGGGCTGTGCCAGGATCCTGAGCCCTGGTGCTCCTAGGAGGGGGCATGGGGCAGGCGGTTCTCCTGTGCCTGCTGAGTGTGATCAGGGCAACAGGTCAGATTTCCTGGGCTTTGCCTGGCAGCAGAGGCAAGGACGGGGGGTACGGAGACAACCACCCCACCATACAGGCAGCTGTTCTGTGTTGCCACTGTAGACCCTGCAAAGAGAGATGCAGGTTAGACAGCAAGAAGGACTTTCTTCCTGAGGGTAGGGGTCTTTGGGGGAGTCTCAGTGGCCAGCAGAGCCAGCCCCTGTCTTTGGGGGTGTCAGGAGGGACTGAGGCCCTCTGGAGGATGCAGACAACTGGGGGTGAGGACAGAGCAGACCGGGGAGGGGAGGCGGTGGGGGACAGTGACTTCACCTCTGGACCGTCCTGCTCCTTCACCTCCTATGCCTTCTCTCCCTCCCTTGGAGCTGGAGTGTTGGCTTTCAGCAGCTCACTCCTGAAATCCCCAGCACCCAGAAGGCCCCAGGGGAAGGTGACAGGCTTCCTCTGTCACCACTTCAGATGGGCAGACAGACATGGCTGCTTTGGGTGTGTCCAGCGGAACCCCTCACCTGGCACCTGGACCAGCTGTTGCCTAGCCCCTGGGTCTCCTGTTCTGGCAAAGCAGGGGTGTATGTGCTGGGGGCTGGCGCAGGTGACTTGACTCCTCTGGATCCTCTGAGGGGATCTCAGGGTGTGGCCCTCGGTGACCCCAGCTCCCTGGACCCATGGAATAGCTGGGATGGGTGCCACTCTATGGTGGCCACACCACTAAAGAGGGCTGTTTCCCCTTCCTTGCCCTGGGGAGGTGTCAGTGCTGGGAGAGGGCAGTGGGGAGGTGGCAGGGTGGAGAAGCCAAAATGCTCATTGACGGCCCCTCAGAGACACTCAGCGGGTACCCAGGCCCAGGAGGGCTTGCACTCTGCTAGGACAGGAACAGATTAGGCTTCTCTTCTTCAGGCACTTCTCTCTGCAGCTGGGCTGGTGGGAAACGCCAGGATCCCACACTCCTGCTTGTGACCCCATGAATGACTGGGTTGGAGGCTGCCAGGGTCCTCACCCCTTGCCCTTGCCTCATAGAGTGGAGGAGACCTGGCCCTACCTACTTGCCTCTCTTTGTGACGCTGAGCCTCAGTTGCCTCATGTGTCAAGCCTCGCAGGATTGTTCTGAGGATTCATGGAGGCGATGTTTCTGTTGTGCTCTGGGGGTAACAGGCGCTTGCCACCAGGCGCACCTACCCTGCCTTTCTCCCAGGCTAAGGCAGAGTCATATACCTTGGCCTCCACTGCCTTCCACAGTAGCTGCTCTGTGTGGCCACCACAATTCAGCCTGCAAAGGATCTAGGAGCCCAATCCCCGCTCTTATTTATTTTATTTTATTTTTTATTTTTTTGATATGGAGTCTCGCTCTGTCACACAGGCTGGAGTGCAGTGGCACAATCTCGGGTCACTGCAACCTCCGCCTCCCGGGTTCAAGCGATTCTCCTGTCTCAGCCTCCCGAGTAGCTGGGATCACAGGCGCCTGCCACCACACCCCGCTAATTTTTGTAGTTTTAGTAGAGATGGGGTTTTGCTGTGTTTGCCAGGCTGGTCTCAAACTGCTGACCTCAGGTGATCCACCTGCCTCGGCCTCCCAAAGTGCTGGGATTACAGGAATGAGCCACTGTGTCCAGCCTATTATTATTTATTTATTTATTTATTTTGAGATGGAGTCTCACTCTGTCGCCCAGGCTGGAGTGCAGTGGTGCAATCTCGGCTCACTGCAAGCTCCGCCTCCCGGGTTCACGCCATTCTCCTGCCTCAGCCTCCTGAGTAGTGGGACTACAGGCGTCCACCACCATGCCCAGCTAATTTTTTGTATTTTTGGTAGAGACAGGGTTTCATCGAGTTAGCCAGGATGGTCTCGATCTCCTGACCTCATGATCCGCCTGCCTCGGCCTCCCAAAGTGCTGGGATTACAGGCATGAGCCACCGCACCTGGCTATTTTTTACTTATTTATTTATTTTTTTGAGACGGAGTCTCACTGTCTCTGGGGCTGGAGTGCAGTGGTGCAATCTCGGCTCACTGCAACCTCCGCCTCCCAGGTTCAAGCAATTCTCCTGCCTCAGCCTCCCGAGTAGTTGGGATTACAGGCACTCACCACGTTGGCTAATTTTTGTATCTTTAGTAGAGACAGAGTTTCACCATGTTGGCCAGACTGGTCTCAAACTCCCAACCTCAGGTGATCCATCTGCCTTGGCCTCCCAAAGTGCTGGGATTACAGGCAAGAGCCACCACACCTGGCCCCCTCTCTTTAAAGACAGGAAACCAAAGCCCAGCGAGGCAGGGTCTGGCCCAAGTTTGGCTGGCCAGCCAGCCTGGCCTGGTCTGGGAAGTAGGCTGCGGAGGCCGGAGGGTGGCTGTTGGCTGACATGAAGGAAAACGCCAGAGGGTAACTGGGCTTGTTAAGGGCTTGAGGAGGGAACCCTTCATGCTCTGCCAAAGGCTGAGGACAGGCCTCGAACCTTCCTCTCCGGTTACCTCTTTAGGAGAAGCAGCCTTTTCTGGAGGACTCCTTTCCCAGGCTGCAGCAGAAACAACCATCTGCTGCCTGTTTTCTGGCCTCCACAGTCCCCTCCATTCAGCCCTCTCTGGATGTACAGGCAGGGAATCTCATCACCTCACGGTGGCCAAGGACCCCATGGAAACCCAGGGACCTCACGTGCATTTGTCACCCAGCCAGAAGTGGTGGAGATGGGACCCCAGAGCCCTGCCTGAGTGCTCCCCTCACCCCACCCCCCCAGCTCCACATTGACGGACGCACAGGCAGACAGGCAGACAGAACCTGGGCTACACAGCTCTCCAGCGCAGGTGGTGTGAGGCTGCCTCCAAGTGGCTGGCTCCCTCCCAGGGCCCAACCCCTGCCCTCTCTGCAGCAGCCTCAGCCCATCTCTCAGGGAAGACAGGGAACAGAGGGAGATTTAACCAGCTTCCTGTAGGAATCCCAGACAGACAGACAGACGGATGGGTACATACACGCTTTTTTTCTCTGCTTTCCCCTTGTCCTTCCTCCCCACCTCTTTGGCCCTGGCCCCACCTCTTTCTACCCAGGGTGTAGCCCCTCTCTGCCAGGCACTGGGCCTGAAGGGGCTGCACAACCCTGCCCCTCCCTGGAGCCCTTCTCTGAATCCCTCCCCACCCCATCAGTTCAGGTCAGGGCTTGGCAGGCTTTAAGGAGAGGTGGGGTGGGGCAATGGGTAAGGACTTGGGCTTTGAGTCAGACAAGCATAGGTCCAGGTCTAGCCACAGAACCTCCCAAAGCCTGTTCTCTAATCTAGGCAGTGAGATAACAGGTTAATAATGGTGCTCATCTCATGGAATTGTGAAGTTTAAGAGAGATGCTGTCTGGGCATGGTGGCACATGCCGGTAATCCCAGCTACTTGGGAGGTTGGGGCAGGAGGTTCACTTGAGCCCTACGAGTTTGAGGCCAGCCTGGAGCCTGGGAAACGTAGTCAAACCCCATCCCCCCCAAAAAAGAAAAAAGATCCTTTTTGTCAAACACCTGGCCCACAGTAAGCCCTCAATAAATGGGGTTGTTATTTCATAAAGAAGACTTGACGTAAGCAGCTGGGGGGCGAAGAGAAAGACAGGGAAGCCTCTATAATCAGCTCGTGCATCGTCTTTCCATTTGCTTTGAAGCAAGTCCACTGCCCTGCTCTAGGACTCAGTTTCCCCATCTGCTTAAGGCAGCATATGGACTAGGTCCCGTCCAAGTGTAGGTCCTGCTAGCGTGGGTCATGCTGGCTCTGAGTACGGGCCAGGGTTAGGGATGCCGAGCTGCCGATGCTCAGGGCAGGGTTAGATAGACCTGTGTGCCCCTGTCACTGCCCACCCGTCCACACTTTCTGACTGGGCTCCCCTAGCTTAGCTGGGGCAGTGTGGCTCCTAAGGGAACAGCTGGGAAGGCTGGGTCAGGCAGGGCAGGCTGCGGCAGGCCCAGCAGCCTGGCTGGGGGGAACACAATTAGCCTGGAATCCAGGCGGCCCCGTGAGCCCAGAGGCTATATATCACAGAGGTTTAATCAGCTGCATGGCAGATATTTGCTCTCTTGGGCCATGTCCCCGGCCCGCCTGTCATAAATTACACTGAGATTTCAAAATACCCCGTCCCCATGCTGGCGGGGCAGGCAGCTCTCCTTGGCAAGGCCAGGAAGATCTCATTCCTCTGAAGCCTCCACCCAGGGAATGGGACCTCTGCCCCCACCAACACTTGCACCTAAGACCTTCTTCCTGCCTCCTCCTGCTGGGAGGGTTGGGGAGGACATGGAGAGGCAGGAGAGTCGCTGTGATGACCTCCATCTAGAGGTGAGAAGGTGCAAAATATTGGTGGGGGGCTCCATGCAGTAATGGGGGCCTTCTCACAATGGCAGTGACCTCCAGTGTGCCCTCTGTGGGAACAGCTATACCCTGGATCCGTGGTGTGGCTCCAGGAGACAGCTGCGTTGCCCCTTGAGTGTGGGGACTGGGGTCTGTCATGTCCAGGGGATACCGAGTCTTCACCTACCTTCCCACTGGATGTTTGCTGCGCCACCTGGAGGCTATCTGTGGGACTGCCGCCCAGCCACAACATCCAAACCTTAGCAGCAGGGTTTGGACCATCAAATCACCAAGCACTTATGACCACACTAGGGTCAGATCTATGGCGCGTTAATTTGTTAGGGCTCCCATAACAAAGTGCCACAGGCTGGTGGCACTTAAACAATAGAAGTTTATTGTCTCAGTTCTGGATCCTAAAAGTCCAAGATCAATATGTGTCAGCAAGGCTGGGCACAGTGGCTCATAACTGTGATCCCAGCACTTTGGGAGCCGGAGGCTGGAGGATCTATTGAGCCCAAGTGTTTGAGGTTACGGTGAGCTATGATCACACTGCTCCACTTCAGCCTGGGCAACAGAGCAAGACCCTGTCTCTCTCTCTTTTTTTTTTTTCTGAGACGGAGTCTTGCTCTGTTACCTAGGCTTGCGTGCAGTGGCACGATCTTGACTCACTGCAACCTCCGCCTCCCAGGTTCAAGCAATTCTCTTGCCTCAGCCTCCTGAGTACCTGGGCTTACAGGCGCCCACCACCGCGCCCAGCTAATTTTTTTGTATTTTTAGTGGAGACAGGGTTTCACCATGTTGGTCAGGCTGATCTTCAACTCCTGACCTCGTGATCCACCTGCCTCAGCCTCCCAAAGTGCTGGGATTACAGGCGTGAGCCACTGTGCCCAGTCAATTTCACCTTTTTATAAGGACACCAGTCATGTATATTGGATTAGGGGCCCACCCTATACCAGTCTGGCCTTATCTTAATAGCATCTGCAATGACCCTATTTCCAAATAAGGTCGTATTCTGAAAGTGCTGGGGATTAGGTTGTCAACATATTGAATTTTGGGGGACACAATTCAACCGATATCACATAGTGAGTCTCAGATGTTCAGTGACACTCTCATTTCATGGTCTGGGCACAACAACACCCACACCATGGCACAGCTACACTGTGACACGCACACAGAGTGAGTGACACAGATTCACCTCAACAAACAATGGGGTAACAGAGACATTTGCAGTGACCCAGGTACATCATGACAGACACACAGGGTGACAGACTTACAAGCTGCAAGAGACAGACACACTATGTATTAATAACAGCTGATTGGCCGGGCACCGGTGGCTCACGCTTGTAATCCCAGCACTTTGGGAGGCTGAGGTGGGCGGATCACGAAGTCAAGAGATCAAGACCATCCTGGCCAACATTGTGAAACCCTGTCTCTACTAAAAATACAAAAATTAGCTGGGAGTGGTGGCACGCGCCTGTAGTCCCAGCTACTCAGGAGGCTGAGGCAGGAGAATTACTTGCACCCGGGAGGCAGAGGTTGCAGTGAGCCGAAATAGCGCCACTGCATTACAGCCTGGGCGACAGTGTGAGACCCTGTCTCAAACAAAACAAAACAAAACAAACAAACAAACAAAAAAACCAGCTGATTTTGTAGGGCACTGAGAAGCGTATTACATAGATTATAGGTCAGCTCATCTAATCCCCACAATGTGTGTATGACTTAGGAACTGTTATTGATCACTCCCATTCTACAGAGGTACAGATGAAGGAACTGACCTCAGGTCACACAGCCAGTGAATGACAGAGCTGAGATTTGAACCCAGGTGTGAATCAGCATGGAGCTCCTGGTCTTGGCTGGACATGGTGGCTCATGCCTGTAACCCCAGCACTTAGGGATGCCGAGGCAGGCAGACCACGTGAGCACAGAAGTTCGAGACCAGCCTGGGCAACATAGCGAGACCCTGTCTCTACTGAAATTTTAAACATACATAAAATTTCAAAGAGCTCCTGCCCTTATCGCTATGCTCCTCTGTTCCATCCACACACAGTCCCCACACTTGTCACGACAGACATGTTATGTGGGATCACTGCTCACAAAAAGGACAAGCAGCTTACTGAGAATGGGGGTGGCATCTGGGGACTACAGGCAGGTTTTTGGCCATGGGCTTGTAAAATTAATTTTCCTTGTTCAGATGGGGGCTCCACTATTGGACGTATGGTCTTGTGAAGACATTGTGGCATCACTGGACTGGTCTGATCTGCAAAGTAAGCATGGGCCTCAGAACACAGGAAATGCCCTCTGGGGAGATGAGCTTGTCTGCTTAGGTTGCCATAACAAAGTACCACAGACTCAGTGGCTTCGACAGTGGAGATGTAATTTCTCACAGTTCTGGAGGCTAGAAGTCCAAGATCAAGGTATCAGGAGGGTTCATTTCTTCAAAGGCCTCTCTCCTTGGCTTGAAGATGGTCTTCCCTCTATAACTGTGTCCAAATTTCCTCTTCTTATAAAAACACCAGTCATATGAGACCCAGCGCGGTGGCTCCACCTGAAATCCCAGCACTTTGAGAGGCCGAGGTGAGCAGATCACTTGAGGCCAGGAGTCCGAGACCTGCCTGGCCAACATGGCACTGCCCCATCTCTACTTAAAAAAAATACAAAAATCAGCTGGGCGTGGTGGCAGATGCTTGTAATCCCAGATACTCAGGAGGCTGAGGCAAGAGAATTGCTTGAATCCAGGAGGCAGAGGTTGCAGTGAGCCGAGATTGTGCCACTGCACTCCAGCCTGGGTGATAGAGTAAGACTCTGTCTCCCACTGGGTGCAGTGGCTCATGGCTGTAATCCCAGCACTTTGGGAGGCCAAGGTAGGAGGATCACCTGAGGTCAGGAGGTCGAGATCAGCCTGGACAACATGGCGAAACCCTGTCTCTACTAAAAATACAAAAATTAGCTGGGCGTGGTGGCGGACACCTGCAGTCCCAGCTACTCGGGAGGCTGAGGCAGGAGAATCACTTGAACCCAGGAGGTGGAGGTTGCAGTGAGCCGAGATCACGCCACTGCACTACAGCCTGGGTGACAGAGCAAGACTCCATCTTGAAAAAAATAAAGACACCCATCATATGAATTAGGGCCCACCAGTATGACCTCATTAACTTAATTACCTCCTTAAAGACCCCATCTCCAAATAAGAGTTACTTTCTAAGGTACTGGGGGTTATTACTTCAACATATGCATTTTTAGGGGACACACTTCAGTCCATAATAGGAGAGATGGGCTCAGTAATGACTCACCCAGGCCCTAGCCTTGGGGTTGCCCCAGCCTGAGGGAGGGACACAGATCTTGCTCTCAGGAAGCCCCTGTCTGAAGCAGAGGCAAGAAGCATGCGTGCAGATTTCCAAGTGAAGGCAAAATTCACCGAGCAGCCCCAGAATAGAAATGGTTAGAGGCAGACAAGTCAGGTAGGGCAAGTTTCAGAGAAGTGACTTGGAAAGCAAAGACTGTCTATGGGAGATGGGGGCCTGGAGGGGCCACTTGAGGGTCCAGGAGAGACAGAAAGAGAAAGAGAGTGAGAGAGAGAGAGAGAGAGAGTGTGTGTGTGTGTGTGTGTGTGTGTGTGCGCGCATGTGTGTGTACGCGTTGGGGGACAGGGCGGGGGCAGGGGCGCTGTGTTCAGCTGAACCAGGCAGCAAGGCTCAGGTCTCTACCGAAACCACCAACTGTTGCCTCGGCCTCGGTGGCCAAGACAGCAGGGGGCATCTGGAGCCACGTGGAGCAGGGGTTGGGATGGCTTCACACACTGTCACCATTTGTGAATGTCACCCTGCTGGGTGCAGGGCACAGGAAGGTTGTGTTTTTGGCTGGCAGCTGCTGCATCTCCAGTAAGCGCCACATGCCTGGCTGTCACAGGATTGCCAGCGCTTGCTGCGGAGCTGAGAACAGGACTCTCGCTTCCTCAAATGTGACTCAGCTGGCCTTGCCGCTGCCTCTCCCTCAGTGACCACCTTTCCTCCAAGACCCCAGTCCCCCTCTCTGAGATATGTTCTGTGGCCCTCCGAGTCCCCAGGTGTCTTGGCCTCCCCGTGTGTAGACATGTCGGACACCCTTCCAGAAAGTCCCAAGTTTTTTTGTTTTTTCTTTCTGAAATGGAGTTTCGCTCTTGTTGTGCAAGCTGGAGTGCAATGACGCCCAATCTCGGCTGACTGCAACCTCCGCCTCCCGGGTTCAAGCGATTCTCCTGCATCAGCCTCCTGAGTAGCTGGGATTACAGGAATGCGCCACCATGCCCAGCAAATTATGTATTTTTAGTAGAGACGGGGTTTCACCATGTTGGTCAGGCTGGTCTCAAACTCCTGACCTCAGGTGACCTGCCCTCCTCGGCCTCCCAAAGTGCTGGGATTACAGGCATGAGCCACCGCCAAGAGTCCCAAGTTTTAATGCTGCTTTGCTTGAAATAGACCCCGTTATGCGCCCTTCCACCATCCTCGGGCTGGGGCGTGTCAGAGGGATACAGAAGATACAGAGCTCCCTGTCTCCCGGTCTTGAGCCCCTTCTGCTCTAAGTATTCACAACCATTTAGCGTTCATTTGTCTCCCTCTCTATCCACTCAGATATGAAGCGGCCACTGAGCCCACCCCCACTGGCTGAGAAGGAGCCCCCGATATCTGGAGCTGCTGAGTGCCCCCCTCGGCCCCCAGAACCACCTAAGCCCAAGCGAGAGAGAA
Organism: Pongo pygmaeus; assembly: GCF_028885625.2. Classification (NCBI taxonomy): domain Eukaryota; kingdom Metazoa; phylum Chordata; class Mammalia; order Primates; family Hominidae; genus Pongo; species Pongo pygmaeus. The sequence goes on along the minus strand of NC_072392.2, from coordinate 75,168,439 downwards.
AGCGGCCATCGTACACGCTCTGTGATGTCTGCAACATCCAGTTGAACTCGGCGGCCCAGGCCCAGGTGCACTGCGGGGGGCGGGCCCACCAGAGGCGGCTTCGGCAGCTCAGCTTGGGGAAGAGCCCCTCAGGGCCAGGTCAGTGTGGAGGGACGCTGCTCCCACAAATTTGGTTTGGGGAGTATCTCTGTATGGGCCCCTCGGAGGGGCTTTGGGTCTGTGGCCTCCCTCCATGGGGGTCTTTGCGTCTGGGGTGCCCTCAATGGGGTCTTAGGATCTGAAGCCCCCCCGATGCCAGCAAGTTTTATTCTGCATCTGGACAACCCTTCTGTAGGACCTCTCGGAATCTGTGGGTCCTTAGGCCGCCTCTTGGGTCTTTGTTTCTAGGGACTCTCCCTGTGGGATCTTTTGGGATCAGGACTCCTAAGCAGCACTTCTCCAGCCTGGAGCCTCCTGGTAGCCACAGGCTTTCAGGCAAGGGTCTCATCTGCGGGGTGGGGGTCCCAGGCTCCAGCTCAGGTCTGTGGTCTCTGAAGGCCAAGGCCAGCAAGGTACATAGCACTGCAACCCAGGGACAAGGGGGAGGCCCCTCTTCCTTTGGACTCCCGACCAGGATTTCTGCTTCTCCCTAGCTGGGGTGACTTTGCAGAGGTTTGGCTATGAGCTTGGAAGGGGCAGCTGGCTGCAAGGCAGATTTCTGGGGGAAATGGTGAATGCCTCCATGAGGGTGATTCTAGCTGACAGGTGCACAGGGGCCATAGGGATAGTAAGAACCGCCCAGGCTGCTGTTGGCAGAGCAAACAGATTCACATTCAGGCCCAGTGTGGGGAGGTGGGAAAGGCGGGAATTTACCCCTGGCTCCTGGGGGAGGCCAACAGAAACCTACCTTGCAGCCCAGGTTGGCAGTTTTGCCAGAGGCTACGCTCTGACCTCAGACACCCTCTTGAGGGCTGTCTTCTCTTTTGGTGATATTCATGGGGCACCCACTGTGTCCTCCGCTCCACACACACAATCCTGTAGGCCGGAGACAAGTAAGATCCAATCTCTCTGCTTACCACCCTCCCCAAGATTGAGTGGGTCTTTTGGGTGGAGACAGATGTGAAAAGAGATAAGGGTTGTGGTTGCCACATGGGACATACCCTCAGGGCACAAAGGCAAAGCTGCAGTCCCTGGGGGCACCAGGAAAGTCTCCTGAAGGAAGAGGGGGCTGAGCCTCGGAACATGGATGAGGGGAGTAGGGGCATTATAGGCATAGGTCACGGCATAAGCAAAGGCCAGGTTGCTCTGGTGACTGGGACCAGCTCCTCCCCACCCAATTATTTCAGGCTGGACACCAAAAGCGTGACTCTGAGCAAGAGAGTATCTGACTGATGGGTGTTTCTGGAGCATATGTGTCTGTCTGGATTTGAAAGTCACTAATTGGCTGGGTATGGTGGCTCATGCCTGTAATCCTAGCACTTTGGGAGGCTGAGGCAGGTGGGTCACTTAAGGCCAGGAGTTTGAGACCAGCCTGGCCAACATGGCAAAACCCCATTTCTACTAAAAATGCAAAAATTAGCCAGGTATGGTGGCACACACCTGTAGTCCCAGCTACTCGGGAGGCTGAGGCAGATGAATCACTTGAACCCAGGAGGTGGAGGTTGCAGTGAGCTGAGATTGTGCCACTGCACTCCAGCCTGGGCGAAAGGGCGAGACCCTGTCTTAAAAAAAAAAAAAAGAAAAAGTAACTCATTAATTCACCAAACATTTATTGACCACCTACTATGTGTAAGCTGCTTTTGGGGGATTCACGTTTTTAAAAGATATCATATCTGCCTGTCAGGAAAAAGCTATCTAAATAACTACACATGCAGATGAGTTTGTTCCAAGATAATACCAGGCTTCCTAGAGGTGGATTCAGGGTGCCTCAAGAAGTCAGAGGAGGGGCCAGGCTCACGCCTGTAATCCCAACACTTTGGGACCCCAAACTGGGCAGATTGCCTGAGCTCAGGAGTTCGAGACCAGCCTGGGCAACACGGCGAAACCTCATCTACTAAAAAAACAAAATATTAGCCTGGTGTGGTGGTGGGCACCTGTAGTCCCCGCTACTTGGGAGGCTGAGGCATGAGAATTGCTTGAGCCCAGCAGGTGGAGGCTGCAGTGAGCTGAGATCACACCATTGCACTCCAGCCTGGGCAACAGAGGGAGACCCTGTCTCAAAAAAATAAATAAATAAATAAAAATAAAATAAAAAAAGAAGTCAGAGGAGGGAGAGGCAAACTGACATGGGAAGTGACATTGATGGTGGATACTGGAGACAAAGAGAGGATCCCAGGCAGGAAAGCCACCGGAGCAAAGGCATTGAGGCCTGCAAGCCCATGGCTCTTTGGGGCGGGGGGGCACCATCTTAGGGGTCATAAGGAGACATGAGGCCTGGTACTCCAGTCCAGATTGTTAAATTGGACCTGTGAAGTCACTGGCCATCAGCGTCCTGGGTGTGTGCAGGGAGTGTGCGGGGTGTGGAGAGGACAGCAGGAGCCACCTGCAAGAGCCTTGCCACCAGGCTGGGCTTTGACCTTTGTTCTGAAGGTGATGGGCATTGCAGAAGCCGTTTGAGCAGGAGCATTTAGTGTTTTTAGGTGTCTCTGGCTCGAGGGTACATAAGAAGGAAAGTGAGGTGAAATGGAGAAATAGATTCTGGAGCCTTTTCTTTAGTAGAACTGTCAAGACTTGGTGGCCAATGGGATGTGGGGTGTGTGGGGGGTGCCACGGACAGCTCTAGCTTAGGCAGTGCCACAGACGGCAGCTCAGTTATCAGAAAGGGGGGGCTGAGAGGGAGACAGAAATGGAGGGCTGGCACTGAGTGGGGAAGGCCAGTCCTGTGGCTGAGGATGTTGTCTGGTCTTTGCTCCTCTTGTAACACAGCCTCTTCAGGCCTTACTTCCTGGGCAACGGTCCCTGCGGTAAAAGCTCCTCCCTCCCCAATCCCACCACACCAAGATGAAGGGAGCAGGTGCGGGGAGAGGAGAAAAGACCACAGCTCCAGGGCCAGGTGCGGAGGCTCACACCTGTAATCCCAACACTTTGGGAGGCCGAGGCAGGAGGATAACTTGAGGTCAGGAGTTTGAGGCCAGTCTGGCCAATATGGTGAAACCCCAACTCTACTAAAAATACAAAAATTAGCCGGGCATGGTAGCACATGCCTGTAATCCCAGTTACTGGCGAGGCTGAGTCACAAGAATCGCTCGAACCCGGGAGGCGGAGGTTGCAGTGAGCTGAGATCACACCACTGCACTCCAGCCTGGGCGACAGAATGAGACTCTGTCTTAAACAAACAAACAAACAACAACAACAAAAAAGGTCACAGCTCCAGAAGAGAGTCCCAGCTAGAGACAGGCTGCCCAGATGGCTGCGGACTCCCCCCTCTACCTGGTTTCCCTCTTCCCGCAGTCCCCATGCACCTCAATACTGGGTCAGAACGGGGGCGTGGGGGCACTATCTTAGGGGTCATCAGGAGACGTGAGGCCTGATACTCCAGTCCAGATTGTTAAGTCGGACCTGTGAAGTCACTGGCCATCCGTTGTGTGTCATCCATCACCTCTCCCTCCAGCCCTGTGCTGGGCTCAGGCGGGATGCTGGTCAGTACCACTGAGCAGTGCCTGGTACCTGCCTCTGGGCACTCACAGTCTAGAGGGGTAGGCAGACCTGGAACCAGACCTTTTCAGCCACCCAACCTAGGAGGAGTGACCAGCACTGTGGGAGTGGGGCAGGGGAGGGGAGTGACAGCTGTGCCTAAGGCAGTGGGGATGGGTCCTTAGATTTCCAGGAGCCCTGGAATTCTGGGGCTCCAGCTAGAGAAGCTGTCTTCTCCATTGGCCTGGTGAACTCTGGGCCTGCCCTGGGCCATGACCCTCCCAACACCCACCCCCCTCCCCTGGCTTTCTCCTGTCTCCTCAGTTATCTGAGAGCTGGGGGTGGAGGGCGGCCCCCAGCAAGAAGATGCCAGCAACTTGGTCAGGCGCGGTGGCTCACGCCTGTCATCCCAACACTTTGGGAGGCCGAGGCGGGTGGATCACTTGAGGTCAAGAATTCGAGACCAGCCTGGCCAACATGACGAAACCCCATCTCTACTAAAAACACAAAAATTAGCCAGGCGTGGTTGTGGGGTACCTGTAGTCCCAGCTACTCGGGAGGCTGAAGCAGGAGAATCACTTGAACCTGGGAGGCAGACGTTGCAGTGAGCTGAGATCACGCCACTGCACTCTAGCCTGAGCGATAGAGACTCCATCTCAAAAAATAAAAATAAAAAAAGATGCCAGCAACTGCCCCTGAGGTGGAGGGCGCAGTGAGGGGAAGCACGTTGGGACCCTCAGCCGCCCTGGATGCCTCTTCCAGATCTGCCCAGATGGGGACTAGGCCAGTGTGCCCCTCTCCACAAAGCAGAGAGCCCTTAGGGTGCAGCTCCCCGGTGGAGGCTCCCTGGGGAAAATGCAGAGAGCCACAGCCATTCCAGGGAGGCTGAGGCTAAGTGTGGGCAGCCTTGAATGCGCTGTATTGGTCCTAGGCACTCAGTGTCCGGGGCGCCATGCCAGATTGAGACACGAGGTCTCGGGCCTGTGGCAGCCAGGAGCGGCACTTTTCCGTGGGAGCTGTCACTTTGATTAGGGGCCTGCAGGGCTGGAGGCTTCCACAGTGACAGGCAGTCACAGGCAGTAAGGCAGGGACCCTCTCCTGCTCACGTCCCCCGAGGCCGTCTGTGGGAGGGAGACTGGGGGGTGGTTCTCCCCTCTCTGAGCCTCTCTGCCAAGATCTCAGTCAGAGACCTCCTTCCTCAGCAGTATCTGGCTCCTGGAATTCTTACTCCCAGCGCTGAGTGAGCCCTGGAATACCTTGGAGGGGCACAGGAGGAGGAAGCAGCAGGAACCCACACTTCGTCTCCCTCCTCCAAGCACTGCCCCAACTTACCCTGCCCACTCCCCATCTGTCTCCTACCCAGGAGGCCCTTTCATTCTTTTGTCTTTTTTTTGAGACAGAGTCTCACTCTGTCGCCCAGGCTGGAGTGCAGTGGTGTGATCTCAACTCATTGCAACCTCCACTTCTCAGGTTCAAGCGATTCTCCTGTCTCAGCCTCTCCAGTAGCTGGGATTACAGGCACCTGCCACCATGCCCGGGTAATATTGTATTTTTAGTAGAGACGGAGTTTCACCATATTAGCCAGGCTGGTCTCAAGCTCCTGACCTCAGGTGATCCACCTGCCTCGGCCTCCCAAAGTGCTGGGATTATAGGCGTGAGCCACTGCGCCTGGCCTCTTTCATTCTTCAGGAATGCATCTTGAGCCTTCTTTCACCCCCTTACCTCTCCTCCCAGTGGGGGTGTGGAACAGGGACCTTCCCCAGAAGAAGGCTGAACTCCATGACCCTATGGACCATCACACACACACACACACACACACACCCCTAAATAACTTGAAGTGATTCTCTGACATCTGCAAAGAGACAGAGGTTTGCTGTCCCCTCACACTAACCTCTGATGCAGATGTTGAGCCAGTACAGGGCATCGGGGGACAGCTGGGCAAGGAGCAATGACCTACCCCCAGCCCCACATGGAGGATCTGCTGAGGAGCTGAACAAAGCACTTGCACCTGCAGCATGGCATTCCCTCCTCACCCAGCCATCCTAGGCACGGACGATGACATTCAGTCTCACTTTATAAACTGGGAGAGTGGGGCTCAGGGAGATTAGGTAACACCCAAGGCCACACAGTTGGGTTTGGGTCCTGGGTTTCTGACTCTATTTTGTTTTGTTTTGTTTATTGAGACAACGTCTTGTTCTGTTGCCCAGGCTGGAGTACCTGGCACAATCATAGCTCACTGCATCTTTCACCTCCTGGGCTCAAGCAGTCCTCCTCCCTGGGCCTTCTAAGTAGCTGTGACTACAGGCATGTACCATCATGCCTGGCTAAATTTTTTTTTATTTTTAAAAATTTTTGTAGAGATAGGGTGTATTAGCCCATTTTCACGCTGCTGATAAAGACATACCAGAGACTGGGCAGTTTACAAAAGAAAGAGGTTGAATGGACTCACAGTTCCACATGGCTGGGGAGGCCTCACAGTCATGACGGAAGGTGAAAGGCACGTCTCACATGGTGGCAGACAAAAGAATGACAGCCAAGTGAAAGGGGTTTCCCCTCATAAACCCATCAGATCTCGTGAGACTTATTCAGTACCACGAGAACCATATGGGGGAAACTGCCCCCATGATTCAATCATCTCCCACTGGATCCCTCCCACAACATGAGGGAATTATGGGAGCTACAATTCAAGATGAGATTTGGATGGGGACACAGCCAAACCATATCACAAGGTCTCGCTATGTTGCCCAGGCTGGTCTCAAACTCTTGGCCCCAAGCAATCCTCCCACCTCAGCCTCCCAAAGTGCTGGAATTACAGGCGTGAGCCCTTGCACCCAGCCCCAGGTTTCTGGCTCTAGATTCTATCTCACACTCCTCTCCGATGCCCTGCTGAGGAGAACAGCATATATTAGGAGCAACTGAGCCATTTTTCAGAATGGGGAGGAGTATGGCCCAGAGAGGGCAGGCTGTCCCAACAGATGATTCCACAAATGCTCGGGACCTATGGCCACTCCTCTGCCCTGTCCTTTGGTGTGCTCAACTGAAAAATAGGGAGATGCCAGCCATCCGGCTAGGGATGGGGAGACTAGCTTCTTAAAGTCAACCAGTCCCTCCCTTGTCTCTTGGTAGAAAGAACCCAGTCATCCAATTCAGAGTGGGCCTGCCCCATGGCATCCGTTGCAACATGACACAAGACGGGAGAGGAGGGCATTTCTGAAATGACTTAAGCTCTGGCTTGCTGAAATGGCCTGAAGAACCTTAGTCAGGGAGTGCAAGCTAGACAGGACAGGGCACAGGATAGGAGAGATCGAGTCAGACTATAATGGATGCTAGGGCCAAGAAGGCTGCAGGTACACTACATGTCCCTGTGCCTTCCAGCGGGAGAGGGGTAGTGGTCAGAGTGGCAGGCCAAAGCTAGGCTCCCCTGCTTGGCATCCTCAGACCTCCCCTAGCTCCTGTTTCAATCAGTCCCTCCATCCCCTCTCCAAGCCTTTGACTGCAGAAGCCTCTGGCTGCATCCTGGGCCCCAGAGATCAAAGACCTTGAGCTCAAGTCACGCCTGAGTCACTGGCTTGATGAGTTTCTCACCCCCACTCCCTGCAGATGGATTAATTTCAGTCCCATCAGGAGGCCCCGGAAGCCCTCCAGCCTGTCTCCCATCCTTCAGTATCTCCCTGGGTTGCCGTTTCCTCCCCAGTCACCGCCTCCCACACACATACTGAGGCCTTTGGGTGCATGCTGCAAAGAAACTGTGCTCCCCCAAGGCCACTGAGAAGTTCTTCTTGCAGTCTGACCTGCCTCTGCCTCCTGCTGCTATTCTCCCTTGGTGGCAGGTGACAGAAGTGCCCCACGCTCTTCCTGAATGTCATCACATCCCCCTCCCCCAGGTGTGACCCTGACCATTGGCATCCCCCTCCCCCAGGACCACCAGGAAAAGCAAGGCTGTCTGGGTAGAGAATTAGGGGGCTTAGCTCAGATCCCTGCCCTGGAAGAAGACAAAGATTCTGTCTGTGTCTCTGGGTGGGTTAATTAGCTCTGGGCTTGAGTTTCCTTCCTCTCTCCACATAAACAACTCCTCCCCCCACAGCCCCTTCCTAACAAACCTGTTTTCAGGACCTGCTGCTGCCAACCCCTCCCAGATCTTCTTTGTGAGTGTTGGCTGCTCCAGAGATTACAGGTTATTGTCTGGTGGAGACAGGATGCTGAGGGGGTGAGGGGGCTAGCATCGGGACCTGGGCTTGGAATGTAGGACTGGATCCAGCTGTGGGCTGGCTGCCTCCTTCCCCCATTCCACCCCCTCCCAGCCACCAGGTGCTCAGGTCAGTAAAGAGCCAGCTTTTAGGAAGAGAAGGGAGAGGAAGGAGTGAATGGAGGGGAGAAGAATGGGGCTGGGGGATCTCGGGTGGGCATGGGAGGGGTGTCAGGAGTTGTAGCGGATCAGGCCGGGTGCTGTGGCTCACGCCTGTAATCCTAACACTTTGGGAGGCCAAGGCAGGTGGATCATTTGAGGTCAGGAGTTCGAGATCACCCTAGCCAACATGGTGAAACCTCCTCTCTACTAAAAATACAAAAATTAGCTGGGCATGGTGGCAGGCACCTGTAATCCCAGCTACTCTGGAGGCTGAGGCAGGAGAATCACTTGAACCTGGGAGGCAGAGGTTGCAGTGAGCCGAGATCTTGCCACTGCACTCCAGCCTGGGTGACAGCGAAACACTGTTTCAAAAAAAAAAAAGAAGTTCTAGTGGATCAGACAAACTCCCTCCTCTCCTTCCTGGCATTGCCCAGATAGCAGATCCAAGGGTCCAGGTGCTAGACTAACAGTGGCAAGACGCCTGGATCCCTGCTCCCCAAACCCCACGTGGCCAGTGCTCTTTGATAAAGTGGCAACACCTCTCTGAGGCTCAGTTTCCTCTTCAGCAACAGCAGTTAAACATAAGGGGATGGTGAGGAGAGGATGAGTGAGGCTGGGCAGGAAAACGGGCTCCTGCAGCAGCAAGTCCTGAGGCAAGGGGGCGGCAAGAGCCATCCAGCAGGCAGGGCAGGACCAGCAGCTCCTCCTTCCCTGGAGGTCCCTGTGGACAAAGTCAGTCCTTCCATCCCTTTGCTTCAGCGCTTCAGCGTAAGAGGCCCCAGGCAAGGGAATCCGCTGTGAGTGGGGGGTGAGGGATGCTCCCCGATACCCTCCCCCAGTTCTTGGTCTGCACATTTGCCCCCACACTTCTCCCCTGGGGGAAGAACATGCCCTGTTCTTTCCACCTGCGGTTGGGATGGGGGAAACCAGAGAATGGGCAGCTCCTTCCTGGCAAAGAGAGACAGGGCCCAGGAACGACGACGCTGCTTTCCAGGCAGAACCAGGAGTCCCTCCCTCGCGCCCTCCCCTCCTGTCCCTCACATCCCCCCCTTCCCTCTGTCACTCTGGCTGGGTTTCATTTGCTCCTCATTCTGCGCTCCGTGGTGCCTCCAAAGGCAGAGAATGCTCTTGGGTGAGTGCTGATGATGCCTGGGCTGGGAAGTGGGGAGAGGGCTTAGGTGAGGGTGGTCCTCTCCCCTCTCCCCAGCCCAATCCTTTCCTGCTATAGTTGGCCCCCAAAAGTTGTCTGTCAGAGACACCAGTAGCCAGTTACTCTCAACGCTTTTCCCAGGTCCAGGGCTGGGCAGGGAAGCCCCCACTCTGGCGGAGAACAAAGGTGAAAGGAAGGGCAGGAATGGTGGGGAGCTGGAGGTCCACCCTGCGGGAAACAGGGGTGCTGGACATCTGGGCAGATGCCTGTCCAGGGAGCCCATGTCAAAGGTTCCTTGTATCAGACCTCACCTTTAACTGCCTCTGAGGGGCCGGGGGAGGGGGAGACATCCGAGGTGAGTGAAGAGAGAGCTGTTACTGCAGCAGAGAAAGAGAGAGAAGCAGACAGAGGGGGACAGAAATCAGGGTGCCTCCTCCCTGAGATCCGGCCACTGCACTGGGGTCCACATCAATGCTCTCCTCTCCCTCTTTATCTGTGGTCTCCCAGCTCACCTCTCCACACAGACGGTTGCCTGGCCTTTTTTGAGGGAGACAGCCATCACCCATCAAAGGCTATTTGGGGGAACCCTTTCCTTGGGGGCAAAGGCCTGGAGGCAGTGTGACTGGGGGCAGAGTTTATGTTGTGACTGGGCTTTGGAGTCTTCCTCCAGCTTGGGGAGAGTCTGCACATCCTGAGTGCTAGATGACCCAGAAGTGGCTTGGGGGCTCTGGAGAATGTGGGGAGGAACCCCCGGCCATGGTGGGAGTGGGCACTCAGTGGGTCTTGGCTCAACCTCTCACTCCCCACTTTGGCTCTCTCTCCCCTGGACTCCCATATTCTTTGCAGAGTTTGGATTTTATCCATGATAGAAACGGCAGTGTCATTATTTGAGATGTGTTGTATGCAGGCATGTGCCTCTGGGAGGACCCTATCTTCTGCCCCGTGACTTGGGGGTAGGGGGATGGGGAAACAGTTGGAGAGAGACTGTTTGGAGATATGCTCTTTTAAGTCTGATGCATTTAACTTTGTAAGGGGAGTGTGTGTGCACACCGGTCTCTGCATCTGTGTATGGCTCTTTGTGTACATGCAGCTATCTTTGTGAAGGTGTGTGCCGCTGTGTGCCCATTGCTGTTCATGGTCTGTATCTGCATTTGTAGGGGTCTGCACATTCATGTGCATCTGTCTCTCTGGGTATATGTACACACAAATATGTCTTTGTTGCTCGTGCCCATCTGTGTATGCGTGCATGCTCTTGTGTGGCCAGTGTGCCTGCCTTTGCCTCCCGGCCAGCATGGGTATCTGTGTATCTTGGCATCAGTACCACCTCCATATGTATACGCATCTCGTGTGTAGATAGAATACATGGTCTAACTGTGGGGGGAGGTATGTATGTATGTGCCTTGATGTCTAAACCTGCCACTATCCATGGGTGATGTGGGCCTCAGGTTGTGTGTCTCTGTGCTCGTGTGTGTGTGTGTGTGTGTGTGTGTGTGTGTGTGTGTCTGTCTGTCTGTCTTTTCCCATTATGGCAAAACAGCAGGATGTGGTTTTCCCAGATCTTCTCCCTTGGTGGCAGCCAGGGTGATGTTATTTCATAAGATTTCTGCTCTGTGCCCTGCCCCAGCCTCGGTTGGACCTTTGGGGGCAGGCTCTTCTTCTGTACTGGTCTGGCTTGCTCATACCTCTGACCACACCCCACCCTCTTAAGGCAGTTGGCTAATGAGCCATGGCTGCTCCAAGACACTTACGGTGGCTGTTCTGCAGCAAAATGCCATCCAAGAAGGCCTACCCCCAACCTGACCCTTTCGGGGTGCAGAATTCTAGACCTGAGGGCTGTGTGGTGCTGTTCGGGGGCAGCTGTGGGGGCTGCGACATCTCCCTTCATTTGAGTGTAGCCAGGAGTCAGGCGGCCACACGTGTGTGTGCATGTGATTCGCGCTCCATCCCAGCAGCTCTGGGGCTGGGGTTCACAGTGAATGTCAGAGGCAGACGGTGGGTGGCACAGAGCAGTGCTGCATGGAGGATGCTGGGGCAGAGGAGTTCCCAGCAGCCACTGGTGGGGCTGGGACCTCAAATCAACATGCACCCTAGGCCTTTTGCAGAAGAGCAGTGTACCCAATTGTGAGGGGACTGGAAGGCATTTCTGGGTGACTTTGTGCTGTCTGGAAGGGGAGACTGGGTCATTGTCTTGACATTCCCTTGATCCACAGCAGCAGGCCAGCCCCCTCTCTGAATGGCCTCCACACCTAGCACCTCATTTGGTCTTCAGACCCATTTCTGTCCTGCCCTAGCCTCCTCCCCAAGTTGTAATTCCCACTTTACAGATGAGGAAACAGGCTCATAGCTAAGTGTCCAGTCCAAGGCCTCAGAGTTAAACATAACTGGAGCTCCATCCCAGGCCTCTGGACTCCACACCTCCACGTCTGCACATTCCTCCTGCAGGGAACCTCCTCAATTCACCTCTCAGAGTAACGCAGACTGGGATGAGGGTCGGCTGTGTATCAGAGTTTTAGAAAAAGGTCACGCCAACCTCCCTCCCTCTTCCCCACTCTGTCAACCCCACTGCAAATAACTCACTAGGCTAAAACAATGAGCTTCCCAGTTCCAACTCCTCCGGAGGAGGCTCCCCACCAGGTGGGACGGTCAAAATCCCCAGCATTCCCCTAGAGCCATCCAGTATCAGGCACTGCCCCCACCCACCCCAATTCTTCATGAACCTGCAGCGACCTGTCAACTTCCAGAGGGATCCTTGCTCTGCCATCCCACGGCCTGGAGGGCCCTTCCCCTAGTAAAAGTTCACTTACCCAGAATGCTGCTAACCCTAATTGACCCACCCTGCAGACCTTCAGCTGGTCGCCGGCTCCTTCGTGATCCCAAAGCACTTGCTTCCAAACTCTCAGAACACTTTGCAGCCTCTACCGCGCTCTACCTGTCTGTGGCTTAGGCTGTGAGCCCCTCGAGGAACCCCGGATACATGCGCGGACCGAATGAACCCCGGCACCGCGCTGTCTGCGGTCTAGCCTCAGTAGCTCCTGCTGCGGCGCAGGCGGCGGCCGGGGCCCGGGGGGGGTGGGGGTGGGGGTGGGGGTGGGGCCGGGCCGGGCTGAGCGCGCTGGGCGGAAGGCGCGGCAGGTGGGCGCGGCTAGGTGAGCCCCGGGGGGCCGCCCGCCCTGCCCGCGACCCTGGCCGGCGCCGGCTGCTGGCGCCTCTTCGCCCCCGTTGCCGCTAGTGGCTGCTATCGCTCCGTGGAGCCCAAGGAGACCGCGGCCAGAGCGTCCACCGCCCAAGATGGTGGCTCCTGTGTCTCCGTGAGTGCGAGCGGACGGGGTAGGGGCGCCGGGCCGGGCTGGGCGCCCCCTCCCGGAGCGGGCGGGACGGGCGGGCGGAGGCTCAGTGCCTCTGCGGGACCCACCGAGGGCTCTGTCACCGCGCGCCCCCCAGAGGAAGTTCCCCAGCCTTCCCCGTCCCAGCCCCCGGGAGGATGCGTGAGAAGGGGTGCAGGGGAGCCCCTTCTCACCAGGGCTGTCAGAGCAGGGGGCGCCCGGCCCTGTCTGCTGAGAGCTGGGCTTCTCTTAGTGGGGTCCCAAAGCAAGGGGCCCCCAGGAGCCCGGGGAGGAGGCTCGGGACCCACGTTCTGGGGCCACATGAATACTGTTTGAGGCTTACATGCCTTGGGGTCCTTGTCAAGTTGTTCTGCTCCCATCCGGCTGGTCACGGTGTGGAGAGAAATGAGAGGAGACCTGGGTCTGCAACAAGTGTGCCCTCCTGGTCAGCCTTTGTCACAACTGGACCCATGGAGTTTTGTTTACACCTCACTCCACTCAGCCTGTTTCCTTGAGGTTGAGGTAGAGAGAATGTCAACGGAATTTGACCTGTTTAGAGCAGCTCTGTCCAATAGAACTTTCTGGGATGATGTAAATGTGCTGTCCAATGCAATAGCCACTAGCCACATTGGCTACTAAGCACTTGAAAAGTGCCTAGTGTGAGCTGAATGCTAATGTTTTATTTAATTTTAAGTAATTTAAACAGTTGCATTTACAATAGCTGCAGTGGCCAGTGGCTACTGTGTTGGACAGAGCCGTTTTAGAATCTCCACTTTCCTGGGCTCTACCTACCTGCCCTTTTGTTCTGCAGAATGGGCAGGACAGGCAGCTTCGATGTACATGGAAAGGATCTGACAAAATTCCAGAAGGGCATCACCTTGCTCTTGCACCCCTCTGCCCCCATTCTGAGATCCTGTGCGTAGTGGGCTGGGCAAGGTCATAGAATCACAGGATCTTGGGAGGAAAGGATGTCAAAGACAGCTGTTTTAATCACCTAACAGGCACCCAAGGGCCGGCTCCACTGCCCTCTCTGCCTGGGCACCTGCTCTTTCTTATTCACTGCCCAACTGTGTGGTGCACTTGCTGGGTGTCAGGCACTGTACCCGTCTCTGGGATTCAGACATGAAGAAGTTAGTTACCTTTCCTGCCCTCAGGGAACGTGCATGAGAAGGGGTTGGAGAGAGGGTGAAGCAAGAGAACTACACAGATAGAAGCAGAGATTTGTAATCTGTGGAGCATGCAATGGAGAGAACAAACAGGGAGCAATGACAGAAAAGAAGGGACTTCCTGGGAATGGATGGTTAAGCTAAAGCCAAAGGAGAAATGAAACAGGCCAGGTAAAGCATGGGAGGGCAGCTGGGAACATTCTGGAAGAAAGGACAGCACGGGCAAAGGACCCAGGGGATGGGAACCTGGCACTCTGGAGAAACCCAGAGAGAAGGGTGGTGTTACTAGGAAGGCAGGGAGACACAAGTGGCTACTAGAAAGGTCAGTAACCCTGGGCATTTGGCAGACCTCAAAGGAATTCTGGCACTGGCCTTAGAGGAGTGGGTGGTTGTGGAGGGGTCTAAAGCAGTATTTTTGTTTTTGGTTTTTTTTTTTTTTTAGATGGAGTCTTGCTCTGTCTCCCAGGCTGGAGTGCAGTGGCATGATCTCGGCTCACTAAAGTGGTATATTTTTAAAAGCCCCCCTCTGGTTAAGAGACGTTAAGAATGGAAACCCAGCGTGCAGTCAGGAAGCAACTGCACTTGTCCAGGCAAAAGATAAAGGTGGCCTGGACAAGGCCGCCAGGCAGTGGTGTGGAGAGAAGGGACAAGTTAGAAGTGGATTTTGGAGGGAGAATCAACAAGACCTATGGATGGAGCAGGTTCTGGATGTGGAAGAGAACAGGGATTGAAGGGCAGGTTTCTGGCCAGGGCACCTAGGAAGAAGGATGGATTTCACTTCCTGAGACAGGGATGATTGGGAGAGGGGCATATTTGCTTTTGTTTTTGTTTTTAGAGACAGGGTCTCACTGTGTCACCCAGGGTGGCTGGAGTAGTGATGTGATCACAGTTCACTGCAGTCTCAAACTCGGGCTCAAGTGATCCTCCTGCCTCAGCTTCCTGAGTAGCTGGGACTACAGGTTTTTTTTTTTTTTTTTTTGGTAAAGACAGGTTCTCCCTATGTTGCCCAGGCTGGTCTCAAACTCATGGGCTCAAGCAGTCCTCCCACCTCAGCCTCCCAAAAATGCTAGGATTACAGGTGTGAGACACCACATCCAGCCAAGAGTGGCGTATTTGTAAGGACAGATCAACAGTTCTGTCTAGACAGGCTGGGGAGGCAGCTGGATGGAGTGGTGTGGTGCCCAGGCTGGGTTTGTGTATTTCCCAGTGGTCTGCAGAGATGGTTCTGAAATGTTAGACAATTTGAAGTTGGGAAGGTAAGGAGGAGATGACCTCCAGAGGCTAAGGAGTGATGGACAGAGGAAGGAAAACCAAGGAACATGGGATCCTAGAAGCCAAGAGAAAAGAGGATTCCAAGGAGGGTGTGGTGAGTGTCACCAAGTGCCACTCAAGAGTCCCAAGGGCCAGGCACGGTGGCTCACACCTATAATCCCAGCACTTTGGGAGGCTGAGGCGGGCAGATCATGAGGTCAGGAGTTGGAGACCAGCCTGACCAACATGGTGAAACCCTGTCTCTACTAAAAATACAAAAAATTAGCTGGGCATGGTGGCGTGTGCCTGTAATCCCAGCTACTCAGGAGGCTGAGGCAGGAGAATCGCTTGAACCCAGGAGGTGGAGGTTGCAGTGAGCCAATATCGCACCATTACACTCCAGACTGGGCAACAGAGCGAGACTCTGTCTTGGAAAAAAAAAAAAAAATGTCCCAAGGAAGAGGGCCAAGAAGTTACACTTGCATCTGGCAGCCTTTCCTTACACCAAACCAGCCGGCCCTGGAACTCTCCTCATCTGCCCTTGTTTTACCCACCTACTATGTGCTGGTTCCACACAGGGCACTGGTATACATGTCAAGTGGACAAGACAGTTACTGCAGTCTCAGAGCTTCAGATCGTCTAATTGGGCCAGGCGCCTGTAATCCCAGCACTTTGGGAGGCTGAGATGGGCGGATCATCTGAGGTCGGGAGTTCGAGACCAGCCTGGCCAACACGGTGAAACCCCCGTCTCTACTAAAAATTCAAAAAAATTAGCCGGGGCCAGGCACGGTGGCTCACACCTGTAATCCCAGCACTTTGGGAGGCTGAAGCGGGCAGATCACGAGGTCAGGAGATCAAGACCATCCTGGCTAACATGGTGAAACCCCATCTCTACTAAAAATATAAAAAATTAGCCGGGCATGGTGGCGGGCGCCTGTAGTCCCAGCTACTCGGGAGGCTGAGGCAGGAGAATGGCGTGAACCTGGGAGGCGGGGTTTGCAGTGAGCCGAGATCGCGCCACTGCACTCCAGCCTGGGCGACAGAGTGAGACTCCGTCTCAAAAAAAAAAAAAAAATTAGCCGGGCATGGCGCCATGTGCCTGTAATCCCAGTTACTTGGGAGGCTGAGGCAGGAGAATCGCTTGAACCTGGGAGGTGGAGGTTGCAGTGAGCTAAGATCGCACCACTGCACTCTAGCCTGGGTGACAGAGTGAAACTCTGTCTCAATTAAAAAAAAAAAAAGGAAAAAAGAGATCATCTAATTGACAGTCTCAGAAACAAGAGTTCTTTCATGTGGCCAAAATGAATCCATTCATTTCTTTTTTAATGTGTTGGCATTGTTTTCTATTTTTATTTTATTTTTAAATTTTATTTATTTATCTTTCGGAGACGGGGTATTGCTGTGTTGCCCAGGCTAGTCTTGAACTCCTGAGCTCAAGCGATCCTCCTGCCTTGGCCTCCCATATTTTTATTTTTAGTTTAAAATTTTATCTATTTATTTATTTTGAGACAGGGTCTCACAGTGTTGCCCAGGCTGGAGTGCAGTGGCATGATCATAGCTCACTATAGCCTTGAACTCCTGGGCTCAAGTGATCTTCCCACCTCAGCCTCCTGAGTAGCTGGGACTACAGGCATACACCACCATGCCCGGCTAATTTTTTTAAAAACATTTTATTTGTAAAGACAGGGTCTCCTTATGTTGCCCAGGCTGGTCTGGAACTCCTGGGCTCAAGAGATCCTCCCACCTCAGCTTCCCAAAGTGCTGGGATTACAGGTGTGAGCCACCATGCCTGGCCCTTTCATTCTTTTAAACAACCAACTTTTACTGAGAGGTATCTGTGTGCCCAGCCCCAGACAGGGACTTAGAGATATGAAAATGAACAAACATGGTCTTGGCTTCTAGGAACTCAGTGCGGAGATATGTACAGAATCCCTGTATTCACCATATTGTGTCATGAAGACTCGTGCGTAGGGAGCTGTGGGGAACTAGAGGATGGCTACCAGCCCAGGTTGTGGGGATCAGCGTGGCAGAAGGGATACCTGAGCTGCTGTCAGGCAATGAGTGGGAATTAGTAAGGAAAGAGGAGGGAGAGGGAATTCTAGGCTCACAGGATGAAGGCAGGGACAAAGTAACAGCTTGGTGTCTACTGGGAATGCAAGCCTTCAGGATTGATTGGGCAGACAGGAGTGGCGGGAGGCTCTATTAACAGAAGTATTCAGAGGCTGGAGAGGGCCTCGCTGGCTTGTGGTTAGGTGTGTAGACTTAGGCAGTGGGATATCAGTAAAGAGGTGGAAGCCAGGGAGTGACACAGTTGGATCTATGTGTGAGCTTGCTGTCTCTGGCTGTTGGGTGAGGGATGAGTCTGGGGGAAATGACCATGCAGAGACCAAGGCAGCTGCAGTGATCCAGGTGATACCATGAGGGCCTGAACTGGGCCAAGGCTAGGCAGCTGGAGGGAGAGAGACGGTACAGACCAGGGTCTCAGTACAGCCTTTGGGGTCAGGAGGACGTGGGTTCTGATTGAGCCTCAAGCTACTTATTGCTTATGAAACCTGGAGCAAGCCAGTTAAAGTCACAGACCTCAGTTTTGTCCTCTCCGAAAGGATAATATCTCAGCCACAGAGAGGCATCTGGGTCTGCCCCTGGATCATTGTAAAGCACTTAGCACAGGGCCTCAGCTCACATTCCAGAAATGGTAGTTACAGTTAGGCATGAAGAGGAGGACACAGGTTGGAGAGATAATTAAAAGGTAGAGTTAAGGCCAGGCACGGTGGCTCACGCCTGTAATCCCAATGTAATCCCAGCACTTTGGGAGGCTGAGACGGGCAGATCACAAAGTCAGGAGATCGAGACCATCCTGGCTAACATGGTGAAACCCCGTCTCTACTAAAAATACAAAAAATTGGCTGGGCACGGTGGCTCACGCCTGTAATCCCAGCACTTTGGGAGGCCGAGGCAGACGGATCACAAGGTCAGGAGATCGAGACCATCGTGGCTAACACGGTGAAACCCCGTCTCCACTAAAAATACAAAAAATTAGCCGGGCGTGGTGGCGGGTGCCTGTAGTCCCAGCTACTTGGGAGGCTGAGGCAGGAGAATAGCGTGAACCCGGGAGGCGGGGTTTGCAGTGAGCCGAGATCACGCCACTGCACTCCAGCCTGGGCCACAGAGCAAGACTCTGTCTCAAAAAAAAAAAAAAAAAGTAGAGTTGGTAGGTTTTGGCCAATGGCTGGACATGGTTTTTCAGTCCTGAACTGCTCATCCTGGCCTCGTGCCTGGGGAGGTGGCAGAGTGAGGGAGGTAGAGGCAACTGGCTAGCTGCCTTCAGTCTGGGGCCCCAGGTCTGGGCTACCCATCCCAGAACCACAGTACCGATGGGTATGAGTGTGAGTGTGTGTTCACCTGTGTGTGTAAGGAATGGAGCTTTAGAGAAAGCAAACCTTTCTGTGGCTTGGAAAGAATCAGCTTTCTGCTGATTTCTTTTCTTTTTTTTTTGAGACAGAGTTTTGCTCTTGTTGCCCAGGCTGGAGTGCAATAGCGTGATCTTGGCTCACTGCAACCTCCGCCTCCCAGGTTCAAGCGATTCTCCTGCCTCAGCCTCCCGAGTAGCTGGGATTACAGGCATGTGCCACCACGCCAGCTAATTTTGTATTTTTAGTAGAGACGGGGTTTCTCCATGTTGGTCAGGCTGGTCTCGGACTCCTGACCTCAGATGACCTGCCCGCCTCGGCCTCCCAAAGTGCTGGGATTACAGGCATGAGCCACCCCACCCGGCCGTCTTTTTTTTTTTTTTTTTTTTTTTGAGACAGGGTCTAGCTCTATTACCCAGTCTGGAGTGCAGTGGCGCCATCATGGCTCACTGCAACCTTTGCCTCCCAGGCTCAAGCAATCCTGCCTCAGCCTCCCCAGTAGCTGGGACTATAGACATGCACCACCATGCCTGGCTAATTTTTATTGTTTTTTAGAGATGGGGTTTTGCCATGTTGCCCAGGCTGGTCTTGAACTCCTGGGCTCAAGTGAGCCACCTCCCAAAGTGCTGGGATTATAGGAGTGAGCCACCATGCCTGGCCTGATTTCCTTCTGATGAAATAGATGACAGTGGGCTGAAGGGCACAGTCATCTTTTGGTCTAGGAGTTGAGAGTTCTGAGTTTTAGTCCTGGTTCACTATGAATTCCTCATGGGCCCTGAGAACCACTACCTGTCTCCAGACTCAGTTTCCTCCTTATAAAATGCAGTTGCCTAGGTGATGCCAGCCTTTCCAGTTCTGAGATGCTTCATCAGTCAAAACGAATTAGTGCCTTGTCCTGAGTGGAAAGAGACCCTGGGAGGGGACTGGGGTCCCCATACCTCCCCTGCTTTGGATAATGCTCTAGGGCCCTTTGCATGACTCCACCCACTGCCCAGAGCCCCTGCCCCATTGAGCCCCTCCACCCCTCAGCTGGGAGGACTCTGTGGGCAGCATGAAGCCTACCACTCCACCCTAAACCTCCCCTACCATGACAGACCCCTAACACCTCTCCCTGTCTTTCATCTCCAGTCTCCCACCGGCGGAGCAGGAATAAACTCTCCAGGCTTAGATGGATGGGCCCTGTTAGCCTGGCGGCTGCCCCCAGCCTGCCTCCCCATCAACTCTCCTTGTCAAGGGAGGTGCCTCTGTGTGTGGGGGAGGCAGAGGGGCAAGAGCATTCAGGTGGGGGTTGGGGGTTCCTTGCTCAGAGAGCAAGAATGGTGCCCCCAGGGAAGAAACCAGCGGGAGAGGCCTCCAACTCCAACAAGAAGTGTAAGCGTTACTTCAACGAGCACTGGAAAGAGGAGTTTACCTGGCTGGACTTTGACTATGAGCGGAAGCTGATGTTCTGCCTCGAGTGCCGCCAGGCCCTGGTACGGAACAAGCATGGCAAAGCCGAAAACGCCTTCACTGTGGGCACAGACAACTTTCAGCGCCACGCCCTGCTGCGCCACGTGACCTCAGGAACCCACCGCCAGGCTCTGGCTGTCAACCAGGGCCAGCCCCCTTTTGAGGGCCAGGCTGAAGGTGGAGGGGCCTGCCCAGGCCTGGCTACGACCCCCGCCTCCAGGGGCGTCAAGGTGGAGGTAGACCCGGCCAAAGTGGCTGTGCTGACTACCGTGTACTGCATGGCGAAGGAGGATGTGCCCGATGACCGCTGCTCTGCCCTGCTCGAGCTGCAGAGGTTCAACCTGTGCCAGGCACTGCTGGGCACAGAGCATGGCAATTACTACAGTCCCAGGAGGGTGAGGGACATGCAGGTGGGTGACAGCCAGAAGTATGGGGGAAGGGCTTGGGAAGGGAGGACACTGAGCCACCTGCGAACAGCCCCAGCATGCCAGGTCCTTGGGGAGCAGCTAGGGCATTTCATTCATATCTTCACCCTTCAGAACCTTCCCTGAGAGCCTATGTCCCTGGTACTGGGCCAGCTGCAGGGGTACAACAGTGAAGAGGCCAGACCAGGCCTCTTAGCGGGCACAGGGGCACTCTTCTCACTGCCTAAATCAGACGTTGCAAACTGGTGGCCTGGAGGCTTAATTGACCCACAGATGTATTTACTTTTTTTTTTTTTTCCTGAGGAATCTCACTCTGTCACCCAGGCTGGAGAGCAGTGGTGCGATCTCAGCTCACTGCAACCTCTGCCTTCCTGGCTCAAGTGATTCTCCTGCCTCAGCCTCCCTATTAGCTAGGATTATAGGCACGTGCCACCACGCTCAGCTAATTTTTGTATTTTTAGTAGAGATGGGGTATCACCGTGTTGGCCAGGCCAGTTTCGAACTCCTGGGCTCAGGATCTCCTCACCTCAGGTGATCTGCCCACCTCAGCCTCCCAAAGTGCTGGTATTACAGGTGTGAGCGACCGCGCCTGGCCTCTGTTGTTTTTTTTTGTTTTTTTTTTTAAACATAGAGATGAGGTCTCATTATGTTGCCCAGGCTGGTCTTGGGCGTCTGGCCTCAAGCAATCCTCCTGCCTTGGCCCCCCAAAGTGCTGGAATGGAAATGGAAATGACTTCTGACTTAGTTTTCTTTTGGGGCTGTTTTCTGTGCCGAGCCTGTTTAATTGGTTTTCATAAGTGTTTTTGAAAAACTCGAATTTGTTTCAACTTCTAAAAAACTCAGGAGATTACATATAAAAATCTAGATTTGTGACTTGTGTTGAAAAGCAAGGTCCCCATGCTCTCAGAGCAGGATGTGCTGGAGTTGGAGAGCAGGGTGTTCCCTCTGGCTTATCCCTGGCCCTCTCCAAGCTCAATATCGCTCACATGGCCCCTGGAAGCATGCAAATTGCAGCTCTGTCCTAGGTACTAACTGTGTAAGTCCTGTGGGCTGGGTTGGAGGTGGGGGAGTTGGATCTCATCCTACAGAGATGACAAATAGAGAAACAGCACACAGCTGGGACCCAGGGTAACTGGTTGGGAGTTGGGAGTGAGTATGCCTATCAGTTAATTGCTGAGCTGGACAGTGGAAGGAGACCCCCAGGAATAGGGCAGACTAGGATGATGCTATAGAAAAACACAGTGAAAAAACTAGCTTTCCTAGAGCTCTTTATGATTCATAAAGTGCTTTTACCGCAACAAAAGTTGACATTTATAATTCACAACAACGCTTTGAGAAGATTTGGGGCTGGTTTTAGCTGACAGCAGGTATAAGAGCTGAGAAAACTAGACTGGGTGTGGTGGGAGGCCGGGATGGGGGGACTATTCTTAGAGAGGCCAGGAGCTGTAGAGGTGAGAAAACTGAGGCTCGGAGAGATGAAGTGACTGGCCGAAGGTAGCACAGCCAGTAAGTGGCAAAGCCAGGATTAGTCCCTAAGTCTGTCTGACCTCAAGGCCTGGGCTCTTTCCACCACCCTGCACTGCCTGCCTCCGCCTCTCAGGACAAGCCTAACTCAGTCCTCCCTCCGTTTCTTTTCCTGGCTGTCCCAGGTGGCCATTGCCAGTGTCTTGCACACAGAGGCCTGCCAGCGCCTGAAGGCATCCCCATATGTGGGGCTGGTGTTGGATGAGACCAGAGACTGGCCGGAGTCACACAGCCTGGCCCTGTTTGCCACTTCGGTGTCCCCCTGTGATGGCCAGCCCGCCACCACCTTCCTGGGCAGTGTGGAGCTACAGGAGGGTGAGGCCACTGCTGGCCAGCTCTTGGACATCCTGCAGGCTTTCGGCGTATCTGCACCCAAGCTGGCCTGGCTCAGCTCAAGCCTCCCCAGTGAGCGCCTGGGGAGTGTGGGCCCACAGCTCCGGGCCACTTGCCCGCTGCTGGCAGAGCTGCACTGCCTCCCTGGCCGGACAGATCCTGAGCCCCCCGCCTACTTGGGTCAATATGAGAGCATATTGGATGCCCTATTCCGCCTCCATGGTGGCCCTAGTTCCCACTTGGTCCCTGAGCTCCGGGCAGCACTGGACCTTGCAGCTATTGACTTGGCAGGGCCTCGGCCAGTGCCCTGGGCCTCCCTGCTGCCTGTTGTGGAAGCAGTGGCCAAGGCCTGGCCT
The DNA here is from genome assembly GCF_028885625.2 of Pongo pygmaeus. Classification (NCBI taxonomy): domain Eukaryota; kingdom Metazoa; phylum Chordata; class Mammalia; order Primates; family Hominidae; genus Pongo; species Pongo pygmaeus. Next base: position 75,146,092 of record NC_072392.2, on the reverse strand, counting down.
GGCCTGGTGCCCACCCTGGAGGCTGCAGCCCTTGCCTCACCTGTGGCGGGGTCACTGGCCCTGGCCCTGCGCCAGTTCACCTTCGTGGCCTTCACCCACCTGCTGCTGGATGCCCTGCCTTCTGTGCAGAAGCTCTCCCTTGTCCTGCAGGCAGAAGAGCCGGACTTGGCCTTGCTGCAGCCCCTGGTGATGGCGGCTGCGGCCTCCCTCCAAGCTCAGCGCGGCTCAGGTGGGGCCCGCCTCCAGGGCTTCCTGCAGGAACTGGCATCCATGGACCCTGACACCAGCAGCGGACGCTGCACCTACCGCGGCGTGGAGCTGCTTGGTTACTCCGAGGCTGCGGTCCGGGGCTTGGAGTGGCTCCGGGGGTCCTTCCTGGACTCCATGCGGAAGGGCCTACAGGACTCCTACCCCGGGCCTTCGCTGGACGCCGTGGCTGCCTTCGCAGCAATCTTCGACCCCAGCCGCTACCCGCAGGCGCCGGAGGAGCTGGGCACGCATGGCGAGGGAGCGCTGCGGGTGCTGCTGCGCGGCTTTGCGCCTGCCGTGGTGCGCCAGCGGGCGCTGGGCGACTTCGCGCTGTTTAAGCGCGTAGTATTCAGCCTTGGGCGGCTTGGCCCGCGGGCCCTGTGCACCCAGCTGGCGTGCGCGCATTCGGAGCTGCACGAGCTCTTCCCCGACTTCGCCGCCCTAGCCGCCTTGGCTTTGGCGCTGCCCGCGGGCGCCGGCCTGCTGGACAAGGTCGGCCGCAGCCGGGAGCTGCGGTGGTGGGGGCAGAGCGGGGCCGGAGAAGGCCGGGGGGGCCTTCACGTGGTGAAGATCGCAGTGGATGGGCCCCCGCTGCACGAGTTTGACTTCGGGTTGGCTGTGGAGTTCTTAGAAAGTCGGTGGGGAGAGGGCTTCCTGGGGTCGCAGCTCACCTGAGGTGGCCTCCTTCCCTCGGCCCATCCAGCCTGGGGCCCTGGGCACTCTAAGGGCCAACCTAGGCTTGATCATGCTGCACCCAAGATGATCTGCTGACTGTAGCCTCCCAGGGGCCTGAGGCCACCCACCCACCCTTCTGGAGCTTCCCACCAACCCCCACCCTGTGGGCTGTGGAGGAAGGGACTGGCTCAAGAGGGGCCTGGGCGGGTGGGCAGAGATGCTAGGATCTGGCGTACCCTATTATTCCTGGCCTTTACACAGTTAGATGAGGAGTAGCTCACCCTTTTCCCTTCTGGACTCAGCCCAAGTTTGGGCCCCCCCAAAGATGGGAGTTTTTGGCTTGGGGAAGGAAGACTAGGTCTTGGAAATGGAGTGGCTGAGGGAACGGACACTCGTCCTTGGTCATTGTCTGTTTCTTTCTTTTTCTTTCTTTTCTTTTTTTTTTTTTTTTGAGATGGAGTCTTGCTCTGTCGCCCAGGCTGGAGTGCAGTGGTGTGATCTTGGCTCACTGCAACCTCTGCCTCCTGGGTTCAAGCAATTCTCCTGCCTCAGCCTCCCGAGTAGCTGGGATTACAGGCGCCCACCACCACCCCTGGCTAACTTACGTATTTTTAATAGAGACGGGGTTTCACTATGTTGGCCAGGATGGTCTTGAGCTCCTGACCTCAAGTAATCCACCTGCCTCGGCCTCCCAAAATGCTGGGATTACAGGCATGAGCCAGTGCGCCTGGTCCTTGGCTGTTTCTTAGCCCCACTCCCGGCAGTGTCTCCTCTTCAGCTATGACTGGGGAGTAGATGACCGTGCTTGTTTCTGACACACAGCACAGTGTCCTCTCTGTACACAAGCTGGTGGTTCAAGGGCCAATGGTTCCAGGGAGATAGTGGTTCCCTTCCTTCCCTCCTCACCAATAGGCGGCCTCAGGCCTTTTCTGTGTATAACTGTGTATATAGACATAAAAACCTACAAATGTGAAATAAATCTGTGCTATCTTTCATAGTGTTACCACACAAACATCTAAAAGGACTACTTTTGGTTTTGCAATGACAGGGTCGAAAAAAGCCCCAGATGGGCTGGATTTTTTTTTTTCTAATATTTTGTTCCTCAAAGTCCAGTTGCTCTCCAAGTTCGTACCCTTCCCCTGCCCTTGCCTCAGACCTTTAAGACCAAAGACTGCAAAACCACAGCGCTGTACCTGCCGCCTCCAAGCACTGGCGTCGAGGCCCAACCCAGGAACGTTGGCTTATTTGCCTCCTGGGGGAAGCAGTTTAGGCCTCATCAGAGCTGGGGAGCACATGCCTTCAGAGCCCATGGGTTTCCCATTCCCTCCTGTCAGCCCTGGCTGTGAAAGCCTGGGGATCTGGAGGGAGGGAGGATAGTTAGAGAGTGAGAGAGGCGAGGGCTGGCCTTTTCCTAATATCCCTAGGTTTGAGTTTAATTTGCAATAAAATGGAATCCCAGCACATCATGCAGTCTCCATGGTGGTGTGTGTGTCAGGGGCCTGCCCAGACCCCTCTGTCCCTCTCTTGGCTGGACTGCCCTGGAGTTCAGTATGCTGCCTCAGTAGGGGCAGGAGGGTCATCCCTCTGGGCTGGGAGCCTCCAATTGAGGACTCCCTCCCCTGCTTCCCCAGCTGTGGGGAGGAAGGGCACAGAGAAGGGGGCTATAACCACCCTGGGTCTGGCTGGTGCCACTCAGTGAAGAGAGACACAGGTTTCTGCCCAGCTCCACACCCAAGAAGCCCACCTGCCTCTTGTTCTGGCCACGGGGGTAGGACAGAGCCCGTTTCAGACCCTGCCCTTCTTCCTCCTGCAGCAGGCCCGGCCTCCGGCGCCCCCAGCCCCCTGCTGGCCTCCCTGCCCCTGCCCACCCGGCCTCTGCAGCCCCCGCTGGACTTCAAGCACTTGCTCGCCTTCCGCTTCAATGGCGCCGCCCCGCTCAGTCTCTTCCCCAACTTCAGCACGGTATGGGCTGGGCTGGCGGGTGGGGGCATGCTTACAAGCTCGTGGGTGGGCACAGAAGGTGGGTTCAGAGGGGCCAGCTCTCAGCAGCTGGGTCTAACCAGGAGCTTTTTCCCCAACATCCCCCAGAGGGGATCGGTGCTCCCCAAATAGGGACCCCTATTTGGGATCCTAAGAGAGGGCCCCGCTCTCTCTTAGGCTGGGGAGCAAGATGGTGTCAGCCCTCTCCCCACCCCCACCATCATAGCTGCTGGGCCTGCAAAGGCCTGTAGTCTGTGCATTCCACTTAAGCTTCTGTGTAGGGGTGTGTGTGTGTGTGTGTGTGTGTGTGTGTGTATAACCTGTGCCTTTTTGTTGTAGTTTCTATAGGTTTTGTATGTTATATGTGGGTGTGAGTTTGTGTGTTGGTGTCCAGCGTGTGTTTGTAAACAACTCTTTGTGCGTGGGTAATTTTATGTAATGAAGGTATGTGCCTGCGCAATCTGAGGGTTTATTGTGTCCTTGTGTCTTTTAAGTGTGTGTTTGGCATGTATCTGCCCTCTGAGCATGCATGTTTTTGTGTGGTTTGGGTGATTGTGAGTCTACCTGTGGTCATGTGCCCTTTGTGTGCATGAGTGTGAATTATTCTGCTTGTCTGAGCATTTGTAACTGCCTGAAGCTTCTGTGCTGTGCGTGTGTCCTAGTCTGTACATTTCCTTGTACATGTGTGTGCATAACAAGTGTATGAATTTTAATTCACTATATGAGGGATCAGCAACCATCTCTGTTTTTTTAAATTTTGAAAACTCAAGTGAAATCATGGGTGTGGCATGCCCCATCCTGAGCAGATGGTGGCAAACTCCACCTCAGTCACACTTAGGAATCCCTTCCCTCCCACCCTCCAGAGTTAGACAGAGGTCCTAAGGAGTCTGAGGCATTTGGGAGGTGGTCCTCTGGTCTTGAGTCTTTGCTGTCGCTTGCTGACAGGCTCACTGTTGAAAGGCATGGTTCCAATTGCAGGGGGCCCCTGCAGGCCATTCTCCTCTGAGGTCCTGTCCCCTGAGCCCCTTGCTGGCCCTGGGTGCTGTGAAAATTTGAACCTCTTTCTGTTCTCGGGGAAGTTTCTGCACCCATGTGCTTCTCTCTAAGCTGTTTTCTTTTCTTGGGAAGGTTTGGAAAGTTCCATTTTTATTTTATTTTATTTTTATATAAGCAGAGATGAGGTCTCACTATATTATCCAGGCTGGTCTCAAACTCCTGAGCTCAAGGGATCCTCCCACCTCGGCCTCCCAAAGTGCTGGGATTACAGGTGTGAGCCACCACGCCCGGCCTGGAAAGTTCTTGACAAGTTCAGACAACTGCATTTGGCCCAACTTCCTGAGAAAAGGGAACATAAAGCCTTAATTCTATAAAAGAAGAAAAAGATTTAAAATAAGGAAAAGAAGCTAGGTGCGGTGTTTCACGCCTGTCATCCCAGCACTTTGGGAGGCTGAGGTGGGCTGATCATCTGAGGTCAGGAGTTTGAGACTAGCCTGGCCAACAGAGATGGTGAAACCCCATCTCTACTAAAAACACAAAAATTAGCCGAGCATGGTGGCGGGCACCTGTAGTCCCAGCTACTCGGGAGGCTGAGGCAGGAGAATCGCTTGAGCCCAGGAGGCAGAGGTTGCAAGATTTTGGCTCCGCCATTGCACTCTAGCCTGGGTGTTAAGAGGGAGACTCCATCTCAAAAAAATAATAAGGAAAAGAAAAAAAATCCAAATTAATATTCCAAAGAAACGATCCTACTCCTTGGAGAACCTTAGGTCTCCACTTGCTGCTCCCTGCCTCCCACTGGCCCCCACCTCCCCTGGCTGTGGCTCTCACTCTCTCAAGAGAGGTCGTCATGGCTGGGCGCGGTGGCTCACACCTGTAATTCCAGCACATTGGGAGGCCAAGGCAGGTGGATCATTTTGAGGGCAGGAGTTCGAGACCAGCCTGGCCAACATGGTGAAACCCTGTCTCTACTAAAAATACAAAAATTAGCCAGACGTAGTGGTGGGCGCCTGTAATCCCAGCTACTCGGGAGGCTGAGGCAGGAGAATCACTTGAACCTGAGAGGTGGAAGTTGCAGTGAGCTGAGATCATGCCACTGCACTCCAGCCTAGGCGACAGAGCAGTACTCCATCTTAGAAAAACAAACAAACAAAAAAAAAACGGTCATCAGCAGCCTCAGGCCCTGTGAAAGTGGCAGAGCTGATGAGATAGGACTTATCTTCCCCCAGCCCACAGGTCCACACATGAAGCCTGGGTGATGGGAGAGGAAATTCCAACAGAAGGGTTCTTTGTCTCTTCCTTGCCTCTCCTTGTTTCCAACTCTCTGTCCCAATAGTTGTAATTATTGCAAAGGAGAGAAAAAAACAAAAATAATGACCTAAGGGGCACCAAGAGATGCCAAAGTGATCACCAGGACGTAGTTCCATGTCCCAGAATCATGCTGGGCACTCTGGCCATTCCCCTGCTTCCAAGCAGAAGCCCAGGCTGACAAATAAAGACAGCCAGGGGGAGAGGCTGTGTATTTTTCTTTTCTTTTCTTTTCTTTTCTTTTCTCTTCTCTTTTTTTTTTCTTTTTTTGAGACAGTCTCACTCTGTTGCCCAGGCTGGAGTGCAGTGGCTCAATCTCAGCTCACTGCAACCTCTGCCTCTCAGGTTCAAGCCTCCTGCCTCAGCCTCCTGAGTAGCTGAGACTACAGGCACATGCCACCACGCCTGGCTAATTTTTGTATTTTTAGTAGAGAAGGAGTTTCGCATGGCCAGGCTGGTCTCGAACTCCTGACCTCAGGTGATTCACCCATCTTGGCCTCCCAAAGTGCTGGGATTACAGGCGCGAGCCACTGCACCCAGGCAGCTGTTTCTTCTTCCTTCTTTCCTTTTCTTTTTCTTTTCTTTTTTTTTTTTTTTTGTGACGAAGTTTCGCTCTTGTTGCCCAGGCTGGAGTGTAATGGTGTGGTCTCGGTTCACCGCAACCTCCGTCTCCCTGGTTCAAGCAATTCTCCTGCCTCAGCCTCCCGAGTAGCTGAGATTACAGGCATGCGCCATCACACCTGGCTAATTTTGTATTTTTTTTTTTTAGTAGAGACGGGGTTTCTCCATGTTGGTCAGGCTGGTCTCCAACTCCCAAACTGAGGTGATCTGCCTGCCTTGGGCTCCCAAAGTGCTGGGATTACAGGTGTGAGCCACCGCGCCTGGCCCAGCTGTTTCTCTTTCCAACATCCACAGGATGGAAAAGTTCTTCCTAGAAGCTGACCAAGGCCCTCTTCAGTCATCTTTAGTTTTGGGCATTTTGTGCTGCCCCCGACCCCTGCTTCTCAAGCCAACCCCAGAGTTACTATGCCCTCCCACTCCCTTCACAGATGGACCCGGTCCAGAAAGCTGTCATCAGCCACACGTTTGGGGTCCCCTACCCTCTGAAGAAGAAGCTGTTCATTTCCTGTAACATCTGTCACCTGAGGTTCAACTCAGCGGTGAGACAAAGTAGTGAAAGCAGGTCTGGGGAGGGGGCTGGGCAGGGAGAGGGCTGGAGGCTGGGCTTTCAGAGTCCTTCTGGGAGGAATACCAGTGGCAAAGGGGCTGTGGTCTGTATTTTCCACCCTGGCTGCAGAAGAGGCACTCTTGGTCCTTTAACCATCGCATCCTCTCCTCTCTCTAGATTGTTCTGCCCCTTCCCCTTCTGCCCAGCTATAGCCCAGTGGGATGCCATTTCCTTCCCCCCAGGCCTCTCTCCTGTGTTCTGGATCCTTCTGCAAGAGAGAAGACTGCCCTTCCTCCACTCTGGGTCCCAGGGGCCCATCTCATCAGCTCCTGGTCTGGAGCTGAGCTCTTAAGGCACCTGAGAGTTTACAGAATGTGGTCATGCCCATCCCCTTAAATGATAGTTTTCATGATACATCTGTGAGACGGGTAGAGGCGGGATTTTTTTGTTTTGTTTTGTTTTTTTAGACAAGGTCTCACTCTGTCACCCAGGCGGGAGTGCAGTGGCGCAATGTTGGCTCACTGCAGCCTCCGCCTCCAGGGTTCAAGTGATTCTTGTGCCTCAGCTTCCCTAGTAGCTGGGATTACAGGCATGTGCTACCACGCCTGGCTAACTTTTTTGTATTTTTGGCAGATACACAGTTTCACCATGTTGCCCAGGCTGGTCTCGAACTCCTGGGCTCAAGTGATCCACCCCCCTCGACCTCCCAACATGCTGGGATTACAGGTGTGAGCCACCGCGCCTGGCCTAGAGGTGTTATTATAATCCCCAATTTCCAGATCAGGAAAGTGAGCCTTAGAGAGGTTAAGTGACTTGCCTAAGACCACACAGCTGGTAAGTAGCAAAGCTGGGATATGAATCCAGGCCTGGCCAACCCCAAGGTCTATGACTTTCTACTACAGCCTACCCCTTTCTACTACATCTTACCACTAGGTAGAGGAGGAACCTCATTCTGGCCTCCCAGGGAAGGTCTACCTCCTGTTAGGCAATCTGGGGTTTTGGTTGGATGTCAGCAGAACTGCAGTGGTGTAGCATCCAGGGAGGGGCCGTGGGGGCCTGTCTTTCCCATGTTTCAAGGAGGTGGGCCAGGGAGCAGCAAGTGAGGACCCTTGGAGGGAGGACACTGACAGACCAGATTTGAGGATTCCCTTCAGGCCTTCTGGTTCCATGAGTCCTGCAAGAGATGGAGAAGAGGCTGGGCGTGGTGGCTCATGCCTATAATCCCAGCACTTTGGGAGGCCAAGGTGGGTGGATCACTTGAGGTCGGGAGTTAGAGACCAGCCTGGCCAACATGGTGAAACTCCATCTCTACTAAAATACAGAAGAAAAAAAAAAAAGCAGCCAGTTGTGGTGGCAGGCACCTGTAACCCCAGCTACTCGGGAGGCTGAGGCAGGAGAATCGCTTGAACCCAGGAGGTGGAGGTTGCAGTGAGCCAAGATTGCTCCCATTGCACTCCAGCCTGGGTGACAAAGCGAGATTCCATGTCAAAAAAAAAAAAAAAAAGGGAGGAGAGAATTCGTTCTGAGGGAGGAACCATGGCTTCTTCCTGCCGGACCCCAGGCACAGTGTCTGGCAAATAGCAAATGCTCAGTAATGACTTGTTGAACAAATGAACAAAAGGATGAATGTTCTGGGGTACATATGCCCCAAAGTGTGGGGATTGCTCTGCTTTCTCCATTTGTGCATTGATACACTTGATAACTAACATTCATTGAGCACCTACTCTATGTACTCGGCCCTTGTAATTCATGTTCCCATGTAATTCTGACAACCCCATGAGGTCAGTATTATCATCACAGGGTTTATGGGTGAGGAGACTCAGGCTCAGAGAGATGATGTTACTTGCCTAAAGATGTAGTTAGTGGCCGGGTGCGGTGGCTCACGCCTGTAATCCCAGCACTTTGGGAGGCTGAGGCAGGTGGATCACGAGGTCAGGAGATTGAGACCATCCTGGCTAATACGGTGAAACCCTGTCTCTACTAAAAATACAAAAAATTAGCCGGGTGTGGTGGCAGGCGCCTGTAGTCCCAGCTACCCCGGAGGCTGAGGCAGGAGAATTGCTTGAACCCGGGAGGCAGAGGTTGCAGGAGCCGAGATGGCGCCACTGCACTCCAGCCTGGGCGACAGAGCGAGACTCCATCTCAAAAAACAAAAAACAAAAACAACAACAACAAAAAAAGATGTAGTTAGTAAGTGGCTGAGTCAGATCTGAAGCCAGAGGCTGCCTGCCTTGGAGTTCATGTGCGAGAACGCATTCTGTAAACCTCAGAGCCACATGTGCTATGGTGATGATGAGGACAAGGACAAGGACTTGCCCTTTGTGTGGCCCGAGCCCTGCCTCCCTTTGACTTGTCCCCCTGCTGGGCTCCGGTTCACAAATGGGGCATGTGGACTCAGCCAGTGAATGGTGACCTCTTGCCCTCCCCTCCCCAGAACCAGGCCGAGGCACATTATAAAGGCCACAAACATGCCAGAAAACTCAAGGCTGTCGAGGCTGCCAAGAGCAAGCAGAGGCCACACACCCAGGCCCAGGATGGGGCTGTAGTGTCCCCAATCCCAACGCTGGCCAGTGGAGCCCCTGGAGAGCCACAGAGTAAAGGTCAGTCCTGAGCTCTTCTCTTTCCCACGTCTCCAGTCCACATCTGGTTTCTGACAAGGGGTTGAGAGATTTCTGCTTATTCTTTTTGCTTGTGTTGGAGTATTCCATACAGACAGGCAAAGGCACACAAGTGTACCACTCCATGAATTTTCCTAAACTGAACACACCCAGATCAGGAAACACGTTACCAGCACCTCAGAAGCTTGTCTTGCACCTCCTCCTGGTCATTACCTTGAAGTATTCATTTCCAAGGGCTGCCTTCACAAATGACTTAATTTGTGAAGTTAGGAATGGTGGCTCACACCTAGTGATGGTTAACACTTTGGGAGGCTGAGGCGGGAGGATTGCTTTAAACCTGGAGTTTGAGACCAGTCTGGGCAACATGGTGTGACCCTGTCTCTACAAAAAATTTATTTGCCAGGCATGATGATGCACACCTGTAGTCCCAGCTACTTAGGAGGCTGAAGCAGGAGGATCTGCTTAAGCCCAGGAGGTCGAGGCTGCAGTGAGCTATGGTCATGCCACTGCACTCTAGCCTGGGTGACAGAGCAAAACCTTGTCTCTAACCTCCCCTACCCACCCAAAAAAAAAAAAAAGAGACTACAACCTGGGTGGCTGAAAACAACAAAAATTTATTTTCACACAGCTCTGGGGGCCAGAAGTCTGAAATCAAGGCGTTGACAGCGTTGGTTCCTTCTTGGGGACTTAGAGGAGAAAGTGTCCCATGCTTCTCTTCTGGCCTTTGGTGGCTGCCGGTATTCCTTGGCACTCCTTGGCTTATAGACGCATCACTCCAATCTCCACCTCCATCTCCACACTCTCCCTTGTGTGTCCCTGTGTTTCCACCAGCTCTTTTTATAAGGGTACCAGTCACTAGATCAATCCCACCCGAATTCAACATGACCTCATCTTAACTAATTTTATCTGCAAAGACCCTGTTTCCAAATAAGGTCACATTCTGAGGTTCCAGATAGACATGAATTTTGGGGGAGACACTATTCAACCAACTACAACCCCTCTGATGGTAAATACGATCCTGACTTTTCTCAGCATAGATCAGTTTTACCTATTTTTGGTGAAACATAGAGTGTGTAGGGGTTTTTTTGTATCTGTTTTGTTTTGTGGGTTTTTTTGTCTTGTTTTGTTTGTTTTTTGAGACATAGTCTCGCTCTGTCTCCCAGGCTGGAGCACAGCGGTGCAATCTTGGCTCACTGCAACCTCTGCTTCCTGGGTTCAAGCCATTCTCCTGCCTCAGCCTTCCAAGTAGCTGGGACTACAGGCACCTGCCACCACGTCCAGCTAATTTTTGTATTTTTAGTAGAAACGGGGTTTCACCATATTGGCCAGGCTGGTCTCGAACTCCTGACCTTGTGATCCACCCACCTCAGCCTCCCAAAGTGCTGAGATTACAGGTGTGAGCCACCCCGCCTGGCCTGTATCTAGTTTTTATTCATCTCTCACAAACATTCATCAACATTCATTATATCTGTAAGATTCATCCATGTTTTTGCGTGTAGCTATAGTTTGTTCTTTTTCATTGCTGTGTAGTACTCCATTGCAGATCATACCACTTTTGTTTTTATTTAAATTTTCAAAAACTCTTTTTTTTTTTTTTGAGACAAGCTCTGGCTCTGTCACCCAGGCTGGAGTGCAGTGGTGTGACCTAGGCTCATCTATCTCCCTGGCTCTCAAGCGATCCTCCTGCCTCAGCCTCCCAAGTAGTTGGAACTATAGGCATGTGCCACCATGCCTGGCTAATTTTTGTATTTTTAGTACAGATGGTGTTTCGCTGTGTCACCCAGTCTGGTCTCGAACTCCTGGACTCAAGTGATCTGCTAACCTTGGCCTCCCAAAGTGTTGGGATCACAGGCGTGAGTCACTGCATCTGGCCCATACCACTGTTTTTTTGTTTTTGTTTTTTTTGTTTTTTTTTTTTGAGATGGAGTTTCACTCTGTTGCCCAGGCTGGAGTGCAGTGGCGTGATCTCAGCTCACTGTAACCTCCGTCTTCCAGGTCCAAGCGATTCTCCTGCCTCAGCCTCCCTAGTAGCTGGGATTATAGGCATGTGCCACCACGCCTAATTCTGTATTTTTAGTAGAGATAGGGTTTCACCATGTTGGCCAGGCCAGTCTCGAACTCCTGATCTTAGGTGATCCACCTGCCTCGGCCTCCCAAAGTGCTCAGATTACAGACATAAGCCACCATATCCAGCCCGTACCATTATTTTTTAAAAATCTGCTCTCCTGTTGGTGGACATGTGGGTAGTTTCAGTTTTATGGTATTATGAATAGTGTTCTCTGAACATTCTAGTACATCTTTTTTGGTGATCTCTGTTTATTTAAGTTAGCAAATAAGAATATGAGGGCTGTGAGGGCTTTCTGAGACCACTGTGTCCAACTTAATGATCTCAGATGGAGAAACTGAGGCCCAAGTCTGCCCATTGAGTTGGTAGAAAAGCTGGGCCTGGAATTCAGTGCTGGTCATCCACCAGGGGCCTTCCAGGCCACCTCCATGGTCAGAGCTGAAGATGGTGGTCTCCAGCGTCATCTTGGGTCTCACACTCTGCCCCCATGCCTTCCATCTCTGCAGCAGTTCCTGCAGTCCCTCCTCTTGGGCCTCCACTCCAGCCACCACCAACTCCAGACCCTACATCCAGGGAGCCAGCCCACTCAGAGCTCTTGGATGCTGCCTCCTCATCCTCTTCTTCCTCCTGCCCACCTTGCTCCCCAGAGCCTGGGAGAGAGGCACCAGGGCCTGAGCCAGCGGCAGCTGCCGTGGGAAGCAGCGTGAGTGGGGAAGGCAGGAGCGAGAAGGGGCACCTTTACTGCCCCACGTGTAAGGTGACGGTGAACTCGGCCTCCCAGCTTCAGGCTCACAACACAGGTTAGTAGTCGCAGGAGCTGGAGCCCGGGGAAAGGGTGGGGCAGAAGCTAAGCCTCGCCAGATGAGGGCAGGCTTGAGTTCCCGGGTGCTTCACTCAAGGGTTGGGTGGCGGAGGCTTTGTGCTTGTGTGTTACTGAACGGACGTTTCCGGGTCCTCCCATTACTCCTTGGGGAAGGAGAATTGGGAAGAGAAGTCTGAGGCAGCAAGAACTGAAGGTCGCTAAATCTCTGAAGGGTCACTCCACAGGAGACAGGAGACATCTGCCTCTCTCCTTAGATTACACCCAGAAGGAAGGGACTGAAATCAAAGCAAAGGGGAAGCCAGCTATTTGTAGTGCAGGAAGGCCTTTCATAGGAGGGGCTGGCATGAAAGGACAGAAGCTGGGAGGGGAAACCATGTGTGGCTGGAGGGCGATGTGTGCACAGAGCAGCCGTGAGGCTTATGGGGAGAGCCAAATTGCATGAGTGTGGAGGGGGTCTCTGTGGCCCCTGCAACCCCTTCCTGCTGCTGAGAGACTGCCTTCTTCCCTCTCCAGGAGCCAAGCACCGGTGGATGATGGAAGGTCAGCGAGGGGCTCCCCGGAGGAGCCGGGGCCGCCCGGTGTCCAGGGGAGGTGCCGGACACAAGGCCAAGAGAGTCACAGGGGGCCGGGGCGGCCGGCAGGGGCCCAGCCCTGCTTTCCACTGTGCTCTCTGTCAGCTCCAGGTCAATTCAGAGACCCAACTGAAGCAGGTGGGAGAAGTGAGGCGGTGACTGGGGTTGGTGCCAGGGGAGGGGGTTGGGGGGCAGGGCAGGAGAGGGAGGGACCCTGAAGAGGGCAGGCCGGGCACAGCAGAGCAGGCTGGAGGAGCGAGGCCAGCAGGCCAGTGGGCCAATTGAGGGCAAAGGCCAAGACTCACCTCCCCTTCCCAGGGCCTACCCCAGGGTGAGGACCCAGTCTGTGCTTTGGATGTATGAGCTGTGGATAGAGGAAGGGGAAGAGTCGAGGATGATGGTCTTGGGGTCCTTGGGCTTTGTCATCTTGTTCCCAGTCTGTCTGTCTGTCTGTCCATTAGCACATGAGCAGCAGGAGGCACAAAGACCGCCTGGCCGGGAAGCCCCCCAAGCCCTCCAGCCAGCACAGCAAGCTGCAGAGGCACGCAGCGCTGGCTGTGAGTATCCTCAAGGTATCTGTCTCCAGGCAACAGAGCTGGGACTGGGTCAGGAGGGGAGAGGGCGGGCTGGGAGGGCCAGACGGGGGGCTGAGGTGGGGCAGGAAAAGAGGCCACCCTGCAATGAGGCTGCTGGGCAGTGAGAGAGCTAGGCCTGGGAACTGGGATCTGCCCAGAGGAATTTCCGGGGAGGTGAGCTGGGGTAGTCATCCTAGGGGCAAGAGTGAGGGGTGGGCGTGCATCTCCTAGAGACCATCTCTATCCCATAAATCCTCCTCCCTTCTCCCATGCTGAGACTTTCCTCCCTCAGGACAGGAAGACAGGTGGTGGAGAAAGCCCTTCAGAATGAATGTTTGGGGGTGGGAAGGGAGGAGGATTTAGGTTTGGAACTCTAAAAGGCACGTTTTCCCTGCAGCAAAAAGCTTGAGGATGGGCCCCAGGGAGGGGGTGGGGTTTTCTGGGGTGGAGACTGTGTCCATTCCTTTCTTTTCTGTGTAGTCTAAACTGGCCTTGCAGAAGCAACTCACAAAGACGCTGGCAGCCCGCTTCCTGCCCAGCCCGCTCCCCACCGCAGCCACTGCCATCTGTGCTCTGCCAGGGCCCCTGGCCCTCCGCCCTGCCCCTACAGCAGCCGCTACCCTCTTCCCGGCTCCCATCCTGGGCCCAGCTCTGTTTCGCACCCCAGCAGGAGCTGTCCGCCCTGCCACAGGACCTATCGTCCTTGCCCCTTATTAGCCCTCATGGGGAGGCCAGAGCTGATTTCCCAATAGCCACTCCTTGTCTCCTCCTGTCCTGAGACACCTTGGTTTCCTACATGCCACAGGGACTGTGAACAGCTTCAGGGGTCCTGCCCGATCCAGAAAGAGTTGGGCTAGTTTTAAGGGCAGCTCCCTTCCAAGGACTGTCCCCACCCTCCTTTCCCAGGCCTTCCAGGGTTAATCCTAGGCTTGCCTGCATTTCCCACCCTGACAGACCCCAAAGATCTATGCAGAATCTCAGCCCCAGCCACGTGGTGCTCTCACTTTCCTCCACCCAAGACCTACACCAAGACCCACATGGCCAGACTCCAGGAATCTTAGCTTCTACAAGCCATCCTCTCCTACCCAGGGGACGACTCTCTGACCTCTATTCCTAGGCTCTGGGGCTTCACTGGAGATAGGGATGGGGTCTCTAGCTGCAGCAGGCTCAAGGCTATCAGGACGAGGTGACCATGGGAGTGTGACAGAGGACCATGGTGGAGAAAGGGGGACCCAGAAGTCCTTCGATCAGCAGTGCTAAGGGGGGGGCAGAACCAAGGAGGTAGTGGGGCTGGTTCTGAAAGCTTTTGGGAGCTTCATCTGCTCTGAAGGGGTGGGACTAAGAGAGGAGGTGATGTTCTGGTTGGGCCCAGGGTTTTGTTTGTTTTAATCTTAGTCTTCTGGGCATTCATGGGCCCAGTCTTTTTTTCTGTTTCAGAGTATCATTCTGTTGCCTAGGTTAGAGTGCAGTGGTGCAATCTTGGCTCACTGCAGCCTCTGCCTCCCTGGTTCAAGTGATACTTGCTGATGAGCCCAGTCTTAATATTGAGGGAGTAACTCATCCCTCAGAAGCTCTCTTCTTAGCCTTTCTCTGACTTCCTGAACCCCAACTCTTGGAGGGCGAGTGTGGGTCTCCCTCAGACTATGGACTCAGTTAACACCGAATCCCCCCAGAGCTCCCAAAGGAAGCACTTTCCCCTACAGCTTCCCACTCCAAACTGGTCCTAGCACTACATTCAGCTTTCCCTTCTCCCAACCAGCCCCTGCCACTGTGAAGCTGAGTGTTGGGAGGCAGTCTCACATGCACTTGCAAGACCCATTTTCATGCTGTCAATGTCAACGTCACAAACTCCCTTCCACTGCAGCACTGCCCCCTCCCCACCCCACAATATGGGACCCTGCCAGTATCCCCCGTATCTTTTTTTTTTTTTAAGACATTTCCAATGGGAGAACCAGAAAAAGGGGGGAGGCGAGGGAAACTTTTTTGATAACAGTTGTGGTTTTATTGTGTCCAATCAATGCATCAATAAATGAACTTGAAGCCCAAGCCTGTGTGTGTCCTAATTCCACTCACCCAGCCCCGGGCACCTGCCCCACTCACCTCTGGCTTTGAGAAGGGGCATGTGTCGGTGGTTGCCTGGCTGCAGTGTCTCACCTAGGCTAGGTGTGCACCTTAGAAGCACAAAGCGGGCACAGTTGTGGGTAATAAGCTTACTCTGCAGGCCGCTGGGTGTGTGCCCACCCTCCTGAGCCCCGAAAGAGGACCTGTCAGCTCCTGAGAGGCTGCTACGGGTTTGCCTTGTTCTGTTCAGGCATCTGAGGTAAGAAGGAGGGGCCAGAGGAGCACCTTGTCCAGCCTTCACCATGACAGCGGGCATATAAATATAAATACAGGTAACTTATAAATAGAAGTCCAGCTCTGAGCTGAAAACCACAGGCAGGATAAAGAGCAGCCTCCAAGGGCGAGGCTGGCGGGCTGGGCACGGAGCGGCCACTCTGGTGACTGACAGCAGGTAGTGCACTCCTGCCCCCTGGTGGCTGGAGGGAGCAGCAGATCCCAGCCTCCCGGGCTGGTCGGCATAGCACCTTAAAGAGGGAGAAGCCATTGGCTTTACAAAATCAAGAGAACTGGAAAGGATCTAGGAGATCATCTAAGCAACTCTGGTCATCTTACAGATGAGAAACTGACGCCCAGAGAGGGGAAAGGTCTTGCTGGGTCACAAAGTGGGCTGGCGACTCATGGCCCAGTTATTCTATTCCATCTCAACCAGTGAGGCCCATCTGCTCCCTGAGCAGGAAGAGGAAGTAAAACAATTGGTGGGGGGGTGGGGAATTTTTTTTTTTTTTTTTTTTTTTGAGATGGAGTCTTGCTCTGTTGACCAGGCTGGAGTGCAGTGGCACGATCTCGGCTCACTGCAGCCTCCGCCTTCTGAGTTCAAGCAATTCTCCTGCCTCAGCCTCCCCGGGTAGCTGGGATTACAGGCATCTGCCACCACACCCGGCTAACTTTTGTATTTTTGGCAGAGATGGGGTTTCATAATGTTGGCCAGGCTGGTTGTGAACTCCTGACCTCAAGTAATCGACCCGCCTTGGCCTCCCAAAGTGCCGGGATTACAGGTGTGAGCCACTGAGCCCAACCAGGGGTGGGGGATTTAAAACAGAAAACTACACTCCCAGGAGGCTAACTTCTTCCAGCCAAGAAAAGGACAGGAGAAAGGTCAGGGTGAGGGATGAGGAGACACCTAACGCCAGTATAGGAGCATATTTGTGTGTGCACAACTAAATGCATACACACAATACCTGGACACCCTTTTTCTGGAGTCCAGGCTGGTGCCATAAGTGTGTGTGTGTCGCTGACGGGAAGCCCAGAGGGTGGGGCCCCTACCTATAATAGGAACTCAACCCAAGAAGGGACCCTGCTGCGTGGTGACTCTGCTTCCTGTCTGGGGCAGCTGGAAGGGACGGTGACCCACAACTGCCCCAGGAGACAGTAGAGCAGATCCTATAAAAGCTGGGGTGGGGAGTAGGCTGGGAGGGCTGAGGAAGGGGATGTCAACCAAGAGTATTTGCACTTCCCAGAGGTGAGAGGGAGCAAAGTGGCTGGGGCCTGGCCTGGCGGGGAGCTCCCTGGTTGACTGGGAAAGACAGCTTGCCCTCTACTTTGCCCTCAACACATCTACCAGAGCCCCAGACACTGAAATGGGGCTGGCATCGTGAAGGAGGAACGGCAGCTCTTCAGCCATCCAAGGAGCCGCTGCCCTTGTTCTTCCGGCTGAGGGGGAAAGCAGACTTGCTCTGGGGTTGTGTCATCTTGCTGGCCAGGTAGACAAAGGGCTCCAGGAGGGAGCGCCGGTCCGCCACTGACACCTCCCACAGCTTCACCTTCTCTGACTTGGCCCAATGCTGAGCCACATCTGGGTCTACACGCCGCTGCTCCTGTAAGTCACACTTGTTGCCAAGGACCACGATGGTGACCTGGGGAAGAGGGACAGAGCATAGGCCTGTGAATGTACCATAGAACCAGGAATGGACATGGGGGCTGGCAACCACCTAGGAGTTCTATGAGAGGAAAGCTCAATGGCTGATATCTCATCTCTTTCTAGATTCCATACCACTCATTGTGGGGAAGGAGATAGTTGTTTTTTTTTCCTCTTTCCTCTGTTCAAATTCTGGCCTCCATCTAGCCCTCCTTTTAGGAGTTCTGTCACCAGCTCTGTATTGCCCATACATGCTCATTACTAGCAGTCAGTTTCTGGCTTAACAACTGGTAAGGAAGCACTCCCTGAACCCTGCAGCTTACAGTGGGATTCTGGAGAACAGAAGGGCCTTCGTGGCCAGATGCAGTGGCTCACGCCTGTAATCCCAACACTTTGGGAGGCTGAGGCAGGTGGACTGCTTGAGTCCAGGAGTTTGAGACCAGCCTGAGCAACATGACGAAACCCCATCTCTACTAAAAATACAAAACTTAGCCAGGTGTGGTGGCGTGCACCTGTAGTCTTAGCAGGCGGCTGAGGCAGGAGGACCACCTAAGCCTTGGGAGGTTGAGGCTGCAGTGAGCTGTGATCATGCCACTGTACTCCAGCCTGGGTGGCAGAGTGAGACCCTGTCTCAAACAAACAAACAAAAAAAAGAAGGGCTTTCATAGCTAAAAGCACGGAACCATCAGGAAGGACAACTATATGGGGGCTTCATACAACTAAGTGGGGGCTTCATACATTAGGTCAGGGACCCCTTCAACAACTAAATGGGGGCTTCGTACATTAGGTCAGGGACCCCTTAAACCACAAAGAGGCCTCTTTGGTTGAGCAGACTCAACATGCAGCCACTCCTGAGGGTAAAGATACCCTCAGTGGCCTCCACCCCACCTCTGGCTCCCAACTCACCTTGGAGTGAAGAATGGAGCCATGCCAGGCTTCCCAAACCAGCCCTCCACCCAAACTCTCTGACCACTGAGGCTCCCACCAGAAGCCTATGCCACACACCTCCTTCTTGTCCTTGGATTTGTCAATCTCCTTCTTGAGCAGCTCCACACGCTGAAAAGACTCTCTGCTATCTGTGCTGTAGACCAGGACGTAGCCATCAGTGCAAGAGAAGCAGTGTCGGGGCAGTTCGGCCCCATCTCGGAGCCCCCGGGTGTCATAGAAACGCACCTGCTCTCGCACCCCCCGGTCTGTCTCAATGGAGCCCACGTAGATGTCCTCCTGCGTCTCGATCATCTCCGAACCTGGTATAAAATGAGAAAACTGTCTGAAGTGGAGAGAGAGATGGGAAATGTGAGTGATGAGAGCATCTTAAGGCTGACCAGATGGGGAGAAAGGAATGTGGGGGGCTGAGGAGGCCAGAGAATTGACAGCCTGGCAGGACTGAAATGATTTGGGTTTAGGGGAACGAACATTAATTTCTTTCTTTTTTTGAGACGGAGTTTTGCTCTTGTTGCCCAGGCTGGAGTGCAATGGCGCGATCTCGGCTCACCGCAACCTCCACCTCCCGGGTTCAAGCGCTTCTCCTGCCTCAGCCTCCCGAATAGCTGGGATTACAGGCATGTGCCACCATGCCTGGCTAATTTTGTATTTTTAGTAGAGACACGGGTTCTCTAAGTTGGTCAGGCTGGTCTTGAACTCCCGACCTGAGGTGATCCGCCTGCCTCAGCCTCCCAAAATGCTGGGATTACAGGCATGATCCACCACACCCGGCCAATGGACATTAATTTTATGCTAATTCCATGCTAAGCACAAGTGTGACATGACAGCTTCCCCTTCCTATCTTGGACATAGAGCTTTCTCCCTCCGGATTTGTTCAGTGTTGTAGAGTTGATCTGTTACAATGTAAGTTTTATTCTTCCAGGGGCAAAAACCACCAGGAGCAGCTTTTAGCCTGTGTGTGTTGTGATCAAGTCCTATTCCTTATTTTTCAACTTCTTCCACTGTTCCTCCCCCTCCAACAACACTCACCCACTACATGGTTCCCATACAGAAGCTGCTCCAGGATTGAAGTTTTGCCCACAGACGCCTGGCCACACACGACCACCTTGCAGCTCTTCCCCATGCTTAGTTTTCAACCTTGAAGAACAGAAGCACGCTGGGTGAAGTGAGGAAAGAAAGCATCAACACAGAGGGCAGTTACTAGCAGATGTTTTCTGGTGGACAAAACCAAAAACCAAAAAAACAGAAGGCAGAACGTCCATAACTGAGAGCCCAAGTTCTAAACTGAATGTATAGTTCCAGGGTTTCAGCACCATCCCAATGCTAGTCAGAGGAAACCGATGTCTCTATGTCTACTACTGGACGGTAAGCTGTTATTTTATTCGTCCTTGTTATCCCCAGTACCTAGCCAGTATCTGTCACAGGGCAGGTGCTTGGAAATGCTGCCATAAAGGGAGAGGAAAGTCACTGGCCACTGGGCCAGGTTCCCTTCTGTGCGCAAGATGTAGAGGACCAATTAGTGAAGGCACCTCAGCCCAGCTTCCTCTTTTTAACCATGACCCCATGGAGAATTAAGCAGGAACAGTATTTTGTGTGGCTGTCTGAAGCCATCTGCTCCCTGGGGGGACTAAGCAAATAAAAAGGATAATCTGGGGCAGGGCACGGTGGCTCACACCTGTAATCTCAGCACTTCGGGAGGCCGAGGTGGGCGGATCACAAAGTCAGGAGTTCGAGACCAGACTGGCCAACGTAGTGAAACCTCGTCTCTACTAAAAATATAAAAAATTAGCCAGGCGTCTTGGCGGGTGCCTGTAATCCCAGCTACTTTAGAGGCTGAGGCAGGAGAATCGATTGAACCCAAGAGGCGGAGATTGCAGTGAGCCAAGAATATGCCACTGCACTCCAACCTGGGCGACAGAGCAAGACTCCGTCTCAAAAAAAGACAATCTGCTTTCCTGTACGACTCATCTTGATAACAATCAATTCCCTCTAAACCCCAGTCAAGTCTATGGCTAAAATGAACATAAGACAAGAGAGAAAAGAGTGAAGAAACCTAACGAAAAAAAGGCTTCAGAAAGGAGATACTTTTTGCTGCCCTTGGACTGACAGACACAAAAGAGAAAGCTCAGATACAGAAACCCTAAGAAGTCCCAGACAGATATCTCCCCGAAGGCAAACTTCCAAACACAAGCCCCCCAAAAGCTCCAGACAAAGATCCTCCCCAGAGAGCAGAGATAGATCACTCCCAAAGACGGTCCCTAACAGAAACCTCTCCAGGGGAAGCTCCTGACACAGACCCCCTCTCCATATAGCCAGCCCCACAATAAAGGACACCATAAGAGTGGGCCAGAGGGGCCTCCGCCACAGATTTTCCCACGGGGGAGCCCCCAGAGGGAATGAGAGGCAGAGACCAGCCACCTAAAGCGGCCCGGAGGCGGAAGCCGATCCTAGCGCCGGACGAGCCTCGCCTCCCAGCTCCGTACCTCCCGGGGCCCCCGCAGCACCAGCCGGGCCCTCGGAGCTCGCGGGGACCAGGGGAGGGGCAGCGCCGCCGCAAAGGCTCCAGTCTTCCCCCAGAATCGGTGTAGGCTCCGCCAGGCCCCGCCCCCACCGCCTGCCCGCTCCCCGGCTTCCGTCAGGCAAGACGAATTCCGGCAGCGAAGGGCGGGCGCGGACCGCGCAGCTCCCCCAGAGGCCGGCGGGAGAATGACGGCCAGGACCTGGCCTGGGTGTGCGCGGGAGCCCAAGGTTCTAGACTCCCTCGACGCGGGCCGCTGGGTGTTCTGGTGTCTCTGAGGCCCAGATGTTCTCTCTGTAAAGGCGATCAGAGTACAGTAACTCTTCGTTTACTCAATCATTTATTCGTCAAATGTTTTCTGGGCATCATCTCTCTCTGTGCCAGGTGCAGGGCCATATACTGAAAGTGGACGAGTTATACGTGATGGCTGCCCATCAGAACTCACGGTCTAGAGAAGCTAGATGTCTAACAACTACTGAGGTGCTGTGGGGCACAGCAAAAGGGCATTTAACTTTGAGTCAGCGGACACTGAAGGGCCTGGGGGAAACGGTGTTCTAGGGTGGAGGAAACATGGCTACAAGTCATGGTATTTTCTGGAACTATGAGAACTTGGGTTCAATATTGGTGGTAGAAAGGACCTAAATATTGGTACTCAAATTAAATTATTAAAAAAAAGAAACAGATAATCAAAGGCTTTGTGTGGTAGGCCAAAGAGATCAAATTGACCGCAATGGAAAGCCACTGCCAATGAAGAGACATGATCAGTCCCTGAGGAAGGTCACTCTGGCAGAAGAGGGAAGACTGAACAGAGATGAAATTAGAGACCGATTAGGAGACTATTGCTGTATTCCAAGTTGTTTTTTTTTCTGTTGTTTTGTTGTTGTTGCCGTTTTTGTTTTGAGACAGGGTCTTGCTCTTTTCTCCGTGCTGGAGTACATTAGTGTGATCATAGCTCACTGCAGCCTCTAACTCCTGGGCACAAGTGATCCTCCTGCCTCAGCCTCCCAAGTAGCTGGGACTACAGATGCATGCCACCACACCCAGCCTATTCCAAGATTTAAAAAAATGATGAGCGCCTGAATCGGGATGGAAAGATGGAGATAGATTTGGGAAATATTTGGTAGGAGAATCAACAAAACTTGGCAACAAATTGGAAGCCAAGAGTGAGAATGGTTTAATCCATTTAACAAGATACGGAATTTAGGAAAGATAATAATTACATCCAGCATTTGTTTTTTCTGTTGCTGAGGTGTGGGTAGACAATGAAAAGTTAAATTTAAATATGGTAAGCCTTGGGGATTTGTGAAACATACAAGAGATATCCAGTAGATAGTTGGATATACAGCCATGGAAGCTGAAGAAAGGTCTAGGTTGGAGATATGAAGAGTTGAGAGTCATCAACAGATGGAAATAAAGCTGTGGGAATAAATGAGTTGCCTTAGATAGAATATAAAGTGGGAAGATAGTGAGACAGGTTGGCTAGCATTAGACTGGACTATGAGCCACTGGCAGGCAGGGCAGGTGGTCTGTAAGTCTTGTGCCCTCACAACCTAGCACAGAGTAGGCGTTTTGGAAAGGGCTATTGAGTGACTGGCTCAACGAATGACCCCTCCTTTCCAACCTAGTGAGCTTGTCCTATCCCTCCCTACTCAGTGGTCGCTGTGGTTTCAGCTCCCTCCACACTGGGATAGGTAGAGCAGGAGCATTGGCACATGCTGTTTTCCTGGAACAAACAGGTAAATCCTTTTTAAAATTCTTTTGCCCTCTTCTTATTTTACTCTTAGCTTTACATTGTAAAGCTACTCCTCATACTCCTCCAATTTAACCCCAGAAAGCTCCAATTTAATTCAGCTCCACAAATAGTCGTTTGGGTGAGGGAATAACAACAAAGACAGTTAAACTGTGCCCTTGTCCCCTATGAATTCTCAATCCAGACCGCATTCGGCAAGGCAAGCGTGATGAGTAGAGAGTTTATATAAGAGGTGGGAGTACTGGGGACACAAGAGCAGGGACCTCACCCCGCGAGCTTCCTTATAAACTCCAGGGCAGGGTCTGGGGCGCCATGTGTCAGCTTTCCTAGGCTTAATGCTGAGATGGCACTCCCAGGCGGCTGACATGAAAGAAGCCTTGTAAAAGGGTCAGCGTCATTAGGGTGATGAACCAGTTGGTGTTTGGAGATCCGGAGTGGATGAAAGGCGCAGGGTGAAGACGCCCTGCGTTCCCCTGGCTTGGTTGGGCAGGGCTTCCAGAGAACGATGAAAGCTGGGGGAACTGGGCTCGAAGTGTCTCTTGACTTTCCTGGGAAGAAGCTGTGGACACACTCCAAGGTCGGAAAGGTAGCAGTGGGGACTCTTTCCCTACAGAGTCTTGGGTCACCTGGTCCCCACCCAACCCAGACTCCACGAAGCCTTTCAGGAAGACTCTCTAGGATTGGAAGTTGCTATGGCAATGAGGCTCTTGGAATACTGAAAACAGCCAAGCCCTAGAGAGGCTACCACCCGTACACCCCGCCTTCCCACCCACGGGTAAAGTGGCGCCGCCTACGCACAGGCACAGTCCCTGGACTCCCGCCCCGGCGCGGAGACCACCGTGGACATCCGGGGGCAGGAGGCCGCTCTGGCCCCAAGCGGAGCCTCTCTCTGGTAGACGAGCCCGTGGGAGCCCTTCTGGGCGCGGCGCCGCTGAGCTGCTCTATGCTCCAACCGGAAGTGCTCTTCACCGCCGGCCTCCCACCCAGCTCTCTGGTCCCGGCGGTAAGATGGCGGCTGCCGCGGAGTGCGATGTGGTAATGGCGGCGACCGAGCCAGAGCTGCTCGACGACCAAGAGGCGAAGAGGTAACCGGGTAGTAGGGTCGTAGAGGAGGTGACCTGCAGCTCCGTGGCTCAGGGAAACCCGTTCCTGCCATGATGCAGCCCCCAGCTGTTGAGGCGATGCCCCGCCCTCCGCAAACACCCCCCCCCCCCCCATCTGAGATCAAGGCCGGATGGACCCCCTGAAGGGGCGCTCTTGGGGGTCGGCCTTCCTCTCCCGTTTCCGCCTGGCGTAGGAGCTGAGGCATGGCCTTGTTCTCCAGCTGAGAGGACGATCGTCCTTATAGGAGAGGCCGAGTCTCCGAGGGCAATTTCAGAGGTCTGGTGCGAGGTGGGGGAGGCGGCGCGGCGTCGATGACGACTTCCTTACATCGCCCCCGACCCCCGCCTTCTCTTGTTAACTTCTGTGCTTTGTTGCCTGTCTGCACTTTCTGTCTCCAAAACCTTTGCCCTCCTCATCCCGTTTTCCCTTGTAATTATACCCCAGCGATCACTAGTCTGGGTTCGAAGTGATTGTGTGTCTCCATAATTGACCTGGTTGCCCCGGGTTATCCCAGAAGTCAAAGATAATAGAGAAAAAAAGGAAGAGCGAGGGGCTTATCTCGTGTTCTCTACGTCAGACTCCTCTTCCCCTGTCCTTCCTGGGTGATCTTTATCCTTCCCAGCACTGTTCTTTCTTAAGTTAAGCACCAAGGAAGAGGGCAACTGCTTGGGCGCTGTTGGCACTCCGAAGCAGCCGCAGTGGTTCGAGATTGCCAGTCGGACTAGCCAAGGGAGCTGCTGAGTGAGTGGTTTTCTAGAACGCTCTAGATTCTGGCAACAGTTAGGCCAGATTATTGGAAGTGGGGTTGGAACAGAGTTTTGGGTAGTCATACTTGTTCTAATCCTAAAGCAGAATTGACAAGAAGGTTCTAGAAGTTTGGAGCTCTTTCCTTATCAGCTGCGGGTTAATCTGACCCATTTGTTCAAGATGTCTACAGTGCCCTCAGTCTCTTTGCAACATACTTTATATCTTCATACCAAGCCCGTTGTGTCTTCAGGCTGGGTAATTTGAGGTGGTAATGTAGAATTAGTTCATGAGATCTGAAATCAGGATTCTGAGATTTTTACTATCTGATGAGTTCGAAATATAAGAAGTACTTGGACGCAATGAATAGTTATCAAGCTTGAGGGTGGTTACCACAGCCAGTGTCTCAAGTTCCTGATCTGTTGGGAGCTGAGGGGCCTGACAAAGTGTAATAGGCCCCTGGGATATCAGAGAAGCCAGGACACCAGAGTCCAGTCTCTGTTCTTAATTTTGAGCTTTCATGTTGTTCCTACTTCTTTCTAGGTATTTAAAGCTAAGCATCATCAACCCTTATACATCATTAAAGAGCTGCACAGTGGGAAACAAAATTCCTCCCAGTGCAGACAGAGCTTAAATTAATTGTAGAGATTTATTTGTATTTGGAAAGAGTTCAGTGGTTCTTTATATTGTAAATAGGGATTTGGCCATAAGTTGTTTATTTTTTATTTTTTTATTTTTTGAGACTGAATCTCGCTCTGTCGCCCAGGCTGGAGTGCAGTGGCGCGACCTCAGCTCACTGCAAGCTCCGCCTCCCGGGTTCACACCATTCTCCTGCCTCAGCCTCACCAGTTGCTGGGACTACAGGTGCCCACCACCACATCCGGCTAATTTTTTTTTTTTTTTGTATTTTTAGTAGAGATGGGGTTTCACCCTGTTAGCCACGATGGTCTCGATCTCCTGACCTCATGTTCCGCCCACCTCTGCCTCCCAAAGTGCTGGGATTACAGGCGTGAGCCACCGTGCCCGGCCGGCCATAGGTAATTTTAAAAACTCACCCTACTCATTGTAAATCTCTGATGTAGAGTGTCCCTATTTTGGACTTCATTTCATAGCCTCCTATCTTAAGCAAATACATTTCTTCAATCACAGCCTTAGAGGATATTCTATCATAAAATTGGAGTAAATGAACCTGAAGACATATAATAAAATAGGTTATGCTGTAATGTGACCACATCACACAAAACATGGTATTTGATAGCAGTACAACAAAATAAGGTAAACTACCTTATTTCATGGAATTTAAGTGTCATTAGGCCCGGCGCAGTAGCTCACGCCTGTAATCCCAGCGCTTTGGGAGGCCGAGGCAGGTGGGTCAGCTGAGGTCAGGAGTTTGAAACCAGCATGGCCAACATGGCAGAACCCTGTCTCTACTAAAAATATAAAAATTAGTGGGGCGTGGTGGCATGCACATGTAATCCCAGTTACACGGGAGGCTGAGGCAGGAGGATCACTTGAACTCAGGAGGTGGAGGTTGCAGTGAGCTGAGATCGGGCCATTGCACTCCAGCCTGGGTGACAAAGTGAGATTCTCAAAAAAAAAAGTCATTGATTGCAGAATGCAAATTATTTTATCTGTCACTAAGAAAATGTAACTGTCAATTAAACATGACAACATGCATTATTCCTGTAGTTCAAATAGTGACAGAAAAAAATTAATTAAAAAAAGAAAAAAGACTGAGCATGGTGGCTCACACCTGTAATCCCAGCACTTTGGGAGGCCAAGGCGGGTGGATTACCTGAGGTCAGGAGTTCGAAACCAGCCTGACTAATACGGTGAAACCCCATCTACTAAAAATACAAAAATTAGCCAGGCGTGGTGATGCTGTAATCCCAGCTAGTCAGAAGGCTGAGGTGAGAGAATTGATTGAACCCAGGACGCAGAGGTTGTGGTGAGGGGAGATCATGCCATTGCACTCCAGCCTGGGCAACAAGAGCAAAACTCCGTCTCAAAAAAAAAAAAAATCAATTAAAAAAAGAAAAAAATGCATTCTTATCAGATTTCTATGTTTCTCATATATAGCACTCTTTTTGACAGAATTAAACATAGTTATTTATTATATACCACTTTTGTGCACAAATCAAAAGGAAAATAGGCTGGGCGCAGTGGCTTACGCTTGTAATCCCATCATTTTGGGAGGCTGAGGTGGGCGGATCACGAGGTCAGGAGTTTGAGACCAACCTGGCCAACATGGCGAAACCTCATCTCTACTAAAAATACAAAAATAGCTGGGCGTGGTGGTGGGCACCTGTAATCCCAGCTACTCGGGAGTCTGAGGCAGGAGAGTCGCTTGAACCCGGGAGGTGGAGGTTGCAGTGAGCCAAGGTCACACCATTGCACTCCAGCCTGGGCGACACGGTGAGACTCCATCTCAAAAAAAAAAAAAAAGGAAAATAAGTGAAATAAACAAAAAAATCAGTTTAACTTTTTGCCATATCAGACATCCTTAGAAGAGTAAACATTGGCCGGGCATGGTGGCTTACGCCTGTAATCCCAGCACTTTGGGAGACTGAAGCAGGCTGATCACCTGAGGTTGGGAGTTGGAGACCAGCCTGACCAACATGGAGAAATCCCATCTCTACTAAAAATAGAAAAAAAAAATTAGCCAGGCATGGTGGTGCATGCCTGTAGCCCCAGCGACTCAGAGGCTGAGGCAGGAGAATCCCTTGAATCCGGTAGGCGGAGGTTGCGGTGAGCCGAGATCGCACCATTGCACTCCAACCTGGGCAACAAGAGTGAAACTCTGTCTCAAAAAAAAGAATAAACATTAGGCTCTGTTAGTATGAAAAAGCCTTGTCTATGTATGATTTTTCCAGTGCTGAAAATGGGATGGAGATTTAGAAGCTTTGGAGGGAGGTGGTTTTATGTTTTTCATGTGTCCTGGATTCCTCTTGTGTGGCCATAGCAGAGGGCTGTGATAGGGGCATCCCTTACAAATGCCCTTTTACTGTCTGGCTTGGTTAGAGTTCTTTGGCCAAGTTCCTGCCTCTGTTGTTATGGTCCTCCTACCAGTTTATTTAGGGATCAAGAGTTAATGAGTCTCTCGGGTTGTTTTTGTGAGGTCCAGCAAGGAGTCCTTCCTTCCTTATAAGTCTTCCTTCCTTCCTTACAAGTCTTGGCTTAAGACATGTCCTGCTGCTGCTAAGTTGTCACAGTCCCACAGGGGGGCAAAATGAGAGGAGCTTTTAAGATGGACTTCACGATTGCAGCATTTTAAATGGCTACATGTTTTATTTCCTTAGCTTTAGTGTTTCTGTAAAGAAAAGAGATGGATTTCAATTTTTTTGCACGTCACTCTGACAAAGTTCTGTTTCCCTTTACAGCAGCCAAGAAACTAAAATAAGGCTAGGCTTAGTGGCTCACGCCTGTAATCCTAGCACTTTGTGAGGCCAAAATGAGAGGATCGCTTGAGCCCAGTAGTTTGAGACCAGCCTCGGCAACACAGTGAGACTTAGTCTCTATAAAAACATTTAAGGCTGGGTGCGGTGGCTCACGCCTGTAACTCCAGCACCTTGGGAGGCTGAGGCCAGTGGATTGCTTGAGGCCAGGAGTTCGAGACCAACCTAAGCAACGTGGTGAAACCTGCCCCCCATCTCTGTAAAAAAAAAAAATACAAAAATTAGCAGGGTGTGATGGTGCATACCTGTAGGCCCTGCTACTTGGGAGGCTGAGGTGAAAGTATCACCTGAGCTGGGGGAGGTCAAGGCTGCAGTGAGCTGTGATCACACCAACTGCACTGCATCCTGGGTGATAGAGTGAAACCTTGTCTCAAAAAAAAGGGTTGGGGCTAAAATAAAAGATGTATTAGTTGGCACTCCAAAATAGATCAGGATTCTATGCATGAAGATTATTTCTCTTTGCTCACCAAAGCAGGCAAAGCTATTTATGAGCCAGAGGGTTAAACTTCAGATGTTTCACATTTCAACTAACTTAAGGCTTTATGTTTTCCTGGGAAGTTGCTGACTGCTTTACCTAATATGGGAATACCTGTCTTGAGTTAAGGATCTCTCGTTGTATCTCCTGGGCTGGGAAACAGCTTGATCTCTGTAGGGAGTCTTTCTTATGGTAAACTTGAGGGATTTCAAATTGTTTTCTGTTCTTTTTGACGGAGTCCCGCTCTGTCACCAGGCTGGAGTGCAGTGGTGTGATCCCAGCTCACTGCAAACTCCGCCTCCTGGGTTCAAATGATTCTCCTGCCTCAGCCTCCCGAGTAGCTGGGACTATAGGCACGTGCCACCACACCCAGCTAATTTTTGTATTTTTAGTAGAGATGGAGTTTTACCATGTTGGCCAGGATGGTCTCAATCTCTTAACCTCATGATCCGCCCACCTTGGCCTCCCAAAATGCTGGGATTACAGGCTTGGGCCACTACACCCAACCTCAAATTGTTTTTCAAAGAGAAAACACTTATGTGTCTCAGCATATACCTAGTGTGACTGGACAACAAGATCTAAAAGAATCAAGGGATCCATAGACTTAAGAGTCAGGACATCCTTACTTGATTCCTTGAGCTGATAAACTTAACTTCTCTGTATGTTTTCCTGATGGGCACAAATAAGAGCAATTCTTATTAGGCCCTTACTACCTAGGTATTGTAAACTCTTTGCGATTAGGATTTTGCCTTTTATTTCTCTATTCAGATTGTTAATGGGAACAACTGAACTCTGAATTCATGTCCCGGGTTTCCTGTAGTTGCTGTTTGTTTGCTGCAGCTTTGCATGGTGTTTTTGAGTTTGTGGACTTACTTAACTGAAGAGCTTGCGGGCATGCCTCCTCCACTTTCTTCCTTACCCGGTTTTAAATTCTTAGGAATGTGTCCTTCTAATCTTCCTCTTGAAGTTTCAGAGCAAGCACCTAGACATTTCAGTAAGCCTCCAAACTGAGTGGGAATTTATCTTTGACCTGGAACCCAAATCAGTGAGAAACACTATTTTCCTTTTGCTATGCACTAAGTGTAGTCAGATGTGAAGAAATGGGAGATGGGAAGAGAAATGAGTCATGGTTAAGGAAGGGATAAACCTAGGAATACAGAATTCTCAATACCAGCAAATTAATTGAACCCTGATGCTAACAGATGACAAAGTAGATAATCATAACTGGAGCAAAGGTAGAGTACAGAGAAAGGTTCTCTCTTAGTGCTTTAGTTCAGATCCACATGTTAACTAGTGCCAGAGAAACAAGAATTTTGAGAAAATATAGGCCCAAGTGAGTGGCAGTTGCTTAGAGTCCAGTCTACTCCCAACAACCAGAACTCTGATTGGCTGAAAGCCCAGCCTTATTGTACATTCCAGCCAATCAGGGATTAATTTAGTCATTGAAGTTTATATTTTAAAGGTTTTGAAAAGCTGAGTACTGGGCACTTGCTTTTTCGTTCTTCAGGACTTTAGAAGATTGGAGAACAATAGTCAGCAGTTGCCTAGTTGCTTTGTGGCCTGATGCAGAGTCCCTCTGAGAGCCCATTTCTCCCTTACTGCACTAGTCTTTGGTCCCCTCTCTCCAGCACTGAGTGATGTGGAAGTTACTCAGAAGTCTTTCCAGGTATTGTTTTAAACTTTCGAAGTAAGAACAAAATTCAAAGTGCAGTTATCCTAACAGGCTATTCATTTTATTGGAGTGACACTGTTTTTTCTTCTCCCATTCGGATCAAAATGGCAATTCCTATGTTTTACCCTCACCATGGGTAAGAATATGAGTGGTTGAGGATTTTGAGAATGGTAATAGGAGGAATATATGACTCTCAGGTCTTATTCTGAGACCTGAAATTCTATTGGCATGTGACTTACAATTTGTGTGGGGAGGCCAGATTGTCAGATAAGCAGTGTTAACCATCTCTCTTGATTCTAATATTACATTTGGAGAGAGTGTGAGGGGCAAGCAGGACCCTGTCTTGTTTTTGGAGTTTCTGTCCTGAGAGTTCTTCCTTGGACATTTTGCCCTGAGACAGTTAACCACCTGTTGAACTAAGGAACCAAGACAACTTTGAGAAGTAAAATACCGTTGACAATCCAGGCTCCTCCCCACTCTAGTTCCCATCTCCACCGCACCCCACTCCACCCAAAAAAACTCAGGAAGCAGCCTTTATATATATATTTTTTTGAGACAGAGTTTCATTCTTGTTGCCCAGGCTAGAGTGCAATGGCGCAATCTCGGCTCACTGCAGCCTCCACCTCCCGGGTTCAAGCAATTCTCCTGAGTCAGCTTCCCGCGTAGCTGGGATTACAGGCATGCGCCACCACGCCCGGCTAATTTTGTATTTTTTTTTTTTTTTTTTTGTAGAGACAGGGTTTCTCCATGTTGGTCAGTCTGGTCTTGAACTCTCGACCTCAGGTGATCCACCTGCCTTGGCCTCCCAAAGTGCTGGGATGACAGGCGTGAGCCACTGCACCCGGCCTAGGAAGTAGCCTCTTTCTTTCTTTCTCTCTTTCTTTCTTTGTCATGGAGTCTTGCTGTGTCGCCAGGCTGGAGTGTGCAATGGCACGATCTCGGCTCACTGCAATCTCCGCTTCCTGGGTTCAAGCTATCCTCCTGCCTCAGCCTCCTGAGTAGCTGAGACTACAGTTGCACGCCACCACACCCAGCTAATTTTTTATATTTTTAGTAGAGATGGGTTTCACCATGTTGGCCAGGATGGTCTTGATCTCATGACCTCAGGATCTGCCCGCCTCAGCCTCCCAAAGTGCTGGAATTATAGGCGTGAGCCACCGCGCCAGGCCAAAGCAGCGTTTTCCTTAATTGTAGTTTCTCAGTTTTAAATTTTTGATGGGTGCTAGTGTCCCTATAGTGGGAGATGTCACAGAATAGGGAACCGAGGGATGGAAAATGGTGGGTTTGGGGATATGTTATGAAAACAAGCCTCTGGCTAATGCTGAAAAGCCAGTGACTTGTATCCTCAGAATGGTTTCAGAGAAGCTTGTTTCTCAGAAGTAGCTTCATTGTTGGGTCTCCTCTCTCCAGGGATAAGTGAAGGTTAGGTAGATGTAATAGATTGTGACACCTCTCATTTAAGGACCTAAAATAAATTTCAAACTCACCGTTGAGACAAGTATTTCCAAGTGAATATGTTTCTGCCTGCAGTGATGGGATTTCTGTAGGGATTGAATTGGTTGCTTGCTTTTTCTTCCTTACTGAATAAGGCATAGCCAGCTGCACAGCCAGGCACAGCTTGCTGGCTGGTGTCCGTCTCTGCCTGAACAGTAGGGAGTGCTGCTGCTTTGTGTAGACAGTCTGTGACTCCTCTGGTGCATTTTAGGTCCCTTCTGACTCTGCCCATGTTGAGGCTTCCCCTTGAATGTCCACCCAGAGGACAATTTGAACTGGTATGTTAAGGAATTTTCTTCATCTTCTACCTTCTCTTTATTAGCGGAGATGTGTGGAGGGTTGTTCCATTTGTGCTTTAAAGTGAAAACTATCTATTCTGTAGGAAATTGGGTAAAGAAAGCTGAGTAGCAGATAGCTTTGCTAAAAGGTAGCAGTTGGATAGCGCTCACTTTCTATTTTTTTCTGGACGAAGCACCCAGCATAAGTACCTTGCCATATTTATAGAATTATTCCAAGTCATATATCTATGGCTGGGCATGATGGCTCACGCCTTTAATCCCAACACTTTGGAAGGCAGAGATGGCCGGATCACTTGAGGTCAGGAGTTTGAAGACCAGCCTGGCCAACATGGCAAGACCTCATCTCTACTAAAATAAACAAAGATTAGCCAGGCATGGTGGTGGGGCCCTGTAATCTCAGCTGCTCAGGAGGCTGAGGCAGGAGGATCACTTGAACCTGGGAGGCAGAGGTTGCAGTGAACTGAGATCACACCACTGCACTCCAGCCTGGGCAACAAGAGTGAGAGTCTATCTCAAAAAATATATATCTGACCTGGTGCGGTGGCTTACGCCTGTAATCCCAGCACTTTGGGAGGCCGAGGTGGGCAGATCATGAGGTCAGGAGATTGAGACCATCCTGGCTAACATGGTGAAACCCCGTCTCTACTAAAAATAACAAAAAAATTAGCTGGGCGTGGTGGCGGGCACGTGTAGTCACAGCTACTTGGGAGACTGAGGCAGGAGAATGGCGGGAACCTAGGAGGCGGAGCTTGCAGTGAGCCGAGATGGCGCCACTGCACTCCAACCTGGGTGACAGAGCGAGACTCCGTCTCAAAAAAAAAAATCTATATCTATATATATATATCTATCTATACCTGTGACTTCCACTTATCTATGTGAAACTTATATTGACATTTCACTTGTAGAATAGTGGATTTTTTTTTTTTTCTTTTTTGAGACGGAGTCTCACTCTTGCCCAGGCTGGAGTGCAATGGCACAGTCTCGGCTCACTGCAACCTCCGCCTCCTGGGTTCAAATAATTCTTCCGCTTCAGCCTCCCGAATAGGTGGGATTACAGGCACCCTCCATCATGCCCGGCTAATTTTTGTATTTTTGTAGAGATGGGGTTTCACCATGTTGCCCAGGCTGGTCTTGAACTTCTGACCTCAGGTGATCCACCCTCCTTGGCCTCCCAAAGTGCTGGGATCATAGACATGAGCCACCTTGTCCAGCCTAGATTTTTTTTTTACAAAAGAAACTTCTTGCCGGGCACATGCCTGTAATCCCAGCTACTTGGGAGGCTGAGGCAGGAGAATCACTTGAACCCGGGAGGCAGAGGTTGCGGTGAGCTGAGATCACACCATTGCACTCCAGCCTGGGCAACAAGAGCGAAATTCCGTCTCAAAAGAAAAAAAAAAGGGCAGTTTTTTCTGGCCAGTTGTGGTGGCTCATGCCTGTAATCTTAGCACTTTGGGAGGCTGAGGCGGTGGATTGCCTGAGCTCAAGAGTTTGAGACCAGCCTGGGCAACATAGTGAAACCCCATCTCTACTAAAATACAAAAACTTAGCCAGGCATGGTGGTGCATGCCTGTAGTCCCAGCTACTAGGGAGGCTGAGGCACGAGAATCACTTGAACCTGGGAGGTGAAGATTGCAGTGAGGCGAGATCTCACCACTGCACTCCGGCCTGGGCAATAGAATGAGACTGTCTCCAAAAAAAAAGAAATTTTTTTCTTAAAAAAGAAACTAAATGACTTGCTTTTGGTAAGATAGAATAGAAGTTAGGCTCCTGGGCTCCTTTTACTTTATTCTGTCATGAAGGTCAGGGAGAGTGCAACATGAAACAGGCCCTGTGACATGCCGCTGGGGACAAGAGGTCTTGGACCGTGGGAAGGAGGAAAGAATTTCTACTCTGACTGGCCAAGATCCCGTGAATTCTGAAGGGTGGAGGGCATTTCTAGATCAACAGGCAACTAGTAAGTTTGACTGAATAAAATAAATGGAGCACAACAATCATAGAGTAAGGTGACATTTGGGGAGTAGTAAATATAAGAGGAATGCATAAGGGATATTGACTCATTGGCAGTATAAAGTATTATTAACAATAGCCTAAAGGAAAAGAAAGATATCTTTTTCTTCTTTTTTTTTTGAGACAGAATCTCGCTCTGTTGCTCAGGCTGGAGTGCAGTGGCGCGATCTCAGCTCACTGCAAGCTCCATCTCCCGGGTTCATGCCATTCTCCTGCCTCAGCCTCCTGAGTAGCTGGGACTACAGGCGCCTGCCACCACGCCTGGCTAATCTTTTTTTGTACTTTTAGTAGAGATAGGGTTTCACTGTGTTAGCCAGGATGGTCTCGATCTCCTGACCTTGTGATCTGCCTGCCTCAGCCTCCCAAAGTGCTGGGATTATAGGCGTGAGCCACCGCGCCTGGACTTTCTTTTTTTTTTTTTTGAGACGGAGTCTCGCTCTGTTGCCCAGGCTGGAGTGCAGTGGTGTAACCTTGGCTCATCACAACCTCCTGTCTCCTGGGTTCAAGGGATTCTCCTGCCTCAGCGTCCTGGGTAGCTGGGATTACAGGTGCACGCCACCACGCCTGGCTAATTTTTGTATTTTTAGTAGGGACGGGGTTTCACCATATTGATGAGGCTGGTCTTGAACTCCTGACCTCATGATCTGCCTGCCTCGGCCTCCCAAAGTGCTGGGATTACAGGCGTGAGCCACTGTGCCTGGCCTGCTTTTGTTTTTTTTAAAGGCAGGGTCTCACTCTGTCACCCAGGCTGCAGGAACATGGTTTGCTGCAGCCTCGACCTCCTGGGCTCAAGCAACCCTTCTGCCTCAGCCTCCTGGGATTATAGGCGTGAGCCTATAATTTCCCAAAAATTAAATAAGTAAATAAATAAAGCTCTTTTCTCAAAAAAAAAAAAAAAAATCGGCCAGGCGTGGTGGTGTGTGCCTGTAATCCCAGCTACTTGGGAGGCTGAGGTGGGAGAATTGCTTGAACCCAGGACGTGGGGGTTGCAGTGAGCCGAGATTGCGCCACTGCACTCCAGCCTGGGTAACAGAGCTGACAGAGGTGACAGAGGTCAGGAGATCGAGACCATCCTGGCTAACACGATGAAACCCCGTCTCTATTAAAAATACAAAAAATTCAGCCAGGCATGGTTGTGGGCACCTGTAGTCCCAGCTACTCAGGAGGTTGAGTCAGGAGAATGGCGTGAACCTGGGAGGTGGAGCTTGCAGTGAGCTGAGATCGCGCCACTGCACTCTAGCCTGGGTGACAGTCAGACTCTGTCTCAAAAAATAAAAAAAATTAAATAAATAAATAAATAAAGCTCTTTTCTCAAAAAAAAATTGGCCAGGCATGGTGGCGTGTGCCTGTAATCCCAGCTACTGGGGAGGCTGAGGTGGGAGAATTGCTTGAACCCAGGAGGTAGGGATTGCAGTGAGCCGAGATTGCACCACTGCACTCCAGCCTGGGTGACAGAGCCAGACTTTGTCTCAAAAAAAAAGAAAAAACAAAATCAAACCACAGTGCAGTGTGCTTTTTGTCATATAAAATTCGGATCCACATTTCCTAGGTTACAAATGTTGCAGAATAATGAAACCATGCTAGTCTGTTTTTCATGCAGTGAGGTGGAATAAATTTTAAAATGATGAAGAATCTCATCCCTGTTTTAATAATCTGCAAATACGTGATATGTCAAGCAATTCCAGAGAGAACCCAGCCATGTTAATGACATTTTTAAAACTACCACACAATTAATTCTGCATTAGTGTAGGCTGACTAAAGTTTCTGATTGATGCTTTAATTGCTAAAAGTTAGACTAGTTGACCCAATGCAGAGATCTTGCTTAAGTGTTCAACTTGGAAGTATTTAGAGAGAAAATTGAAATTTTTATAGGGCATCTAATTTGGGGCATGTTGCAATGTCAACTATGATGTTTTAATGTGTTTTTAATTTAGTTGAGCTGTAAATGTGCAAAGTTGGCTAGCAACCATAAGCCCAAGTTGTCTGATTTAATCACATGATGCTGAGCCCTGCTAAGACCTGTGTGATACCAAATGATTCCCTTAGCAGTGTTTGTTGGAGTAATTAGTGTCAGCAATGAATGAATGCTGAATTCAGAGATAATATAACTACATGTCTAAAGGATATACAGATTTTAACGAACATTTATTGTAGAAGAGCAAGTTTTCAAAGCTGCAGTTTTCTTACTGGTGGGTGGTTTTGTTTTTTTGAGACAGTCTTGCTCTGTCACTCAGGCTAGAGTGCAGTGGTACAATCACAGCTCATTACAGCCTCAACCTCCTGGGCTCAAGTGATCCTCCCATCTTAGCCTCCCAAGTAGTTGGGACTACAGACATGCACCACCATGCCCAGCTAATTTTTAAATTTTTGTAGAGACAGAGTCTCCCTGTGTTTTCCAGGCTGTTCTCAAACTCCTGTGCTCAAGCAGTCTTCTTGTCTCTGTCTCCTAAAGTGCTGGGATTACAGGCGTGAGACATTGCGCCCAGCAAGGTTATTTTTGAAAAACAAAGAAATACATTTTAAAATAGCAAAAGAGACCACGAATGGGATGTCTTCTCTGAAGGCCAGGGCTTCCAGTGTGCTGATCCTGTTGTGAGAGATCCTCCATGCATCTAGAGAGGACAGATTTTTTTGGAAAACCTTTCAGTAGCTGTTTTCATACAACTTTATTACTGTCAGTTAAAATGAAAAGACTGGATTGGTGGAGGTGGAGTCATTCCCAGCATCTCTTGGTGAATCAGAGCTGTGAAGCTATTCTGCTTAGAAGCTGACCCAAGGATTTGGTGGGAGAACTGGATAAATTAGTTTTAATCTAAAAGCCTTGACACTAACAGGATGTAGGGGAAAACATAAACTTCTAGGACTTAGGAGACCTGTGCAGCCATCTTGGTTGCCTCACTAGCTCTTCCTCTGTTGGAGGATAGGTGAAATTGTTGCCATAACCACCTCAGAAGGCCGTTTGAAAATCTTGGCCAGGCGTGGTGGCTGATGCCTTTAATCCTAGCACTTTGAGAGGTCTAGGCAGGCGGATCATTTGCAGTCAGGAGTTTGAGACCAGTCTGGCCAACGTGACGAAACCCTGTCTCTACTAAAAATACAAAAATTAGCTGGGCGTGGTGGCACATGCCTGTAATCCCAGCTACTTGGGAGGCTAAGGCAAGAGAACACTTGAACCCAGGAGGCAGAGGCTGCAGTGAACTGAGTTCATGCCACTGCCCTCCAGCCTAGGCAAAAGAGTTAGACTCCATCTAAAAAAAAAAAAAAATTGAAAATCTTCATTGGAAATGCTTTGAAAATCGGAAACAACACTAGAAATATATTGTAGTTGTTAATAGTACCATCAGGTCAGTTATGGCCAAGTCTATATTTTGCTGTGGTATTATATTTAAGAGTTGAATCTGAATTTAATTTTGTAGCCACAGAAAATAATCTGTAGTTTAATTTAGTGCATTGGGAATCCTTTCTTTTTTTTAATTGGTCTAGGTGAAGCCAATTAATCTTAATTCTTCTTTTCTCAGTACTGGTGTGTTTCAGTAGGTGCATGTTACAACCTCACTTGGCTATCAGATGAATTGACCCTGGCAGTGAGTGAGTGACAGATGCCACCACCAGATTGCCTTCAATTCCAGTGTTAACCAGCTCTTCTCCTTCTTTTCCAGTCCCACGCCTTTGACATCTCATCCTTCAGTCCCTTTGCTGTAAAGGCAACTTGAACAAGCTTCAGCCCTTTCTCAGACTTCCAGGGCAGGACTTGAATGGATTTGACCCTGGAATTGTTCCTGATGCAGCCTTGTTCAGTTCTTGCTGCTGCCATGCTGGATTCCAAAGATCCACTCTTTCCTCGACTGGTCTCGCAGGGTCAGGCCCATTGGTTAAAGCTTGTTGTGTATTTGGTGGGGAGGTTCAAAATGAAGGAGGGACTCCAGTCCACTTTGGGCATTGGACCTGGAGGCAAAAAAATAAGCGTTCAGTCTAAAAGCACTAACTGCCCATTGTTTAGGCAGCTGTTAATCAGCCACGTTTCTGTGAAAATAAGTCCTTTTCATGAGGCAATTGTGTAGGAATAGCTAATTCTGGCCTGATGCTGTGCAGTGTGAGGTTAAAAACATGGCAACTTGTCACAACACAATTCTTCTTGTTCTTTTTGCTGTGGGCTGACTCTACATTACTTGCTTTGTTTGCTCTAGAATGGAATCTACTCACCATTTACTAAAATGAAATGCATTTCTTTGGGGAGGCAAAGTCCAGTTCACTAGGTCTTGCATCTTAAAGAGAAAGGAGCCCTCCTTCCTCTATGACTAATTGTTAGGAATGTCATTTAGCTTATTTAAATACCGATTTTGGTTCTGGGGTTGAATATTATATGCAGGGGGTACTGTGTGTCTTAGTTTAAACAAATTTATACGTATTATCCATGTCTTACATATATTGTCCCTGTCTTACTCCTCGTAGTACAGATTAATTTTCAAAATAGTTAGCAGTAAGTGGAGGCAAGCATTAGAGAGAAAGCTTGGCATAGTAGAAAGTGCACAAGTTTGTATTCTGACAAATGTGGGTAACATCCTGACCTCAAGCAAGTTATTTAACCCCCAGGCCTTATTTCCTCCTTTGAAAAATGGGAATAATGAAGTTCACCGAACTGTGTTTTATAGAGGATACTGTATGGAAAGTACCTGGCCTCAGTAGTTATTAGTAACTGTCCACCAAAATCATCCTTTGCATTTTTTCTAGAAGCCAGTCCTGAACTCCCTGACCTCCATAGGGGTAGTGTCTTAGGAAGGAGGAGACTAGGGGCACCTTTCAGCAGCCCTGTACATTATTTCACTTTCGACTAACAAGCTTTATACTGCTGACACAGTGTCTCCCCAGGTACCTAGATGTCTTCGTTTTCCTCAAAGATTTGTATATTCTTAGCCACTAGCCAACTGAAGAAGAGGCTAGATCTTCTCTGATAGAGTTTGGGCCTAATGTCTTACTTTGGAATTTGCTACTCCATTTCTTCACAGCAGTTTGACTAATCGAAATCCAGTTTTGGGGAAGTTCTTTGTTCAAATCCCTTGGCATGTCTGCTCTTAAAAGGATAGGCTCCTAAGAGTTTTTATAAGCACTTTGCTTAATTTAAAGTTACAGGATGGTGAATACCATGTAGTAGGATTTCAGTTGGTTCTTTAAATCTTGCAATTGGGGGATCTTCCTTGAAGATTTTTCATAGCAGAAGGTCTCTTCTCAGCATTGTGATAGTTGGTATAGACAGTTACTCAAGCAGATTTAGATCCATCACATTTCACAGCTGTCAGCATTTATGGGTCGTTCCCATTTGCCTTCTCCTTCTAGCAGCCTTTTCATATTAGTAGGGCTTGCCAGGACAGTGATGGAGAAGAATGGAGAGGGAGGATCACCTCAATAAAAGGAGGGCGACTTTGCCAGTTTGTAGTTTAAAATACTTAAGTAAATCACAAATCTCCCTAATGCAGATATCCATAGACTCAAGCTATAAATTGCTATACCATCACCAAGGTTTAAGAACTAGGACTTTTGCCCGAACTTCAGGCAACCCCGAACTAGGTTCTTTTTTGCATGTGAATAACAGGAAAAGAAAGATGTTTCTCATAACAAAAATGATCAGGTACTTAGTTAATGTTGCAATAATCATTTCAGTAAAGAATTATCTTTATCACTTGAGCAGTAGAATGATTTTGAGTATCTTGATAGAGGTTACTAGTTCTTTTAAAACGTTGGTCATGTCTGATTTGATTCTAGGTACTTGCTCAGGAATCTAATTCCCAATTATATAACATTGTTCCTTTAGGAAAGTATACTTTGTCTTATGGCACAGTTTCAAAAAATAGATCTTAGAGGTAGGGAAAAAATTCTGCTATCACCCAGTTGCTGAATATATAAGGTACTGGAGGGAGTACAAAGGGGGCAGCAAGTACCTACATGGTTGTGATGGGAAGAGGGAACACCAGTGGATGGGTGCTCCTTATAGTATGGCACTGGCAGCCTGTACCTCATATGTCCCTGTCATCCACAGTCTTAGTCTCTGCTGTCACTCAGCTCTGTTCCTGTCTGAAACACCAACATGCTATGCTTTTAACTCTTTTGCCACCTGCCTTTGCTCTGCTTGTTCTTCCAGTGACAAATGCATGAGCCACTTTTCAGGAGATGAAATTATTAAAACTCTTGAGGATGTGACCTATTTCACATTGAGAAATAAGTTGCCCTGAACGGAGTAACCATTTTTCCTGTAAGTTTGCAAAAGAGGCAGCAGTTGTGACACTGTGGAAGGAGATAGAAAAATTCCTTGCCATGAGGGAATGTCTAAATTTGTCCTGCGGGAGGATGACTACAGGTAGAAATAGTGAGGTGAGGCAGGAACATAAGAGGGGTTTTCTTGATTTAGTTTGAATGTATCTAAGTGACAAAAAGGAGCATCTGAAGAACTTGGATTCTTTCATTAGCACCTCCTTTTGGTCCATTGGCCTATTCAACAAATCTATAAATTCCTTCAAGTATCACACTAACTTTCAGCTCAGTGTGCTGCGGGCTCTAGACCAAAGATTGCTCCTGTAAGATTACAGAGGTTATTCCCTTTGTAAAGTAACATGATTCTCTTTCTCTTTCGTTTTCAGGGAAGCAGAGACTTTCAAGGAACAAGGAAATGCATACTATGCCAAGAAAGATTACAATGAAGCTTATAATTATTATACAAAAGCCATAGGTGAGAAAGAACTGATACTTAGGCTAGAAAACATTTACTTGCCAAATATTATTAAAAGTAGCTGCCAGTCCTGGTGTAATCCCAGCCCGTAATCCCAGCACTTTGGGAGGCCAAAGCAGGCGGATCACTTTAGATCAGGGGTTTCAGACCAGTCTGGCCAACATGATGAAACCCTGTCTCTACTAAAAATACAAAAATTAGCTGGGCCTGGTGGGGGGCACCTGTAATCCCAGCTACTTGGGAGGCTGAGGCAGGAGAATTGCCTGAACTCGGGAGGTGGAGGTTGCAGTGAGCCAAGATTGTGCCACTGCACTCCAACCTGGGCAACAAAGCCAGGTTGATGAAATTATTAATTTCATCTCAAAAGATTAAAAAAATAGGCCAGGCTCAGTGGCTCACGCCTATAATCCCAGCACTTTGGAAGGCCAAGGCGGGCAGATCACCTAAAGTCAGGAGTTTGAGACCAGCCTGGCTAACATGGTGAAACCCCATCTCTACAAAATACAAAAATTTGCTGGGCGTGGTGGTGCATGCCTGTAATCCCAGCTACTAGGGAGGCTGAGGCAGGAGAATCGCTTGAACCCAGGCGGTAGAGGTTGCAGTGAGCTGAGATCCTGCCGTTGCACTCCAGCCTGGGGGATGACCAAAGAACTCCATCTCAAAAATTAAATTAAAAAATTTAAAAAAGTAGCTTCTCTCTGAAAGTAGCCTTTTGCCTAATGGGTTGATAACTGTTACTGTATGAACTTCTTCAGGCTTAATGATCTCATGAAGGCCAGGCGTGGTGACTCATGCCTGTAATCCCAGCGTTTTGGGAGGCCGAGGCGGGCAGATCACCTGAGGTCAGGAGTTCTTCTCCCCTAATTTGCTTACCCCAACTCAGCATGCACATTTCATTTCAGCCTGGCCTGTTAACATGGTGAAACTCTGTCTCTAAAGATACAAAAATTAGCCAGGTGTGGTGGGCGCTTGTAATCCCAACTACTTAGGAGACTGAGGCAGGAGAATTGCTTGAACCTGGGAGGCAGAGGTTGTAGTGAGCCAAGATCACGCCACTGCACTCCAGCCTGGGCAACAAGTGCGAATCTCCGTCTCAAAAACAAAAAAAATCTCATGAATGATAACTTTTTTCTTTTTCTTTTATTTTTTTTTAACTCTTTAAATTTTTTAAAATAGAGACAGGGTCTTACCATGTTGCCCCGGCTGGTCTCAAACTCCTGGGCTCAAGGGATCCTCCTGCCTTGGCCTCCCAAAGTGCTAGAATTACAAGGATGAGCCACCATGCCCAGCTGTGATAACTTCTTCTAACTGGGGTGGGTAGTTTTTCTTTTGATAAATTAAAGGCAATTCCAGAAATACTGAATGTTATGGCAAAATCCACCTAAATACATTTCAGTCATTGTCAATTCATTTACTACCTTAGAAAATGGCCTTTGTACATAAAAGAAGTCTTAGTTATCTCCATGCTTAATTTGCCAGCATACTTTAATCCCGTGTCAGCATTCTTCTCATCTAATTTGCTTACTCCAACTCAACATGCACATTTCATTTTAATGTCTCATTATACAAAACACAGTTCATTAAGATTAATAAGCTGCCTCTCTCCTCAAAAGATAATCACTGCACTTTAAAGCTGTACCTTGTTTTGTTTTAAAACTGATTGTATCCTTGCTGCTGTCCATTTGCACAAGCACTCAGAAATTTGGATGCAGCCTATTTATTTATTTATTTTTGAGACAGTGTCACTGTCACCCAGGCTGGAGTGTAGTGGCACAATCTTGGCTCATTGCAACCTTCACCTCCTAGTTTCAAGCGATTTTCATGCCTTAGCCACCTGAGTAGCTGGGGTTACAGGTGAGTGCCACCATGCTTGGCTAATTTTTTTGTATTTTAGCAGAGACAGCGTTTTGCCATGTTGTCCAGGCTGGTCTCAAACTCCTGGCCTCAAGTGATCTGCCCACCTCGGCCTCCCAAAGTGCTGAGATTATAGGTGTGAGCCACCGTGCTGGCTGTGGCGTTCTAAAGAGAGTGTGTCAGGGCTGGGTGCAGTGGCTCACTCCTGTAATCCCAACGCTTTTGGAGGCTGAGGCAGATGGATCACTTGAGGCCAGGAGTTCAAGACCAGCCTGGCCAACGTGGCAAAACCCCATCTCAACAAAAAATACAAAAATTAGCTGGATGTGGTGGTGTGTGCCTGTGGTCCCAGCCACTTAGGAGGCTGAGGTAGGAAGATGGTTTGAGCCCAGGAGGCGGAGGATGCAGTGAGCAGAGATCATGCCACAGCACTCCAGCGTGGGCAGCAGAGCCAGACTGTGTCTCAAATAAATAAATAAATAAATAAATAAATAAATAAAAATACAGAAATTAGCCAGGCGTGGTGGCAAATGCCTGTAATCCTAGCTGCTTGGCTGCTTGGGAGGCTAAGGCATGAGAATCACTTGAACCCAGGAGGCAGAGGTTACAGTGAGCCGAGATAGCACCACGGCACTGTAGTCTGTGCAACAGAGTGAGACCCTGTCTCCATGAAGAAAATAGAGTTTATGAGCGTTACGGATAGATTCCCTTAACATTGTTTGGAGGGAGATGCCCTCTAAGGTTTTTTTTGTTTGTTTGTTTGTTTTTTGTTTTTGTTTTTTTTTTTGAGACAGGGTCTTCTCTGTCGCCCAGGCTGGAGTGCAGTGCTGTGCTCTTGGGTCACTGCAACCTCCACTTCCAGATTCAAGCAATTCTTATGCTTCAGCCTCCCGAGTAGCTGGAATTACAGGGGCCCGCCACCACACCCAGCTATTTTTTTTTTTTTTTTTGTATTTTAGTAGAGATGGGGTTGTGCCATGTTGACTAGGCTGGTCTCGAACTCCTGACCTCAAGTGGTCTGCCCTTCTCGGCCTCCCAAAGTGCTGGGATTATGGGCATGAGCCACTGCGTCCAGCCCCCTCTAAGTTTTCAAAGCAGGGACCTGTTCTAAACTTTGTTTTACGTTCTTCTGCCTTTCCTATAGATATGTGTCCTAAAAATGCTAGCTATTATGGTAATCGAGCAGCCACCTTGATGATGCTTGGAAGGTTCCGGGAAGCTCTTGGAGATGCACAACAGTCAGTGAGGTTGGATGACAGTTTTGTCCGGGTATGTATGTAATGGGACTGTTTGGGGAAGGCTGGGTTGCTACAGTTGAGTTTCTCTAGCGCCGTGTTTCTCAACCTTGACACTATTGAAATTTGGGACCAGATTATTCTTTGTTGTGGGGGACTTTACTGTGCACTGTGGGATGTTTAGCAGCATCTCTAACT
The DNA here is from genome assembly GCF_028885625.2 of Pongo pygmaeus. NCBI lineage: Eukaryota > Metazoa > Chordata > Mammalia > Primates > Hominidae > Pongo > Pongo pygmaeus. Next base: position 75,102,619 of record NC_072392.2, on the reverse strand, counting down.
TTTAATCACTGAGTATGAGTAGCACCCCCTCTGCCCAGTTGTAACAACCAAAAGTGTCTCTTAACATTGTTAAATGTCCCCTGGAGGGCACATTGCCCAGGTTGAGAACTACTGCTGTAGTCATTTTCATTTTGTGTTAGTTTTGTTCATTTGTTTGTTTTTGTTTTTGAGATGGAGTCTAGCTCTGTTGCCCAGGCTGGAGTGCAGTGGTGCGATCTCGGCTCACTGCTACTTCAGCCTCCCGGGTTCAAGCAATTCTCCTGCCTCAGCCTCCAGAGTAGCTGGGACCACAGGCATATGCCACCACACCCGGCTAATTTTTGTATTTTTAGTAGAGACGGAGTTTCGCCATGTTGGCCAGGCTAGTCTCAAACTCCTGACCCCAAGTGAGTGATCCGCCCTCCTCAGCTTCCCAAAGTGCTGGGATTACAGGTGTGAGTCACCGCTCCTGGCTTCTGTGTTGGTTTTGTGTGGGTGTCTGTTGCTGCTGTTGATTTCTTTCCACTTGGCCAATCATGCTTCTTTTCTTCCCTCTTGGTGTTCTTTTAGGGACATCTACGAGAGGGCAAGTGCCACCTCTCTCTAGGGAATGCCATGGCAGCATGTCGCAGCTTCCAGAGAGCCCTAGAACTGGATCATAAAAATGCTCAGGCACAACAAGAGGTACGGGTCTGATCCTGTTCTGTCAAAAGAGGCAGTATGGTATATTTGGGAGGAGTTGCTATTTGAAAGTCGGAACTGAAGTCTAGTCTCACTTCTGCCATCAGCACACCTGGGTGACTTTAGGCGAGTTTCATAGCCTGTCTAAGCCTCAGCTTCCTAATCTGTAAAGTGAGTTTTGAATATGATTGACAGCTTTTAAAAATCTGTGAAAACTGAAGTGTTTCTGAGATGGCTGGGGAATAGGCAAATGCTTCCAGGGACTGATTTGAGTGAGGTTAAAGAATTTAAGAGTTTGGGACTTAGTGAGACCCTGTCTCCACAAAAAAATTTTTTAAAGTAGGCAGGCCTGGTGCCATGCACCTGTGCTCCCAGCCACTCAGGAGGCTCAGGTGGGAGGATTGCTTGTGCTCAGGAGGTTGAGGCTGAGCCGTGATCACACCACTGCACTGTAGCCTGGGCAACAGAGCAAGAACCTGTCTCAAAAAAATCAAAAAGAATTTGAGTAAATTCAAGCCTTGATTAAATTGGTAGCAGCTAAAACATGTTTTAGTTCCGTCTCCATATATAGTATGTGTTGCTTAATGACAGGCATACATTTTGTTAGGTGATTTTGTCATTGTGCAGAATCATAAAGTATGGGTGGCATAGCCTGCTACACACCTAGGCTATATGGCAGTGGCTTCTGGACTAAAACCTGTATAGCGTGTTACTGTCCTGAATATCGTAGGCAGCTATAACACAGTGGTAAGTATTTGTGTATCTAAACAGAAAAGGTACAGTAAAAATACAGTATTATAATTTTACAGGAACACTGCCATATATACAGTTCATTGTTGACCAGAGTGTATGACTGTATATACAGTTTACCCTAGATGCATTTCAGTGAGAATCTCAAAACGTATGCTCAATCCCTGGCAATGCATTGCCTTTATTTCATGTATATCAAGCATAACACTTGTGTTCCTGACTTGAAGTTCAAACTGAGGGCGAAGATTGGGTCTAGCCCTTCTGTTAAGGAGTCATGACTGTATCTTCATCAATTTGATTTGTGAAATGTCTGTGGTTCTGATTTTCTTGAAAGAAAATCTCCTAGGGACCTCTATGAGAGGTTGAGTACCACCTCTCTCTAGGGAATGCCATGGCAGCGTGTCGCAGTTGCCAGAGAGCTCTAGAACTGGATCATAAAAATGGCCATTCACAACAGGAGGTATGCGTTCGACCCTGTCTTTATCAAAAGAGGCAGTGTGGTATATTTACTCAATTCAAATTCATCAAGGCCTTGTTAATTTTTTTGTGGTTGTTTAATCTACAGCTTCATTAAAACTTTCCTATGTCTGATTTTCCGGTGTAGTTCAAGAATGCTAATGCAGTCATGGAATATGAGAAAATAGCAGAAACAGATTTTGAGAAGCGAGATTTTCGGAAGGTACAGTACAACCATGAGATAATCTCATCTGCTCTTTGTCACAAAATTCCCATTCGTGTGTGTGTGTGATAATTAAGAGGAGTAGTATGGCACAAAAGCTCTAGAATAGTAAATTATCACTTAAATTAGGCTTCTGACTTTTCCTCTTAAAAATGTTTTGTGCTAAGGTACTTATTTTCTTAATTATATTTGGCCCTATGATAAAAGTAAAATGAGTGTGCCACTTGAGTTTGTTTCTATTGTTGATGTAAAGCACTGGTCTAATAGTGTACTTCTTAATAAAGGGAAAGCCAGCTGGAATTAAATATTAGGTTTGGATAATCTTTTTTTTTTTTTTTTTGAGGCCTAGTTTCACTCTTGTCACCCAGGCTGGAGCACAGTGGCTAACTGTAACCTCCACCTCCTGGCTTCAAGCGATTCTCCTGCCTCAGCCACCCTGGGATTACAGGCGCATGCCATCACACCTGGCTAAGTTTTATAGTTTTGTTTTTTTGTTTGTTTTTTGTTGTTGTTGTTGTTATTTGTTTTTTGAGATGGAGTTTCGCTGTCACCCAGGCTGGAGTACAGTGGCATAATCTCAGCTCACTGCAACCCCTGCCTCCCAGGTTCAAGCGATTCTCCTGCCTCAACCTCCCGAGTAGCTGGGATTATAGGCATGCGCCACCATGCCCAGCTAATTTTTGTATTTTTAGTAGAGACGGGGTTTCACCATGTTGGTCAGGCTGGTCTCAAACTCCTGACCTCGTGATCTGCCCGCCTCAGCCTCCCAAAGTGCTGGGATTACAGGCGTGAGCCACCGTGCCTGGCCTTTTTTTTTTTTTTTTTTTTTTTTTTTTTGTTGAGAGAGAGTTTGGCTCTTGTTGCCCAGGCTGGAGTGCAGTGGCGTGATCTTGGCTCACTGCAACCTCCGCCTCCCAGGTTCAAGCAATTCTCCTGCCTCAGCCTCCCAAGTAGCTGGGATTACAGGCATGTGCTGCCACGCATGGCTAATTTTGTTTTTTTTTTAGTAGAGACAGGGTTTCTCCATGTTGGTCAGGCTGGTCTCGTACTCCCGACCTCAGGTGATCCTCCCTCCTTGGCCTCCCAAAGTGCTGGGATTACAGGTGTGAGCCACCTCCCCGGCCAAAAGTTCTAGGTATCTTTCTAGACCTTGCAGTTATTATGCTTTATCTGTATAACTCCTTCTTTAGATGGTGCTTGGAAATAGTTTTCACTTGAGTTTCAAAAGGGGAGGTAGATAACCCCCAAAAGGTTAAAAACCACTGATCAGGAGAGATTTTCTGGATCACTTAAGTTTGTGACTACTCTGCAAGGAATAAAGTTGTCACTTCATATGTGGGAATTTGCTCAGTACTTTTTGTAGCTTGTGCTCAGTAAATTTTTTTGTTTTGTTTTTGAGGCGGAGTCTTGGTCTGTCACCCAGGCTGGAGTGCAGTGGCACGATCTCGGCTCACTGCAAGCTCCGCCTCCCGGGCTCACGCCATTCTCCTGCCTCAGCCTCCTGAGTAACTGGGACTACAGGCGGCCACCACCACGCCCAGCTAATTTTTTGTATTTTTAGTAGAGATGGGGTTTCACCATGTTAGCCAGGATGGTCTCGATCTCCTGACCTCGTGATCCGCCTGCCTCGGCCTCCCAAAGTGCTGGGATTACAGGTGTGAGCCACCGCGCCCAGCCTCAGTAAATGTTTTGATAAGAGGATACATTAAGAATCATTCACATTCACTGATGGTCTTTTATTTGGTAATGTATATATCTGATTAGCTTATGCAGAGTCCCGTCAGTAACTTATTAGCATCCCTCTTCTGTCCATTGGTTTTAATAACCACAGTTGTCTTTGTAGTGTAATTCATAAGTTTGTTTTGTTTGGCATGTGTGTGTTTGGAAAGCAATTCTGCCTGCTGTCAGTTTTCTGAGGTTTACATAGGCAAAAGCTTTGTCTTGAGAGGCAGTCTTTTGGGTTTCTTTTCTCTCTTGCCTACTCCAGAGCCAGAATCCTGAGTTTGTGACAGAATCCTCTGTTTGTGACATCCCAGCCCCCCCACTGTAGCTCATGGTGATGTCACAAATGAAGAATTATGATCCTGGCAGGGGAAACAGATGAACTTGGAAGAAACAAAAGATCTTCTTTGCCTGCAGCTGTCCCTAGTCATGGGGAGGTGGGGGGTGGGAAGTGAAGCACTGACGATCCCCATGATTAGCAGAACCAGCTCTGTACAAAACGGGGTCCTTGTGAAGGCAACAGGGTGTGGCTGCTGACATTTTGACTGACTTCTTCCTGTCCCCTCATTCCTTTTCCATCTGAGCGGGGCAGGACAGTTAGCACAACTCTACCTACGTAATGCTTAAGTTTTCATATTGTCCTTAGAACTTTCAGGACATGCCCAGCGCGGTGGCTCACAGCTGTAATCCCAGCACTTTGGGAGGCCGAGGCGGGCGGGTCACCTGAGGTCGGGAGTTCGAGACCAGCCTGACCAACATGGAGAAACCCTGTCTTTACTAAAAATACAAAAAATTAGCCAGGCCTGGTGGTGCATGTCTATAATCCCAGCTACTCAGAGGGCAAAGGCAGGAGAATTGCTTGAACTCGGGAGGCAGAGGTTGCAGTGAGCCAAGATCATGCCATTGCACTGCAGCCTGGGCAACAAGAATGAAACTCCATCTCAAAAGAAAACAAAAAACAAAAAAAACAGAAAACTTTCAGGACAGTAAACCTGTGCCGCTGAAGGAGAGGCATTCCTGTCACTGCTGTGTGACACTGCAGAAAGTCTTCTCAGTGAAACAGCTGGTAAGCTGGTAGTGTTTACTGACTTGCTCATATTTTAAATTTCAGTTTTGGAATAGGTGCTATTCATGGTTCAAAAACTAGAAAGTGTTGCCAGGTGCAGTGGCTCATGCTTGTAATCCCAGCACTTTGGGAGGCCAAGGCAGGAGGATCGCTTGAGGCCAGGAGTTCGAGACCAACCTGGGCAACTTATTGAGACCCTGTCTCTACAGATAATTTAAAATTTTAGCTGAGTGTGGTGATGCGTGCCTGCAGTCCCAACTACTCATGAGGCTGAGGCAGGAGAATCACTGGAGTCTGGGAGGTCGAGGCTGCAGTGAGCCATGATTGTGTCACTAATACTCCAGCCTGAACAGCAGAGCAAGACCCCATCTCAAAAACAAAACAAACAAAAGTTAGAAAGTATGAAAAATATTCAGTGATGAGTGTCCCCTCAAACTTGTCCTCTCTCTGCCCAGTTCTCACTCCCCTAAGCTAACCACTGTTCTTATGTCTTCTATTTTCTTCTTTAGTTTTGTTGTACATATATAAAATAAAGATCCTTGATTTTCTCCCTTTATTTAGCGTGAAAGGTAGTGTGCTTTATGGCAGTTCTGCACCTTTAAAAAAAAAATCACTGAATAGCTCTTGGAAGTCTTTCCATATTAGTACATGAAGAGCTTCTTCATTCTATTTTAGAACTACATAGTATTCCATTATATGAATGTCCACGTTATCTAACCAGTCTCCTGTTGATGGAATTTGAATTTTTCTGCTTGTAAGTTTTCAGAGTTTATCTCTTCCTGATCCCCATGGCCAAATTCTTAGAGGGAATAGGTGTCCCTTAACTCCAGATTTCTCCTTTGGTTCATTTATTCTTGGTGTGAATGTGATTCAGCAAGGCTCTCCCAGGAATAAATAGCAGCTGAACCAAAACTGAAAGCTTAGAGGACAAACTAGTAAAAAGAGAAAAACAGAATATATGGAGATGCTTTATGAGGCTGAAAGAGTAAATTAATCCCCACCTTTTTGTGTGTGTGATTGCTCCTTGGCTTGTGGTTTGTATAGTGGCATGTTGGATAGTAATCTGATGTAGCCTATTTAGAGCCATTTAAAATAACTATTTTAAGGCCGGGTGTGGTGGCTCACGCCTGTAATCCTAGCACTTCGGGAGGCCGAGGAGGGCAGATCACGGGGTCAGGAGATCAAGACCATCATGGCTAACATGGTGAAACCCTGTCTTTACTAAAAATACAAAAAAAATCAGCTGGGCGTGGTGGCGGGCGCCTTTAGTCCCAGCTTCTCAGGAGGCTGAGGCAGGACAATGGCGTGAACCCAGGAGGCAGAGGTTGCAGTGAGCCGAGATCCCGCCACTGCACTCCAGCCTGGGTGACAGAGTGAGACTCCATCTCAGAAAAAAAAAAAAAAAAGTGATAATATTGCCTATTTCATAAAATTGTTGTGAGGATTAAATGGGTTCATATATGAAAGTACCCAGTAAATGTTCACTGTCCTCATTATCATCTGGAATCTTTGCTGTCCTCATTTCAGTGCTTTTATTTAATGAATTAGGTATGTTTTTAAACTTTGGTATTACTTAACAGTGGACCCAAAGACTTCATTGAGCTTTGAGTCTGTTGCCTGTGACTAAACTAAAGTGAAGATGTTTCTGGAGTCCCTGATGAAGAGCCTTATTTGTTTTCTTCTTCCCTACAGGTTGTTTTCTGCATGGACCGTGCCCTAGAATTTGCCCCTGCCTGCCATCGCTTCAAAATCCTCAAGGCAGAATGTTTAGCAATGCTGGGTCGTTATCCAGAAGCACAGTCTGTGGCTAGGTATGCAGTCAGGCCAGTTGGACATTAAAATGCTAGATACCATTGGACTGATGGTGTCCGGCAGCTTCACCACAGGATATGGTCCCCAGAGTAGGCCAGCTAGGGCTGATCAGACCCTCTTGGGACTTAAAGTCAAAGATTAGACCAGCTTTGAAAACCCGTAGGGTATACAGCAGTATAGTAGTATAGCAGGTACTTGAGCTATATATGAAAGAACAGATTGTGTTTTTGTGGTTTTTGTTTGTTTGTTTAAGGTAGTCCTTTTCCTTCTACTCCACTGGTTGGCACACTTTCTGCAAAGGGCCAGATTTTAGCCTTTGCAGGCCACAGGGTCTCTGTTGCAACTAACTCAACTCTGCCATTGCAGTGCAAAGGTTGCCCTAGATAATAGATGAACCAATGGGTGTGGCTGTTTGAATAGTGTTTTATTTACAAAAACCAGTGGCAGAAAGGATTTGGCCCTGTGGGCTGTAGTTTGCCAAACCCTGTTCTAGTTTAATAAGGATTGTAAGACACAAGATGTGTATTAAAGATAACTATAGGTGGTTTATTTGGGGGAAGTTTGGGAACGGTTCTTGGGAATCTGTCTACCTTTGGATATTTTGAATGCTAGACATATGGTCAAGGAAGAAAACTGGCCACAAATGGTAGTAATGGTGGGGACATTCTATAGCACAGCTCGATGTGCCCTTTTCTGACTATTGCAGTGACATTCTACGAATGGATTCCACCAATGCAGATGCTCTGTATGTACGAGGTCTTTGCCTTTATTACGAAGATTGTATTGAGAAGGCAGTTCAGTTTTTCGTACAGGCTCTCAGGATGGCTCCTGACCACGAGAAGGCCTGCATTGCCTGCAGAGTAAGTTCTAGTCACCAGACCTAACTGGGAAAGAGCTTCCTTTTGGGACCTTTAAGATGGCTAGAGTGGAAGGTTTTAGAATCACAAGGAAAGTGATAGCTTTTCCTCCTGCTTTGCAAGGATGCTTGGTCTTTATTAGAAATGGTTTCAGGACTACTTGTATTTACCTAAAGGTAGATGTGATCATAGAGGGTCGGATGCCTTTAAGAGGGTTTTTTTTGTTTTGTTTTTCCCCTCAGTGAAGTTAGATAGTAATACTTACCCTGGGAAGTGGAGGCAGACCCAGTAACATAGGTCTCATTGGTATTTTTGGTAACTCTTTTCCTGTCCACTCTGTAGAAAGCTCAAATGAGCAACAGATTAACCCAGATTGGGGGTTGGCGGGGCTCTGTGATGCTGAACTGCCGGAAGCAAAGAACTTGAAAATAGACTCTGGCCTCTCTGTGCAATGGTCTGAGGCTTTGTGGATATGAACCGATCCTCCCCTTGCTTTTTTCTGTAGAATGCCAAAGCACTCAAAGCAAAGAAGGAAGATGGGAATAAAGCATTTAAGGAAGGAAATTACAAACTAGCATATGAACTGTACACAGAAGCCCTGGGGATAGACCCCAACAATATAAAAACAAATGCTAAACTCTACTGTAATCGGGGTACGGTTAATTCCAAGGTAAGCTCTTGATCTAGATCTTGGGGCCTATATAGATATTTTTAAGGGACATCAAAGGGTCTTGGGAAATCTGCCTAGTGAGGGTAAGCAAGATGAAAGAGGGAAAGTTGTTATGGTTAATAGTTAGGAACTCCCTTCCAAGAGGCAAGCTTTTGTCATCTATGGAATTTGAGGGCAGTTGGACAATTTGCAAGGATATTCTCACCTGTTCATTAAGGTCCCTTTCCTCCAGTAAGAGAATGGCTAGGGGCTGTGGGATAATCTTAAGCAGCTACTGTTGCTTTTTTATTGTTTTGCTTATGCAAGTGATCATTCATTTTAGGAGTGATTTGGAGGAAGAGTATGAGGCAAGCTTGTTTTTCTCCAGTGTAATTGATGGTCACCATGCATGGTTGAAAATGGCCTGAGTGCTTTTGTGGCCCTACACAACATCAGAAACAAAAAGTAGACTCCTTGCCCTTGCAGAATTCTAGCAGTTAAAAATCAGAGTGATTTCTGATCCCTCTAGGTGACCTGGAAAAAAGGAGGGCAGGAACCAGCCTTTCTATTTTCATGTTTTCACTGGGCACTAACATGGAATGGTAAAGGTGGTTTATCCTTGAAGACAAATGTGCCTGGCTTGTATCATATACAAGAGAAATCAATTTTGAAGTTGCTGTCCATAGCCCTGGTGACAAAGAACTAGAACTTAATATGACATTTAAGGGGCCAGCATGACTGATCCTCTTAGAGTTTTGAAGCCATGCTCACAGCTTCTGGGCTCCCTCAGTCACCAAAGATGTGAAGTATGATTGCTCTCTCTCTCCTGAAGCTTAGGAAACTAGATGATGCAATAGAAGACTGCACAAATGCAGTGAAGCTTGATGACACTTACATAAAAGCCTACTTGAGAAGAGCTCAGTGGTAAGTGCCTCTGGTGGGTGGGGGGAAGAGGGAGTTGCCGCTGGCCTCAGGGGAATTGCCTTGCGGATGACGAAGCAGACCCAGAGATGTTGTGAGGTCATTTGGTCCTTCCCCCTGCCTCTAGGTGGGATTGTTCCAGCCCTAGACTATCTTTATAGACCTCCAGCGGAGGAGATTGCACAAGCTCCCTCAGTCTCCCATGCCTGTGTCTAACGCCCCTCACGGTCAGTAAGTTTCCTCTGATGCCTGACCCAAATTCCTTTTGTTAAAGTTTAAATCAATTTCCTTTGGAGATTTTATTTTGTGTTGTACACTTATGCTCTAACTTGGCACAGTGCTTGACACATAGGTGCTCACTGAATAAATGTTTTGTTGAATGAATGTATGGTGCTTGGAAGAGAAAGCAACTCTTAGAGACAGTTGAGAGTTGTACTTCATCCTGTTTGTTCTGGGTGAGGGAAGACAGTCTTAGAGTTGGAAGAGATGTAATCCGGCTCAGCCTCCCAGGATAAAGGAACTTCCTTTTGAAACACCCTGGATGGCTACTCTCTGCTTGAGTGTTTTGAGTGGAGGGCAGTCTGTGTCTGACAGGGTGATTATGAGTCAGGATGTGCCTACCTCTAATGCTCACATTTGCCCCAGAGTCAGGGTGTTCCCTGGCATCGTTGCTCCTCTTACTCTTAGACCCACCAGCTGATTTTCTCCAGATAGGAACAGGGCTAGGAGAAACCTTTCTCAGAAATCCACCTCTTCTGATTTCAGATTATTCTCTAGGCGGAGAAGAACTTCCCGTCTTTAAAGTTCTTAAAGAAGATGTATTTGTTGTATACTAATCCTCCAGCACCTTGCTCCACTCCTTATTATAAAATGTCATATCCAAAGAACAGATGCTGTCACTGATGCCTGATGAGCCAGTAGTTTAAGCTTCCTTGTCTCATCAGTGGTACAGAATATCTCATGGACTACCTCCCACTTAGTTTTCTCAAAATTATCTCACTTAAAATGGGAAAACTGCTGCAGTGTGTGATGCTTTTTTTAAAAGTGAATTTCTAAGTTGATGACTAAGTCTGTCCAACAGAAACATACAGGGAATTATAACTTCTGTGAGACCGACTGTCAGTCATTCCATCTTTGCAAACCACTGGCACACAGAAGCAGAAGCTTTGGAAGACAAAAAAAGCACCCTTTGATTCAGCCAAAGGCTGACTTTAACAGACGCAAAATGCTATATACATGAAGGTGTTTGCTGCAATTTTATCTATAATAGCAAAAAAAAAAAAAAAGGCGGGGGGAGAATCACCTACATGTCCAGTGGGAAGGAGGTGGCTAGATACTTGATACTGTATGAACTTAATGGAATGCTCTGTATATGAAATGCCAGGGGATGGGAAGAGAAGAGAAAAATCGCTTTGTTTTGTTTTTCGGGATGGAGTCTCGCTATGTCGCTCAGGCTGGAGTGCAGTGGCGCCATCTTGGCTCACTGCAACCTCCACCTACCTCCTGGGTTCAAGCGAATTTCCTGCTTCAGCCTCCGAAGTAGCTGAGATTACCGGCGCACGTCACTACACCCAGCTAATTTTTGTATTTTTAGTGGAGACGGGGTTTCATCATGTTGGCCAGGCTGTTCTCAAACTCCTGATTACAAGTGATCTGCCTGTCTTGGCTTCCCAAAGTTCTGGAATTAAAAGCAGGCGTGAGCCACCGCACCCAGCCTTTTTTTTTTTTTTAAAAGCAAGCCCCCAACACCATAGAAAATTCTTGATTTGCTTGGAGGATAATTGGATGAAGGATTATTTTCTTCTTTGTTTATGTGCAAGAAATGAAAATAAGGAATTGCTTTGATCAGACAACTTCTTATCTTTGTGGTAGAAACAGAACTGCCCTTCTTGGAGTGGCTCTGCCTCTGAGATCACTACAGGGGAGACAGCATGCCCTGTTCAGCTGGCTGAATATTTGGCAACAATCTCCTGAAGCAGCTGGAATTGACAAGAAGTACTGGAGATTAGCTCGGGCCAAACCCTTACATCTGGCCTGACTACTGCTGCAATCTGCCTCAACTTACCCCTAAAGTTGGGGAGATGCCACCCACCCACGTCTTTGCTACACATGCCATCATGAGCTAGAGTTCACCCTTTCTCGCTAAAGCCCTATTTACTTTTCTACTTCAACTTTAAAACAAAATTAAAATGTGAGGATATCCCTGAATTTTAAAAAACATGAAGTAAAAATGCAAATTAGTATAGTTTGTTTAATACATTAGATATAGACCTAAAGAAGGTTCATCAGGGTTAATCATTTGTCACATCATTCTACACCCAGGGCTATCAGCTATCAATTTTCCTTTTTTTTTTTTTTTTAAATTCAGGATCCAGCTCTGTCACCCAGGCTGGAGTGCAGTATCAAAGTATCATTTTTCTCTTACTTCAAATTATATTACATTTTATTCTGTAAATTGATTCTGAACTCCTAATATAATATTTATGTCCTGTATTTGCAGGCCATTGGTTTTTTTAAAGTCATAAATCAAAATGATGCCAGAAAATCAAAGATGCCAAAGATGTTGGGCTTCTCTTTTGCCAGCCACATTGGTAGCACTCTCCTGCCCTGGCCTCCAAGCTGGTGGGGATCTGTGATGTTTGTGAAAATGGGCTTATGCCAGGCACAGTGGCTTACGCCTGTAATCCCAGCACTTTGGGAGGCCGAGGCGGGCAGATCGGTTCAGGTCAGGAGATCGAGACCAGCCTGGCCAACATGGTGAAACCCCATCTGTACTAAAAATACAAAAAATTAGCCGGGCGTGGTGGCACACGCCTGTAATCCCAGCTACTCAGGAGGCTGAGGCAGGAGAATCACTTGAAGAAACCTGGGAGGCGGAGGTTGCAGTGAGCAGAGATCATGCCATTGCACTCCAGCCTGGGTGACAGAGTGAGACTCCGTCTCAAAAACAAAAAAAAAAAAAAAGAAAATGGGCTTGTGTGGTAGCAGGTAAGAAATTGAATCTCTGTTGTACAGCAGCTAGCTGTACTGCATGATCACTTCCCATTCCCCAGCTGACAGTGGCTGTCTCTGGAACTCCTACCACAGTCTTTAATTGGTAGGCCAGCCTTGGTGCCAGTGATTTTATCTGGGCATGGAAAATGCCACTTGCTTCTGTGGAAGAGACACTTAAAAGATCTGGCAGTCGGCCGGGTGCGGTGGCTCACGCCTTTAATCCCAACACTCTGGGAGGTCAAGGCAGGCAGATCACGAGGTCAGGAGATGGAGACCATCCTGGCTAACACAGTGAAACCCTGTCTCTACTAAAAAAAATACAAAAAATTAGCTGGGCGAGGTGGCGGGCGCCTGTAGTCCCAGATACTCTGGAGGCTGAGGCAGGAGAATGGCGTGAACCCGGGAGGCAGAGCTTGTAGTGATCCGAGATCACACCACTGCACTGCAGTCTGGGTGACAGAGCGAGACTCCATCTCAAAAAAAAAAAAAAAAAAAAAAAAAGATCTGGCAATCATCCTGTCAAGCTTGATTCCTCCCATCTTGGGCCAAGGGCCCCTCCTTTCTTTTGTGCTACTGAAATAGAAGCAAACCTGTGTTTAGAGTTCCCTTTTCTGTCTCATTTACCTGCATCTCTCATTGATTGGTCTTAGTGGAGGGACTTGCCAGCAGCTGCCACGTTGAACTTAATCCTTTTAGTGGCTCATTAATCCCACTTCTATTCTGGATTGTAGCTAGTCCTGCATGTTTATGGCACTATAGGTTTCAAAGCTCTTTCATATCCATTTATTCACTTGATAATTTTTCTCTTGTGTGTTTCAACCCAAAGTAATCAAGTAGATCCCTTCACATTGTCTTTTCTAAGGCAGTCCAGTACCTCTTAGGTGGCTCTGTGTCAGAAGGAACTTTTTCCTCTTGATTACTTTCTGCTCAAAGCTGAACATCACTTTGCTGGTTGGATGCAAGTGCCATGCGGCCTCTGTTTTTATTTCCTCGAGGACTTGATAGCTAATTTTCTCTCACTGCTAGATTAAGGGCTCTTGTTTCTGAAGCATCTTACCAGAAGTGTGTGTCTCTTGCTTGAGCCATGCCTCTTGCCCTAGAGTGATCCTGAGAACCATTGCTATTTATGTCTTAGTGCTGTATTGCCTTGTATTTCCTTCTCAGTTACATGGACACAGAACAGTATGAAGAAGCAGTACGAGACTATGAAAAAGTATATCAGACAGAGAAAACAAAAGGTAAGTTTAAAAGCATTTGTTTTTCAGGGAACTGTGTGGACTTCTTCATAGGCCATAAATCTGTACACAAGGTAGTTTGATTCAGGGATCAGGGATGTACCTAGAACATATTTAATCACCAGCCAGAGAGAAGTGAACAAAGGCTGGGCGTGGTGGCTCACGCCTGTAATCCCCAGCACTTTGGGAGGCTGAGGCAGGCAGATCACCTGAGATCAGGAGTTCGAGACCAGCCTGGCCAACATGGTGAAACCCCGTCTCTACTGAAAATACAAAAAATAGTGGGTATGGTGGTATACGCCTGTAATCCCAGCCACTCAGGAGGCTGGGGCACGAGAATTCCTTGAACCCGGGAGGCGGAGGTTGCAGTGAGCTAAGATTGCGCGACTATACTCCAGCCTGGGCGACGGAGCAAGACTTCATCTCAAAAACAAAAACAAAAAAAAAAAAAGAAAAAAAAAGTGAACAGAGATCTTGGGTTGGGGCATGAGGCACCTATTTTCTGGTTCCAGATCCTCCCTGTCGTTTTCATTTCATTTTTTGTGTGGTGAGGCTAAAGTGAGGAACCTAAGTCTGGGTAGATTTTCTTTTTTCTTTTTTTTTTTTTTTTAAGACGGAGTCCTGCTCTGTCACCCAGGCTGGAGTGCAATGGCATGATCATAGCTCACTACAACCTTTGCCTTCCAGGTTCAAACAATTCTCCTGCCTCAGCCTCCCGAATAACTGGGATTACAGGCACATGGTACCACGCCTGGCTAATTTTTTATATTTTTAGTAGGGATGGGGTTTCATCATGTTGGACAGGCTAGTCCCGAACTCCTGACCTCGGGTGATCCATTCTGTCAAGCTTGATTCCTCCCATCTTGGGCCAAGGGCCCCTCCTTTCTTTCGTGCTACCGAAATAGAAGCAAACCTGTGTTTAGAGTTCCCTTTTCTGTCTCATTTACCTGCATCTCTCATTGATGCAGGCCTCCCAAAGTGCTGGGATTACAGGCATGAGTCACCGTGCCTGGCCGAGTAGATTTTTTTTCTAATCTCCAGAAGAAAGCACCGTAAAAGTCCCTGGCATGGTTAACAAGGCCTCTAACTCCCAGGCAGCTGGGCTGAGACCTGGTGAGGAAAAAACCAGAGCCAGATTTGTCCACTGATGCCAGATGTCTTCCTGTAGAACACAAACAGCTCCTAAAAAATGCGCAGCTGGAACTGAAGAAGAGTAAGAGGAAAGATTACTACAAGATTCTAGGAGTGGACAAGAATGCCTCTGAGGACGAGATCAAGAAAGCTTATCGGAAACGGGCCTTGATGCACCATCCAGGTAGAGTAGGTGCGGGGAGTGGGCTCAGTGTGAAGAACCCGCAGGGCAGGCCAACTGCCACACTCAGTCCAGAGGGGACCCCTTGGAGAGGTTCTTCAGCTGAGAATAAGGTGTTGCAGACTTGTGGACCCTCCAAATTTTGGGAAGTGCCAAATTCCAAAATTAGACATAAAGTAGTTTTTCTCTTAAACTTTGTTTTCTTGAAACTTTGATTTCCACTGAGTTGTTCTTTTACTCCCCACTTTAGATCGGCATAGTGGAGCCAGTGCTGAGGTTCAGAAGGAGGAAGAGAAGAAGTTCAAGGAAGTTGGAGAGGCCTTTACTATCCTCTCTGATCCCAAGAAAAAGACTCGCTATGACAGTGGACAGGACCTAGATGAGGAGGGCATGAATATGGGTGGTGAGTTGGCTGGGGCAGCCTGGGATGAATTTGACAGCTGTAGAATGTTAGAAATTTTTCCAAAGATGCTCCAGAGGGAGAGTCTGTTTGGGCCAAATCTGATCCCTGGTCCAAACAGTAATAGACATGGAGTCAAACAAATGCAGTCAAGTGTGGCAGGTTCACAGTGTGCAGTGAGCTCTGAGGAGGCGAGCACTAGCAGGGGAAGGCTTGGAAGTGCAGAAAAGCATGGCCCCATGGGTCATGCCTGTAATCCCAGCACTTTGGGAGGCCGAGGCGAGCAGATCACTTGAGGTCAGGAGTTTGAGACCAGCCTGGCCAACATGGTGAAACCCTGTCTCTACTAAAAATACAAAAATTAGGCCGGGTGCAGTGGCTCATGCCTGTAATCTCACCACTTCGGGAGGTCAAAGCAGGTTGATCACCAGAGGTCAGGAGTTTGAGACCAGCCTGGCCAACATGGTGAAACCTCGTCTCTACTAAAATACAGAAATTAGCCGGGTATGGTGGTGGGCGCCTGTAATCCCAGCTACTTGGGAGGCCAAGGCATGAGAATTGCTTGCACCCGGGAGGTGGAGGTTGCAGTGAGCCAAGATTGTGCCACTGCACTCCAGCCTGGGCGACAGTCGAGCAAGACTTTGTCTCAATTAAAAAAATAAGAAAGAAAAAAGAAAAATTAGCCAGGTGTGCTGGTGCACACCTGTAATCCCAGCTACTTGAACCCGGGAGGTGGAGGTTGCAGTGAGCCAAGATGGTGCCACTGCACTCCAGCCTGGGCAACAGAGCGAGACTCCATCCCTCCCCCTCAAAAAAGCAAAGCATGGCCCCTTTGGGGATCTGCAGGGGGCTCGGTCTAGGGAAGATAAAGGGATAGGGTGCTAGAGGCAGGTGGTGGTGGAAGGCCGGCAAGTAGCTGGATCAGAGCTCAGAGGCCATAAGGGCTGTATGTGGTAAGGAATATGGGCATTTTCCTATTATCTGGAAGTTCTTTTTTACCCACTGCAAAGTGTATGCTGACATTTATGTATGTCATACATTCCTATAAACACTCACAGATTTTAATTTCCCAAAAAGACTTAGCATGATATAAAGCACACCTATTGTCAATATTGTTGCTCACTGTGGGCTGTCAGAGATAAGAGGCCCTGACCTGTGAGCTGGGCGCAGTGGCTCACACCTGTAATCCCAGCATTTTGGGAAGCCAAGGCGGGCAGATCACCTGAGCTCAGGAGTTCAAGACCACCCTGGGCAACATACAAAATACCAAAAAAATTGTACTCTCTACTAAAATACAAAAAAATTAGCTGAGCATGGTGGCGCATGCCTGTGGTCCAAGCTACTCAGGAGACTGAGGCACAAAAAACTCTTGAGCCCGGGAGGCAGAGGTTGCAGTGAGCTGAGATTGCGCCACTGTACTCCAGCTTGGGTTACAGAGTGAGACTCCATCTCAAAAATTAATTAATTCAGTCAGTCAGTCTTCACTCTAAGTTGTCTGCAAAAAAATTTGCTGGGCATGGTGGCTCACGCCTGTAATCCCATCACTTTGGGAGAACAAGGTGGGCGGACCACAAGGTCAAGAGATCGAGACCATCCTGCCCAACATGGTGAAACCCTGTCTCTATGAAAAATACAAAAACTAGCTGGGCATGGTGGCACACGCCTGTAGTCCCAGCTACTTGGGAGGCTGAGGCAGGAGAATCACTTGAACTCGGGAGGCGGAGGTTGCAATGAGCCGAGATCGCGCCACTGCACTCCAGCCTGGCGACAGAGCAAGACTTGTCTCAAAAAAAAAAAAAAAAAAAAAAAAAAGAGGACCTGACCTGTGAATGGTGCACAGACCTACCATCTCTTCCACTAAGAAAATCTATTGGGATTTTGGCTTTTGTTTTGTTTTGTTTTGTTTTTTGAGACGGAGTCTTGCTCTGTCACCCAGGCTGGAGTGCAGTGGTGCCATCTCGACTCACTGCAACCTCCGCCTCCAGGGTTCAAGTGATTCTTCTGCCTCAGCCTCCCGAGTAGCTGGGACTACAGGTGTGCGCCACCATGCCCATCTAATTTTTGTATTGTAAGTAGAGATGGGGTTTTACCATATTGGCCAGGCTGGTCTGGAACTCCTGACTTCGTGATCCGCCCACCTCGGCCTCCCAAAGGGCTGGGATTACAGGTGTGAGCCACCGCAGCCGGCCTTTTTTTTTTTTTTTTTTAAGACTGAGCCCAGTCTGGGTGCAGTGGCGCCATCTTGGCTCACTGCAACCTCTGCCTCCAGGGTTCAAGCAATTCTGCCTCAGCCTCCTGAGTAGCTGGGATTACAGGCACCCACCCCCATGTCTAGCTAATTTTTGTATTTTTAGTAGAGAGGGTTTCACCATGTTGGCCGGGCTGGTCTTGAACTCCTGACCGCAAGTGATCTACTGGCCTTGGCCACCCAAAGTGCTGGGATTACAGGCATGAGCCACTGTGCCTGGCTTTCCACTGCCATTTATTTATTTATTTAATTTTTTTTTGTTATGTTTTTAAGACAGGGTCTTACTCTGTCACCCAGGCTGGTGTGCAATGGCGCAGTCTCAGCTCACGGCAACCTCCACCTCCCAGGTTCAAGAAATTCTGTTGCCTCAGCCTCCTGAGTAGATGGGATTACAGGCACCTGCCGCCACACCCGGCTAAGTTTTATATTTTTAGTAGAGACGGGGTTTCACCATGTTGGCCAGGCTGGTCTCAAACTCCTGACTTCGTGTGATCCACCCATCTTGGCCTCCCAAAGTGTTGGGATGACAGGCGTGAGCCACCGCACCCAGCCGGAATTTAAAATAAGAATGATGGTACTATAAGTCCTCTCCAGTTCAGTGTGGGGGTATTTGTGTTTAATAAACGTAGGTTCACCATAATAAACATGTTCCTCTCCCTAGCAGTTAAGATCTATAAGCAGTCAAAAACTAGTGAAGAGGTTTGTTTTGTTTTGTTTTGAGACGGAGTCTCACTCTGTCACCCAGGCTGGAGTGCAGTGGTGCGATCTCTGCTCACTGCAAGCTCCGCCTCCCGGGTTCATGCCATTCTCCTGCCTTAGCCTCCCGAGTAGCTGGGACTACAGGCACCTGCCACCACGCCCGGCTAATTTTTTTTTTTTTTTTTTTTTTTTTTTTTTTTTTTTTTTAGTAGAGACGGGGTTTCACTTTGTTAGCCAGGATGATCTCGATCTCCTGACCTCGTGATCCACCCACCTTGGCCTCCCAAAGTGCTGGGATTACAGGCATGAGCCACCGCGCCCAGCAGTGAAGTTTTAAGTAGGGGCACTGTGGACCAGATTTTGGCTCTGGAAATATATTTGTGATAGGGGTGAGGAGGTTGGGGTTGGAGGGAGTAAGGAGGATGGAGATGGAAGGAAGACACAAAAGGTAGGAAAGGACTGGAGGGCACAATCAGGGAGTTAGTGGTAGACTCAGCAGGAGTTGGTTGCTATTCAGATGTGTTGGGGAGACGGATAGGCATAGCTGACTCGGGGTCATTCACTAAGCCAGAAGCCCAGGAAGACGCACAGATGCAAGCAGAGAAACTCACTCTGGGTACGAGGTGGCTGTGGGATCACCTGGTGGGGATCAGTCCTTCTGTGAAGCTTGGGAAGTCAATCAGCGATGGGCCACCAGACATGCTGTGGCCTTGCAAAAGTGCACAGAGCCAGTCAGGCAGGAGTTGGATTTTCCAGTTCTGCTGCTTTCGCTGCCATGCAATCGTGGGCAAGTTACTTGAACTACCTACATATGTTTTGCTGAGTATTAATTGGGAATGATACTTACCCTGACAAATCATGACTAGGATTAAGTAATGTAATGTATGCAAAGTACCTAGTACTTTGCACCTAGTAGGTGTTTTTGTTGGTTTGTTGTTGTTATTGAGACAGGGTCTTGCTCTGTCACCCAGGCCGGGGTGCAGTGTTGTGATCATAGCTTACTGCAGCCTTGAACTCCTGGGCTCAAGCGATCCTCCCACCTTAGACTCCCAAAGCACTGGGATTATAGATGTCAGCCACCAAGCCCAGCTAATAAACCATAGTTTTTTTTCTAGCCTAGAGTCTACGGAGTAAAAGACATGGAATCAAATACAGTAAATCCTAGATCTTGCTCTTATATTTATTTTTGGTAACATTTAAGTGATACATTTTATCCTTTTTAGTAGCCGCTCCAGCATTATAGGGAGACAGAGTATGGGGAAAGTCTTGTGTAAGTGCAAATGGCATTCCATTTGTTGAGAAAACAGCCCAAGGAAGCAAGCTGAAGCAGAGAAAGCTTCCTTTGGGGCAGCAGTTGGAAGGAGAAGGGAACATGTCCTCGGAGTGGGATCAGGTAGCATGTTTTGCACGGGATGGGGCAGGTCTGCTCACCTGCAGTCTGAAGTGTTGGGAAAGGAGGGGAGTGAGACTCTCCAGGAAAGCTTTGGAGATTTGTTCTCAGTGTCATCAGTTCTCTTCAAACATTTCTAATTTTTCACCTTTTCTTCCCTTCCATGTTACTTGCCCTGCTCTACAGATTTTGATCCAAACAATATCTTCAAGGCATTCTTTGGCGGTCCTGGCGGCTTCAGCTTTGAAGGTAGGTGGGCCTGCTGTTCTTGGGAGTTCCCAGATCACAAGCCAACACACTCACTGCCTTTTAGGCAGCTCTTTGGGAGTCAGAGGGGCCCATGAGCGGGGGCAGCTGAATTCTCATCTAGCAGGGCATCTATCCACTCGTCTGTTGCTAAGGATGAAGACAGGAAGGTTCCCAGGCACCCCTTGCCTTGGGACCTTTAGCCACTGCATCTCTGCAGGGTCAGGGAGGCATCTCTGACTGCCTAGTACCAAGGCTTCTCTGCAAGAGCAAAGGTACTATATAGATAATGCTGAGGTCAGAAGCTACCCATGTATAATATAGTCACGTGCTCCCTCTTGTACCCAAAAACAGCCTGAGCTGTTTGATACCCATAGAGTTTCTCTCTGTGTTTGAGTTAGAAGCAGCCCTTGAAGACTTTTCCATAATCAGAGCAAAGTGATCTTCCCTAGAAAATCCATAGCCAACTACCAACCCCTCTTTTCTCTTTCAGCATCTGGTCCAGGGAATTTCTTTTTTCAATTTGGCTAATGAAGGGCAACCACCCAGAACCCAGAAAATGCAGATTCACTCAGTTTAATCTTGAATGTGGAAACAGTTCACCTCCTCCCTTCATCACGTCTCCGTGTATTTAGAGCAGTTTCGTTTTCTCAGTTGGATGCCCTGTGTCTCTGTGAGTGGGGTGGAGCAAAGGGAACCAATGCCGAAGACCGCGGGCAGGGGAGGGAGGCGGGGGTGGACAGGGAGGCAGCTTGTGAATTTTTGTTTTACTGTTTAACTTTATTAAAAAAGAAAAAAAAAAGAAGAGAATAAAATGTTTTGACCCTTTCTGGCCCTTTGCTCTGGCATCTGCTTTGTCTCCAGAGTCTGTGAGCCAGAGCTGAGCCCGACCTGGACTTGGGGTGCAGCAAGCTGCCACATGCGGGCTGTGGGCACCGAGCCTAGTGGCAGGTGGGGCACTCTGCCTCTCCCAGACCTGTCCAGCATGTGAGTGCTAGGCAGGCCCCGGCTGTGCCTCTGGGCCCAGCCTAACATCAGTCACGAAGAAGCGAGTTCAGAAAGCATGCTTACTTTACGGTGGGGCCCCAGAAATCACTAGAAGCTGTGTGTGTCCAAAGCTCAGGTGGGTACTAAAAGCTGTGTGCGTCCAAAGCTCAGGTGGGTACTGACCTAGACAGGGCAATTTACTTACAAAGACTCTCACAGTTCCTGTTGCAGTGTGGGTTCGAGGGAGATGGTAGACAGAGATAAAACCCTGCCTCCTGACCCCCAGACCCATTTGAGGTGGGACAGGTGGCACCAGAGCTCTGGTCTGGCCACTCACTATTTTTAGCAAAAGCCCCTGGCCTTCTCTGCTCCCTTTCTGCATGCAGGAGACACACTGCTCACGGATGCGGCGGCACACACCATGCTGTCCTGTCAAGCGTGGTGTTCAAGGTGAGTAGCCTTCCCAGGAGCTCCAGGCAGAGACTTGAAGCTCTAGCTGAAGTTCAGAGATGGCCAGGGACAGGCCTTGACCTAGAAAGGTAACTTAGGATTTCTCTTCATCTGAGCTCCTGCCCCTTTCTTTCAAGTCTTCCCCAGCTGGTGCCTTAGCCATGGTGGAATGATGCCTGAGTCAGGTCTTGGAAGTTCCCCATGTGGCTGACTAGGCCTCTGATGGCCTGGAAGGGACTCAAATGTTAGGTCTTCCCTGGTGCTTGAAGTTGCAGTGACCTGCAGGTGGCCTTCCCTAGAGAACTGGGAGAAACCCATACCAGGAGCTTCAGGTCCTACTGAGCTCTTTCTGATCCAGTGGGCTGGGGACACCTGTGGGCTTGGTGCCCTGGTTAATGGGGGATGAGAGGCTTTTGTGCTCCACATCCCTCGTACCCAGCCAACCCCCACCTTCTGTATGAGTCTGAGGCCAGCCTCTGCTTTCTGCCTCCTCATGAAAGCCAACACTGTTCAGCTGCCCAACCTCACCACAGCTGTGCCCGGCCAGCAGAGGGGAGACAGGACCGATGGCCCCAAGCTGTGGGACAAAGCCAGTCCTAATACACCCAGCCCTAGGGAAGACTGAGCTGGGCACAGAAGGGTAAGAGAGACTGCACACAGCTAGGATTAACATGATTTATTTCATTATCAGTCTTACAAGTTGCTGAGGTTGGGCAAAGCCAGGATAGTAACTTAAATCCAAAGCACTTTTGTTGAGTGACAACCCGATTAGCAAGGCCCTGTTACTGAACAGAGGGCAGTGGAGGGCACCCCAGGAACCACAGCACACAGACCAGTGTTAAAAACCCCTTCCCAGAAGCAACCGGTGGGACTTGGCCCTTACCAGCCAGGGGTCTACTCCGTTGGCTCTTGGTGCCCACCAGCCCCCGTTAGAGGAGGCCCAGAGGCCTCCAGAGGCACCATGGAGGCAAGATGGGCTGGGTAGAGAGCAGGACTGGAGCTTCCTCACCAGGGTGCTGCCTCTGGCCCCGATCTCCCCATCCACACAGCGGAGCCACGCCACTGGAAAGGACGGCCAGTCCAGCCCCTTCCTGGAGTGAGGCCCCCAGCCAGCGGGAATGTGGCGGCTGCTTAACTGTTCTGCTTTCTTCCCTAGTTATCAAACTGTTACCTAGTTATGGTGTGAAGGGGAGGGGGCAGGGACTTAGGACCAAAGGTGGGAGGTAAGCTCCTTTTTCTACCCTGGTAAATAGCCCCAGCCTTCTTGGGGCTACACTGATTAAGAAATGGGATCACTCAGGAGGATTGCTTGAGCCCAGGAGTTCGAGGCTGCAGTGAGCCATGATCGCACCACTGCACTCCAGCTTGGGAAATAATAGCAGGACCCTGTCTCTAAAAACAAAGAAAGAAAAAAGACAAGGAGATGGAATCAAAGCCCAGAGATCCTCCCCTTCTCAGAGCCACCACTAGTTCTCTGTGACCATGGAAAACTACCCCCAGCCCCACTGCCTTTTGCCTCCGGTCAGTGGGTTTTGTGGGGCTCTGAGGTGTCTCCTCACTCACCCAGCTCTGGGCAGAGCGGCTGGGCTGGGCTGGGGCTGAGCTAACCAGAACCTGGAAGTAGGGCTCGGGGTTCTGGCTGTGGCCCCATGCCTGGCTTGGCCCAGCCTCGTTAGCTTTGGTCCAGGTTCCTGAATGGTGCCTCCCTGCCCACCTTGAGTTGGGAGTGTGAGCATTAGAGGGGAAGAGGGCGGACAGGAAGGGAGGGTCAGTTATTTTACAAGTTTTTAAAAAGTTACAGGTAGGTTAACTTTGAGTAAAAAAAAAAAAAAAAAAAAAAAGTCACAAAACAAGGATCAAGCAGAGGGCACGTTTCCCTCTCCCCTTCCCTTCTAGGGGCATACGTGGTGGTGAGAACACTCATATGATGGTGCAGGACTGCAAGGCGCCCCCCTTCCGGCTGCCTTGCGTGGGCACGGGTTTGCCTTTCCCGTAGTACCCCGTGAAGATGGCCCTGACCTCCATGTTCTTGGCCAGGGTCAGCATCCAGCGCCCATTGCCCAAGGAATAGAGCTTGCCCCGGCTTAGCTCGCCCACCTCCTCGCCTCGGCTGCCCCCCTTCTCCTGCCGCAGAATCTCTAAGAGGTCAAGGCCCGTCTGCACGGCCTCTACGTCAGCTGCGCAGCCGAGGGTGATGTGGGCGCGGCTCCCCCGCGGCAGGTTGTCAGTGGGTGACAGCTTGTCCACATCACTCGGCCACAACTGCAGTTGCTGCTCGCTTAACTCCACCCGGGCCCCAGTCGTCTTGGGTGTCACAAAGAGGGCAGAGATGGTCAGTGTGAAGGCCTTGGAGTAAGATTTCTTTAACACCTGGGGAGAGTGAGAAAGAGGGGCCCAAGCTAGAGATGGTGGGCTCTTGAGGAACAGCTGACCCAGGGAGGGTCCCTCCTGGAGGAGAGAAGGGGAAGTCTAACAGAAGTGAGCACAGCTGAGCAGGGGTCGGGTATAGGCCCAGCATCCACTAACAACTGCAGCACGGCACCTTCCACAGGCGCTCCAGGCTCAAGTGAGAAATGCGAAGGCACTCAGACAGGGCCACACGGGGAGAGCCGGACTTCCTGAGGGAGCCCAGCTCCCTGCACACTCGCTTCCAGCCTCAGCAGGCTGGCTGACCTCTCGGTGCCTTGGCTTCGTCACCCGTAAAACAGGGAGAACCAGAGCCTACCTCAGAGTTAATGTGGTTATGGGAGTGACTAGGTAAAGAGCCCACAAGGGTGTCCGCACACACAACAGCTGCTACTGTTGGCACCGCTCAGCTTCCCCTGGGACCCAGGCAGCACCCTGGAGGGCAGGGTGAGGTCAGACTGAGGTCAGACTTGCCCTTGATGGAAACCTGCTCTTACACTTTGGTTCCCATCTGATGATATGTCTGCTTCTATCTGCTTCTTTGAGACAGCCCATCCCATCTCAGCATAAATGCTTTTCTATTTTTGCTCACGATCCCTTGTCCCAACAGTGTCTGGCATGAAATGGGTAGTTAATAAATGCTAAATGAAGGCGTGGTTAGGGATGGTAGCTCAGGTGTTACATATTCATTCCACTGTGCTAGGGTGCTGGAACCACAGGGGTCAACGAAACTTAAAAACTCGCCCTCAGGGGAGCTTCCATTTGGGAGGACACTCTAGTGAACAAACAAACGATTGTGCTAACCTAGGCAGAGAAGTGGGAGAGCGGGCTTGGGGTGGACACTTGGAAGTTGGAGACTGTGTGGATCTGGGCGACATGCCTGGCATTCAGGGATCACTGTCAGTGGCTGTGGGTGTAAGGTGCCAGCTGTGTGGTGCAGAAAGGTCTTGTACCCATTAGCCAATAAGCTTCACTATCGTATGAAACTCCCTCACTCTGGGGCCAGGCCAGACCTCAGACCTGGGGACAGGGACGGGGACCTCAGTGCACCAGGCTCCCTGGGGGCGAGGGACTCCTAGTCTTTGGAAGGCAAAACAGGCTCAGAGAGGCCAGAGCAGGAGCCCACTGTGGACCAACATTCTCCATGAATCTGCAGAAGGTGAAGGTGCTTGGGGACAGGCGAATGCACAGGCTGGCGGTACTGCCAGGGCAGGCTCCTTAGAACCTGCGGCTGAGGTCTATGCAGCTACACCTGGGGACAGGGGAGCTAGGAGGAGGAGATGCCATTTTTCTTGAGCTGCCATCTGGTTTTTGGTCCCTGCCTGGCACTGGTACCTATCTCCAGAAGATGCTGCAGCCCCTTTTCCCCCAACCTCCCACCTCCCCCATGTGTCCCTGGGGAAGACTCACATCTTGTTGAGCGTATTCCTCTGCCCCGGGAGCCTTCCCGTAGTCACAAAACTTGGTTGTGCAATGCAGCACGCCTGGGGGTCTCTTTCCAAAGTAGGTGACCAAGTCCATCTTCTCCCTGGGCTCATCCCCAGGGATGACTGCCAGGAGAAAAAGGGTGCAGTCAGGGCAGGGGAGCAGGGGCATACCAACACCCACCACCAGGACCACAGAGGCCCAGCGCAAAACACTCGGACACTAAGCATCACCTCTTCAGCAACCCACTACAGCTCATTCATTGGTTAGCTGGTCAAACTAATGGCAACTTTAGAGCAATAAAAAGTTAAAATTCTCAGGCCAGGTGCGGTGGTTCACACCTGTAATCCCAGCACTTTGGGAGGCCAAGGTGGGTGGATCACAAGGTCAGGGATTCAAGACCAGCCTGGCCAAGATGGTGAAACCCCGTCTCTACTAAAAATACAAAGAAATTAGCCAGACATGGTGGCGGGCGCCTGTGATCCCAGCTACTTGGGAGGCTGAGGTAGAGAATTGCTTGAACCCAGGAGGCAGAGGATACAGCGAGCCGAGATAGCACCACTGCACTCCAGCCTAGGTAACAGAGCGAGACTCCATCTCAAAAAAAAAAAAAAAGTTAAAATTCTCTGGCTTTATGTTGTATAGATCTTTCCATCTCTTCTCCAAACTCTAAGGCATTTGTAACAGAGGCAGGCAGTACAGGCCAAGGGAATCTAAGATTTACTAGCACCACGTCTCAAAGGGGAAGCAAGTCATGGGAAGTGGGGTGGAAAGAAAACAGAGGGCTGGGAACAATGGGGTACGGTGGAAACAGCCAGAACACAGTGAATATCTCAGCTCTGCCGCGTACCAGCCATTGGCCTGGGGCAAGTGACCAATCCTATCTATCAATCCAGCACAATAGTTAGGGTGACCATACACCCCAGTGTTCCTAGGACCACCAGGGAACTATCAGTAGTGCCCCATTTCACTCGGGCCCATCTGGACAAGCAGTCACAACGTCACCATCAGTTTAATACACACCTTGCAGGCTGGTTTGGGGGATGAGAGCCTATGGGGGGCCTCCTGGTACAGGAAGGGTCTTGGGCTATAATGGGGTGACATTATGGGGCTGGAAGACACAAAGAGGAGTGGAATATCTGTGATTTTGATTTCAGACTCCACACCTGTGGCTGTCTTTGGAGTCACTCGCTTTTTCCTGTTACATTCTGAATTGAGTCCCCGTGAGGATGTCTCCCCCTCCACAGGGGAGGAAGGCCTCTCCTGAGAGCAGCCTTGCTGGCCCATTACATTTCTCCTGCTGTAACCCTGGACAGAAAAAGATTCCAGTTTTCCTTTACAAATAAAATAGGGCTGGGCATCATGGCTTGCGCCTGTAATCCCGGCAACTTGGGAGGCCGAGGCGGGTGGATCACTTGAGGTCAGGCATTTGAGACCAGCCTGGCCAACATGGTGAAACCCTGCCTCTACTAAAAATTTATAAATTAGCCAGGCATGGTGGCGAGTGCCTGTAATCCCAGCTACTTGGGTGGCTGAGGCAGAATTGCTTGAACCCGGGAGATGGAGGTTGCAGTAAGCCGAATTGCCCCACTGCACTCCAGCCTGGGCGACAGAGCAAGACTCCGTCTCAAAAAAAAAAAAAAAAAAAAAGATCTGGCAATCATCCTGTCAAACTTGATTCCTCATATCTTGGGCCAAGGGCCCCTCCTTTCTTTTGTGCTACCGACCAGCCTGGTCAAGATGGTGAAACCCTGTTTCTACTAAAAATACAAAAAAAAAAAAAAAAAAAAATTAGCCGGACATGGTGGCAGGCACCTGTATTCCCAGCTACTTGGGAAGCTGAGGCAGATAATTGCTTGAACCCAGGAGGCGGAGGTTGCAGTGAGCCGAGATCATGCCACTGCACTCCAGCCTGGGTGACAAAGCAAGACTCCGTCTCATAAATAAATATTAAAAGTAACTTTGAGCAGTAGTCACTCCAGGGCAGAGCCACCAGCTCACAGGTACAGGGCTTGCTCCTGGCTAATGTCACTGCAAGCACCACAGTTCACTGCAGAGTTCAAGTTTAGGAGCTGAGAAAAAGCTCTCTCAGAACCCATACAGGCACAAATTCCCTGCTTCTGTGCAACATACACAATGTCAACAAACCGGAGTGGGGCTATTTCAGGTATGAAGATCATCTAAAATTGGGGGTGGCTGGGTGCAGTGGCTCATGCCTGTAATCCCAGCACTTTGGGAGGCCGAGGCAAGCGGATCACCTGAGGTCAGGAGTTCGATACCAGCCTGGCCAACATTGTGAAACCCCATCTCTACTAAAAATACAAAAATTAGCTGGACGTGGTGGTGCACACCTGTAGTCCTCGCTACTCGGGAGGCTGAGGCAGGAGAATTGCTTGAATCGGGGAGGCAGAGGTTGCAGTGAGCTGAGATAGCGCCACTGCACTCCAGCCTGGGCAACAGAGGGAGACTCCGTGTCACAATAAATAAATAAATAAAATTGGGGGCAACCAGAAATGGCCTAAAGGCATATAGATGGATTAGTGGGTGACACTTCTCCAACAGGTCACTCCAGGAGAGCCACCAGGACCCTTCTTTATCCCAAACCTATCACTGGAGCAAAAAGCCCATGCCAAGAGAGAACCCTGCTAGAGTGGCCAGAGTCCAGGGTTCCAGCCCGTAAACCCCACATCCCTCCTGGGTCCATGTTTTTCCATCTGAAAACGGGGGTTTTGGCCTAAGTGTGAGATTCGTGTCCTCTGGAGCTGTAAGATGCCACAAACCCATGAGTAAATCGAGTAGTCCGAGGCCTCAGAACCATCCCCAGTGAAGCCACAATAGTCCTAGTTTTAATTTTTTTGCAGCTTACAATTTCATGTCATTATTATTATTATTTTTTGGAACATGATTCTGCTGCTAAAAATGCGTTGGAAAACACTGGGCTTGATTCCCCCTCTAAGGGTACATTAGAAAACATATTTCCTGTTACTACAGTAATTTGTTTTTCCCACCTCCAAGAGAGGGGACAGTGGTCTACATTCAGGCTGGGAAAAGGCTGTCGGAGAGAAGAGGGCTAGAAGGAAAGGTGTGGTGGGAGGAAAGGCGCTCTGGGAAGCCCCCGTGTTCCCGATGTGCTGCCAACTCCCCAAGGCTACCACTGGGACGCACCGCTTGCCCCTGCCCCCGCTGAGGTGAGCCTCTCTCTGCCTCCTGCTGCTTCGTGCCCCATCCTTTGAGTACAATGATGGTCCTGTGCCCAGCAAGGTGGGCTTATGAATAAGGCCCCACCCTGCCACCTACATTGTCGCAGCTCCTTCTTGAAGGCCTTGTGGTTCCCCAGCTCTTCCAGGAAGACCTGGCCGGCTTTGCGGAGGGTCTCAGAGCTCTTCTTGGTCAGGAACCAGCCGAAGTAGAGCGGCAGGAAGTCCTTCTCCAGCCCAGGCTTCAGCTTCTTCAGGTCATCAGCCGACAGCTGCCACTGGTTCTTCTCCTTGAGCTGGGCACAGTCCAGCCGCCATGCCGTCTTGGGCTCCACCAGCACCACCTGGTACTGATACTGGTCGGCCATTTCAAAGAGCTGCTCCAGCCGTTCCCGTTCGTGGTTGGTGTCATCAAGCACAAGAATTCTGATGTCCCGGCGGCGGCAGTAGGCAGCCAGGTCCTCATCGAGCCGCTTGTACTCCTCGGAGAAGGCTCCTCGAGCGCCGGGGGTGATCTTGTAAGCGTCAGCCGACACCATCTTGGTGCCATCACGGTACTTGTCCACGATGACCCGTGCCAGCGTGGACTTGCCGCTTCCTGGCAGGCCGCGCAAGATGAAGAGAGTCTTGCACTCTTGCAGCGTGGCCACTGTGTCCTCATCCTGAAGGAAGGGAAACTGCAGCTCAGGCTTGTCCTTGGTCCCTGAGGATGACATCTTGCGGAAGAAGATCTTGGGCAGGAATGTGTGGCTTTTTCGGGAGAAGCCTCTGTTCTGTGTAAAGAGGGGAAGAGATGTCAGCCCAGGTCATTCGCGGGCTCCCCGCCGGCCTTACCCCTAGTCCCTACACTGGTTGTGGGTGCCTTCCCAAGCGGGGCAGTGCTGAACCTTCTGTCCCTTTCGGTCCGGGAGCACCTTTCCGCTTCTGGTCGTGGAGGAGGATGAGGGAAGCTTGTCTGAAGCTCTCCTAAGCGTGCGCTTTCCCCATTGCTGCCACCTCGGAAAGGGAAACGTGCTGGAGGCATGCAGGGCGCGCCAGGAGCCTGCGGTTCTGGGACTGGCCTCACTCTTATATGCTTGGCACCTAGTAAGGACGTCCTCTTTGGAGGTGGGGGTCTCTGTGTCTGGGCCAAGCCACAGCTGCCAAGGCTGAGTGCACAGAGAAGGGTGGGGAGTAGAGAAGGGTGGGGAGTGGAGAAGGGTTACCCCAAGACTGCCTCCCTTCCCCCAACAATGGCCGCAACAGATAATACTCTCTTGTCTGGCATGCGGGGACAATGGTCCCACAGAAGGGCTGGTGGGGGGCAGGGCAGGAGAGCACTGGACAAAGGCCCTCTTTCACCGAGACTGCCACCTCCTCTTCTACCCTCTCCCGGCCCCCACAAAGTCGTGGTCTTTGTGCCTGTCCAGAACAGGGCAGCACAGGGCACCTGCAATTAGGATCCAGCTCTACCCGCCGCTGTGCTGTGTGTAAGAAGCGCCTTTCGGAGCCACTTGTTTTCCTATCTTCTAGAAGCCACAAGGGACGGCAGCTTTTACCGTAAAGGGTCCCCTCCTCTGAACTGGCTCCACCTCCCGCGCGCACCCGGGCGCGGGGCAGCGGTTCCGCGTGATGAGACTGGGCCCGGGGAGGGGGCGCCGAAACTGCTGCCCTAGCGCGGGCCTGCGTGGGGTCGGGAGCAGCTCCCGGGCTCCCGGCCCAGGCCCACCCTCCAGCTGGGGCTCCCAGGGGCGCAGCAGCTTCTGCGATCCCGAGTCCCCTCCTGAGAAACGCCACCGTTTCCCTCTCCAGCGGCCTCTCCAGCACCCCGAAACCCCCCCGCTTCTCCCAGACCTCAGGGCTGCCCTGAGTACCAAGAAAACTGGAAGTCGAACCCGGAGCCCCGGGTCCTCGTTTGCAAGACGCTTCCTCCCGAGGGGCCCCGACACTCGTTTCCCGCCCCGGTGCTACCCCGTGGCCGGCCCCGCCCGGCCTCTCACCATGATGAGGAGGGGCGCCGCCGTCGCCGCCTCTGCCGGCACCAGCGCTCCGGGGCCGCCCGCCTGCGCGGAGGGACACGGGAGTTCAGCGGTCGCACAGCCCGAGCTCGGCCGCTTTACATAGCCCGGGGGCGGAGCGGGCACCCGGGCGGGCTGGGGGCGGGCCCTGTCCTCTGCGCGCAGGCGCCGCGAAGCAAAACCCGAAAGTCTCGCCGCGCGCGGGAACCCCGGCCCGGCCCCGCCCCCTGCGCGCGCCCGCTCCCCTCGCGCACCCACCCGCTACTCCTGCGAGCTGAGCGGCCGCT
Organism: Pongo pygmaeus; assembly: GCF_028885625.2. NCBI lineage: Eukaryota > Metazoa > Chordata > Mammalia > Primates > Hominidae > Pongo > Pongo pygmaeus. The sequence continues at coordinate 75,072,230 of NC_072392.2, read as the reverse complement.
AGCCTTTTCTACGTGTTGAGGGGTCACTCAGTCACCCTCCCCGGTGCCGTGGATTAGCAGGAAGTGAGTGAGGCAGGGTCGTGCAAAGTCGGATCCTGTCTTTAATTTTTGATATTTTATTCATCGTGGACTTTGCATTGATTAAAAACTTTTTTTTTTTTTTTTTTACCACATTGGATTAAAATATTATCATGCAATTTGCTGGCATTCCGGTAAACTCTGCATCTGAAATGCTTCACTGGCCTCATTCGTCCAGGCCCAGTGCCAGGCGAAAGTCAGTCTCAGCCCCGACCTTTTTTCCTTCTAGGAGCTGTGGAGACAGACCAGGATGGCAATGGCCAAAGGGACAGATGAGTAACGGAGTGAAATCCTAACATCCTCTGAGGCCAGATGCTCAGCTGCCACCTCCTCTGTGAAACCACTGAGAGCTCCGTTGGATTTTTGAGTTTCCTGTCCAAGTGCTGTGCTAAGCACTCAGTCCTTGCAGCAACTCCTGAGGCAGGTATCCCATTGTTCAGAGGAGAAGCTAGCTTGGAGAGCCCGATTTACCTGATTGTGCCACCCAGAGGTGTCAGAGGCGGAGTCTGTCTGCCCTCCCGACTCCCAGGCCACTCCCCTATCTTTGGCCTCACTCCCAGCATTCGCTTGGTTCTGGCTTGCGGCATTCTCCTACCTGTGATAGCTGGGGCCGCCCCACCATTGTTCCATCCATAAAGCCTCCCCGCTGTCCTGCGCACTGGAGGGACTCAGTCAGTCACCAGTGTGTGGGAAGCACCTGTCCTCCCAGGCCTTCCCCTCTCCTCCCTGTGACTTCTTGTTCCCTGAGGCGCCCGTATCTTCACCCTCCTGAAACCCTTTCTTCTCGGCACCTTTCTCATTTCTTCCACGATGCTCTTCCAAGAATGGGCAGGGGTGAAGGCAAAGTGACAGACTCAGGGTTTGCAAGAGTGAAAGACACCTATTTAATGGCAAAATAGTGATGGAAAGCAGCAGAAGTAAAACCCTCATTTTTCCTAGAACAGATAAATCGCTTGAAAATCCAGTTTAATAAGATCCCATGATCCCTCTGAACACCAGCTTCCTGATCCTCATCTCTACCCACGGCTTCATTCATACTCCTTTTCCATCTCATTTCCTGTTTTTTTCATTTCTCCTATTTCTCCAAATTGTGTTTTTCCCAGTTCTTCTGGCTCTCTTCTGCTCACTTCTGAAAGTTTCTTTAGTTCTTCTGGTTCCTGTCTGCTGAATTCTCCTGAGAGTCTTTGGTCTAATTTTTCTGAAGGCCTTCTATAAATTTCTCTTGACTCTTTTCTGCCAGCTTCTAGTAGCTTCCCGCCTGTTTCTCCTGATCTTGTGCCTAATTCTCCTGACAGGCCCTTGGCAACTGCTCCCAAATCGCTTCTGGCTTTTCCTGCTTCCACACTCTGCTTTCTGCTTGCTGTGCTCTGCAGAGCTTCCCCAAAAGCCTCATCGTCCTCATCTGTCTCTTTCTCATCCTCAATATGGTCCCACTGCTTCACCACCTTCTCGGGCTCATCTTTCACTCTCCTCATGTCCTTCTCTCTTGTTATTATTCTATCTTCATACAGTGAAGTTTCTGAAAAATAAGAGAAAAGCAGGAAGAAAGATAAAAGTTTGTTCATGTCAGGCCAGGTGCGGTGCCTCACGCCTATAATCTCAGCACTTTGGGAGGCTGAGGCAGGCAGATCCCTTGAGGCCAGGAGTTCCAGACCAGCCTGGGTGACACAGTGAGACCCTGTCTGTACTAAAAATACAAAAATTAGCCAGGCGTGGTGGTTGGCGCCTGTAGTCCCAGCTACCTGGAGGCTGAGGCAGAAGAATTGCTTGAGCCCAGGAGGTTGGGGCTGCGATGAGCCAAAATCAAGCCACTGCACTCCAGCCTGGGTGACAGAGCAAGACCTGTCTCCAAAAAAAGAAAGAAAAAAAAAAAAGAAACTGTTCATCTCTGTGGAGGCTTGTGCTTTTGAGAGGCAGATGAGAGAAAGGCCCTGAGAATGACTGTTTTTGCCAGCTTTTTAAATTGGTGTTGACAGCACACCTTTCCAAAAGCAGAGAAAGGGAACCATCATTGAGCCCAGCTCCGTCCTGTGCACATCATGTGAGGGCTGTATAGCTTATCCGATCCAGACATCACGAAAATGCACACTGCAGTTGATTTGAGTTTGCAGTCAAGGGACCTAAGACCAATAGAAAAGAAATCACACGGCCAGGCGGCATGGTTCACGCCTGTAATCCCAGCACTTTGGGAGGCCAAGGCAGGTGGATCACCTGAGGTCAGGAGTTTGAGACCAGCCTGGCCAACAAGGTGAAACCCCGTCTCTACTAAAAATACAAAAATAAGCTGGGCATGGTGGCAGACACCCGTAATCCCAGCTACTTGGGAGGCTGAGGCAGGAGAATCGCTTGAACCCAGGAGGCGGAGGTTGCAGTGAGCCAAGATTGTGCCATTGTACTCCAGCCTGGGCAACAAGAGCAAAACTCCATCTCAAAAAAAAAAAAAAAAAAAATTAGCCGGGAATGGTGGCACAAGCCTGTAGTCCCAGCTACTCAGGAGGCTGAGGCAGGAGAATCACTTGAACCTAGGAGGCAGAGGTTGTAGTGAGCCGACATCGCGCCACTGCACTCCAGACTGGGTAACAGAGGGAGACTCCATTTCAAGAAAAAAAAAAAAAGGCACAGCAGCTCATGCCTGTAATCCCAGCACTTTGGGAGGCTAAGATGGAGGTTGCAGTGAGCCAAGATTGCACCACTGCACTCCAGCCTGGATGACAGAACAAGACTCCGTTTCAAAAAAAAAAAAAAGAAAGAAAAGAAATCACACAATAGTCACACTGCAAGTGTGCAAGTGAGACAGAATTTGAACCCAGGACAGTCTGACCCCAGAGCACCTTCTCTTTTCCCTACAAGAAATAGCATAGGTGCTGGAAAACGACAGAAGGGTTTTCTCCAGCATCTTCATTCTGACACTTTCTCTTTGTCCCTGGGAAGCACATTCATTATTTGTTGGGAGGTTTCCTATGAAAATATAGGAAAAACATACGGAAAAAGATAGGTTTCCTATAAAGATATACACTGCTAACAGAAAGTTCGGCTGAAGAGTTATTTTACAAGCGAAGGGATCCTTGCTCCTAAATGGTTGTTTGTTTGTTTTTTTAATCAGTTATGGAGAAAAGTTACATCCCCTTCTGCGTCTGTCTTACATTCTCCTCCTGGAAACCACTCGTTACTGAGGTATCTGCAGAGGGTCTCGGGTCTCAGGGGTCACAGCCCTTTGGAGGTGAAAACAGATGCAATGCTGCCACCTGCTGTTCTGAGAGGGATGTGCCCGGCAGTTCTCCAGGCAGAAGGACGCAGGCCAGGGTAGGGAGACTGGGGTGTTGCCTGCTTCCCGGCAGAGTCTCTCTCCACAGCTGTTGCTCCTGTGGCTTCTCAGAGCAGCTCAAAGGGCATGTGGGGGCAGAGACAGAGCCCCTCTGAGGGGGTCCAGCCACCACAGAGCAGGTGCTGGATAATAAAGGGCTGTCATCTGGCTGCTCAGGTGCCCAGAAACCTCCAGCTGCCCTGCCTGGACCAGAAAGAATTTCAGCCTTGCAGCCTGGAGGGCTGCAGCCGAGAATCTGCATTGGGCTGTGTCCTCCCGGACCTCCAGCCCCAGCTCTGTTCACTGCAGTCTGGCTGGAGTGAGAGCTCCACAGACGGGCAGGAAAAGGCTGTCTGTGTCACTAGACACATAGGTTCTAGAGCAGACTGCCCAAGACTGAAAACCACTGTAGCCTCTAACCCCTCTACCTCCATGTCCTCCATAAAGTCAAGCTAATAACACGTGTCCTTCATAGTGTTCCTGAACGGATACAGATAGGATGAGTCCGTGCACACAAAGTCTTTGAAAGAATGCCTGGCCTGCGGGAAGCATGAATGGGGGTCGGCTACTGCGCTTAACACCCCTGCTCCTCTAGGCCCCTCTCCAGTGGGGTAGGGCTGCTCAGCCATCTTCTGCTTCTCCTTCTCTCACTCCCTCCCTGCAGGAAAGGAGAGCCCAAAGGCAGGGGGCCAAAGGCCTCTTTACTCCCTGGAGACCTTGTGAGAAAGAATGTGGTAAGGCACAGTTGTCAGGCAGCCTCTGCACCTCATGCCCCTCTGCACCTACCCATCACACTGCTGGCCTGAGAGCACCGCCGTAGGTGGGGAGAGTGGGGCCCCGGGTCACCCCTCCCTAGCTACATGACTCTGGCAGAGCACTCACCTCACTCAGCCTCCCTTTCCCCCCACAGCACCTACACCTCCTAGCGGGGTAAAGACCCAACAAGATCACTCCTGTCTGGTGCTTAACCCAGTGCCTGGCACGCAGTAAGAGCCCCCAGAGTGTAGCTACTGTTATTCTTTCTCTGTGCCTTTGGCCCTGCTGTTCCCTGCTGGAAAATGCCTTTCTTCTCCCACTTCTCTCCTGGAAAACTCCTGGGCATCTTTTGGAGTTGGAGGTAGATGATTCTTCCTCGTCGAAGCCTCCTCTGCCTCCCCAGAGGAGCCCATGCCCCGTTGCATGCGCCCTCATGGCAGCACACCTCCACCTCGGTGTAGCACCTGAGTGCAGGATCCCAGCAGCTGACAACTTCACTGGTCAGCCTTGCCCAAAGGGCCATGGGCTCCTCCAGGGCAGGGATGGGCCTCTGTCTTCCCAGAATCTAACACCTTCCAGGTACATGACAAGTGCTCACCATATACTTGATGAATCAATTGAAGAGAGAAATGAGTGCGCTCTGGGGCCAGACAGTCCAGCCCATGCTGGGCTGAATCCTCGCCCTCTACTGCCCCAGAGATAGGCTAGGGCTGCTGGTGGCACTGAAATTAGAATGCGTGGTGGGCAGTGCCAAGCCCCCAGATTGGGGAGCTGCTGTCGCGTGTGTCTCAGACTAGAGGAAAAGAAAGCAGAGGGAGAATGCTGAAGTTGCCTCTTCAGAGTTTCAGGAACTTACCTCCCTCACTTTTTTCTTTGAGATTCTCCATGTAGTTGGTTTTCCTCAATTCTCCGATGATACCCTTGTTGGCATCGTCCAAGGCCTGTGGATGGTAGAGGGAGCTTAGCCCCTATGTTTGGCACCTATACCATTAACTTTCCCCACCCAGATCAATCCCAGAAGGCAGGGCTCTGGTGGGAACCTGCCACCCACGGTTTCCCTCTGGCCCTTCCAATGACCCCTACCCTCAGGTTAATCTACACTTACTGACTCAGAATGATCCACACCAAATTGTGTCTGAGAGATACATGACTGCGAGTCAGTCAAATGCATTTCTCTTGGGCTTAGGCATGTATTGGGAGTTGTGTCCATTTACTCATTTCTACCTTTAGATGAACTACCTAAAGCTGCTTTTGGCTTCAGTCAATGCAAAAAGACAATCCAAACCTGCAAGCATTCAGCAAGGCAGCACTGAAGAGACCTAGAAACGCTCCAAGGGGACAGGCTGGGGGCTGGCCTGCCTTCAGAAGGGCCTTCCAGGATGTCTGCAGTTTCCCCAACTCGAGTGCACGATCCATAGGGGCCTGGAGCTCAGCCTGTGAGCCTCTGGAGGGCAGGTCTTGCCTTCTTGCTCATAGCAGGCCCGTGGCTGGCACTGACAGAACACCAGCTACACGTGGTAGTGTCTACCGAGCAGCTCCGGGGCCTGGATGCACTCTCTTGTGGTGTTGGTCTGCCCACCCCCCACCTCCCTCCCACTGTGAGCCTTCCTACCTGGAGTTGCCAATCCAGGAGGGTGAGGGGTCAGGGGCCTGGTCCCATGAGGAGTAAGTGAGGGTCACAGGTACCTTCTCTCTGCCCCTAACCCTTCAAACTACTGCCTAGCTTTCAAGGTGACCTCAAATCCTCCTTGTTGGAAAGCCTCCAGCTCTGCCTCCCAGCTGGGGCTCTCTCACTCTGAATTCCCCTAGTCCCCTATGGTGCTGGTCATGAACCAGAGTTTGTGCTTTGTTTTTTTTTTTTTTTTTTTTTGAGACAGAGTCTCGCTCTATCACACAGGCTGGAGTGCAGTGGCGCGATCTCAGCTCACTGCAAGCTCCACCTCCTGGGTTCACGCCGTTCTCCTGCCTCAGCCTCCCGAGTAACTGTTTTTTGTTGTTGTTGTTTGTTTCTTGTTTTTAAGTGACAAGGTCTTGCTGTGATGCCCAGGCTGGTCTACAACTCTTGGACCCAAGTGATCCTCCTGCCCTCAGCCTCCCAAAGTGCTGGGACGACAGGTGTGAGCCACTGTGTCTGGCCTTTCGTTGTAATCTTCTTGTGGGCCAGGACAATGGCCGCACACATTTGGGCTTGGCAGCCTGGAGCCAATCTACACTCGGTGAATATTTCCTGAACTGAACGGCCATGCTCTCTGTCTGCAGGGCGATCACATGGAAGTATGTGGCGCATGGTACATCTGGCAGGGCTGCAGTGAGGTGGGTGCTCTTCGCCTGGAAGCCAGAGCTGGGGACACGGCGTATATGACGAGGACGACAACATGCTAGGCCTGGGCTTCCTTGGGCTGTGTGGTGGCAGGGGATAGACTGCGCCTGCTGGGGTCTTTTGGGTATGATTTCTCCGCCATGAGAGGGCAGTGTTAGCCTTACAAACAGTGTTAGTCCTTACAAACAGCTCACCATGAACCTGCCTCCCAAAAAACAGAGATCAGGTCACTTTTCTGCTGTCCACAGCCCTTCAAGTCTAGGCTGGTGTGCTGACTGTCTGGGGCTCCGTCACCACTATCCCCCGCCACCAGGAACCCCCCCAGCTCTGGGACCCAGGCCAGGATCTCTCTTCTGCCGGCCACCGGCCCTCAGCGCCAGCCTCCCACGTCTTCAGTGCACTTGCCCCTCCTCGGCCTGGCCAGCTCTGCTGTCCTTGTCCTTCAGAGCACAGCATGAGGTCTTCCTCCCACTGGGAGTGTCCTGAGCCTTCACTTCTCAGGGTCCCTGCTCTCTTTGCCCGGTGCCTGCAGACCAGACCCCAGGCTGGTCCCTGAGGCCATGCCCCTTTGCTGCCCACAAGTTATGCAATCTGGCTTCTTTCAATGATGGCACAAGCTCCCCAAGGACAGGGGCCCCATTTACTTCACTCCAGCAGATACTTCCTGGGGTCCAGCTGCGTGCCAGTGGTGCTCTGGAATTTGGCTGTGAGAAGGGCTTAGGGAAGCTGTCTGGTCAGAAGCGGGAGGAAGAGGCCTGGGTGAGTGTGCACCTGTGAGGTTGGTGTGCAGACTTTACTGAGCTTGTGCGTCCACCTGGATGCACTGGGAGTGGGTGGGGTGGGGGAGCCCAGAGCACCTCCAAGTTTCTCCCCTGGTCTCTGCCTCCTGAGACAGTCTAGGCCAGCACTATTCAACAGAAATTTCTGTGACAATGGGACTATTCTAGATCTGTATTATGTAGCACCCATAGGCCACATGTAGCTTTTTCTTTTTTTTTTTTTGAGACGGAGTCTCACTCTGTCGCCCAGGCTGGAGTGCAGTGGCGTGATCTTGGCTCACTGCAACCTCCATCTCTCAGGTTCAAGCGATTCTCCTGCTTCAGCCTCCCGAGTAGCTGGGACTACAGGAGTGTGCCATCACACCTGGCTAAATTTTTGTATTTTTAGTAGAGACAATGTTGGCCAGGATGGTCTCAATCTCCTGACCTCGTGATCCACCCGCCTCAGCCTCCCAAAGTGTTCGGATTATAGGTGTGAGCCACTGCACCTGGCCTCACATGTGGCTATTAATGACTTGAAATGTGGCTAGTGTGACTGAGAATTTTACATTTTATTTACTTTTTTTTTTTTTTTTTGAGACAGAGTCTCGCTCTGTTGCCTAGGCTGGAGTGCAATGGCATGATCTTGGCTCATGCAACCTCCACCTCCTGGGTTCAAGCGATTCTCCTGCCTCAGCCTCCCAAGTAGCTGGGACTACAGGTGTGTGCCACCATACCTGGCTAATTTTTTGTATTTTTAATAGAGATGGGGTTTTACCATGTTGGCCAGGCTGGTCTCAAACTCCTGACCTCAAGTGATCCATCCGCCTCGGCCTCCTAAAGTGCTAGGATTACAGGCATGAGCCACCACACCCAGCCTAGTTTTAATTAACTTTAGCCACACGTGGCTAGCAGCTGCCTCCTTGAGCAATGGAAGTCTAGGCAATTACAAGTGCACAACGTGGACTTTGATGGGGGACATATCAAGGCTGTGAAAGCCAGATGTGAGGGCTCTTCACCCAGACTGAGGGGTCAGAGAAGGCCGCCTCAAAGAGGGGACATCTAAGCTGAAACCTAAAGGTTGAGTGAGAGTTAGCCAGGTGAAGTAGGTGGGAAGGGAAGGTTTAGAATATTCCAGGCAGAGATAACAGCATATGTTATGAGGCATAAGAAACCTGTTTAGGCCGGGTGTGGTGGCTCACACCTGTAATCCCAACACTTTAAAAGGCTGAGACAGGAGGATCGTTTCAGTGCAGGAGCTCGAGACCAGCCTGGGCAATATAGTGAGACCTCATCTCTACAAAAAGTAAAAATTAAAAATATCAGCCAGGCATGGTGGCCGGCACCTGTAGTCTCAGATACTTATCTCTTGAGCCCAGAGATCAATGCTGCAGTGAGCTGTAGTCACACCACTGCACTCTAGCCTGGGTGACAGAGCAAGACTTTGTCTCAAAAAAAAAAAGAAAAGAAAAAAGAAAGCCTGTTTAGGAAGACGAGAAGCTGGTATTGGCTGGAGCTGGAATGCAAGGTGATGGGGGCTGGGGACTGACCAGCAGGAAGGCTGGAGAGGCCCACAGGGGAGAGCTTACCCAATGCCTTCCTACCCCTGTGGGAAAAAGTCAGAAACAGAGACACCCGGGAAGCAATAAAAGGTTTAGGCAAGAGAATGACGAAATCACACTAGATTTTTTGTCTCCTGGAGGTAGTATTTTTCAAACTGCAAGTCCTAACGTCAATTTAGACCCTGGGCCACAGACTGGTCCATGGCCTGTTAGGAACCAGGCCACACAGCAGGAGGTGAGCGGAGGGTCGGCAAGTGAGCATTAGGCTGTCAGATCAGTGGTGGCATTAGATTCTCATAGGAGGGAGAACCCTATTGTGAACGGCACATGTGAGGGATCTACGTTGCACACTCCTCATGAGAATCTAATGTCTGATGATCTGAGGTGGAACAGTTTCATCCCGAAACTATTTCCCCCACCACCGGTCCATGGAAAAATTGTCTTCCGCAAAACTGGAGCCTGGTGCCGAAAAGCTTGGAGACTGCTGATAAAAGAAAATGAGGGCTGGGTACAGTGGCTCAGTCCCAGCACTTTGGAAGCCCAAGGCAGGAGGATCACTTGAGTCCAGGAGTTTGATACCAGCCTGGGTAACAGAGTAAGACCCTGAGTCTACAAAAAATAAAAAATTAGCCCCCAGCATGGTGACATGCATCTGTAGTCCCATCTAGATGGGAGGCTAAGGTGTGAGGATTGCCTGAGCCCAGGAGGTCAAGGCTGCAGTAAGCTATGATCTCACCACTGTACTAAGCCTGTGTGACAGAGAGACACACTGTCTAAAAATAAATAAATAAAAAGTAAAAAGAAAATAAGAAAATAAGGCTAGGCACAGTGGCCCATGCCTGTAATCCCAGCACTTTGGCAGGCCAACGCAGGAGAATCATTTGAGGCCAAGAGTTTGAGACTAGCCTGGCCAACATACTGAGACTCCATCTCTACTTATTTATTTATTTAGAGACAGGGTCTCGCTCTGTCACCCAGGCCGGAGTGCAGGGGTGAGATCACTCCTTGTTACAGCCTCAACTTCTCAGGCTTAAGTGGTCCTCCCACCTCAGCCTTCCAAGTGGCTGGAGTGAGTCACCACGCCTGGCTAATTTTTTTTATTTTTTAGAGATAGGGTTTCGCCATGTTGCCGAGTCCCAGCACCACGTTGGGTCCCAGGCTAGGTCCCACCATGCCTGGCCCCGTCTCTATTTAAAAAAAGAAAAAAAAAAAAGGCTGGGCATGGTGGCTCATACCAGTAATACCATCACTTTGGAAGGCTGAGGCGAGCAGATCACCTAAGGTCAGGAGTTCGAGACCAGCCTGGCCAACATGGCTAAATCCCATCTCTATTAAAAATACAAAAATTATGGCCAGGTGAGGTGGCTCACACCTATAATCCCAGCACTTTGGGAGGCCGAGGCGGACAGATCATTTGAGGTCAGGAGTTCCAAACCAGCCTGGCCAACATGGTGAAACCCCATCTCTACTAAAAATACAAAAATTAGCTGGGCGCGGTGGGGGAGGCGCCTGTAATCCCAGCTACTCGGGAGGCTGAGGCAGGTGAATCGTTTGAACCCGGGAGGCGGAGGTTGCAGTGAGCCAAGATCACACCATTGCACTCCAGCCTGGGTGACAAGTGAGACTCAGTCTCAAAAAACAAATATAATAAAAAAAAAAAGCCAAGCACAGTTTACACCTGTAATCCCAGCACATTGGGAGGCTGAGGAGGGTGGATTGCCTGAGCTCAGGAGTTCAAGACATAGTGAGACCTCATCTCTACAAAAAAATGTAAAAATGAGGCAGGAGGATAACTTGAGCCCAGGAGGTCGAGGCTGCAATGAGCCATAACAGTGCCACAGCATTCTGACCTGGCCAACGGGAGTGAGACCCTGTCTCAATAAATAAATAAATAAATAAAAATAAGAAAACAGAATGCAATAGGAAATATCAGCATGCAGAGTACATAGCAAAGGTAAATAGATTTTGTAAAATTTTTGTTTCTGGGCCGGGCGCGGTGGCTCACGCCTGTAATCCCAGCATTTTGAGAGGCCAAGGCGGGCGGATCACGAAGTCAGGAGATCGAGACCATCCTGGCTAACACAGTGAAACCCCATCTCTACTAAAAATACAAAAAATTAGCCGGACGTGGTGAGGGGCGCCTGTAGTCCCAGCTACTTGGGAGGCTGAGGCAGGAGAATGGTGTGAACCCGGGAGGCGGAGCTTGCAGTGAGCCGAGATTGTGCCATTGCACTCCAGCCTGGGCGACAGAGCAAGACTCTGTCTCAAAACAAACAAACAAACAAAAACAGCTGTGGAATGGCTGCCCAAGCAGGCTGAGGGGGAACTGAAGGCCTGACTACCCGACCCCACTCCTGACACCCGAAGCCCGGTGGGTGGAAAGGCTCACACTGATGATGGCCTGCTGCGCCTCGTTGTTATGCACGAGCTTTGCTCTCTCCAGGGCCTTCTCAAAATTGTTCACGGCTGACTCGAAGTCTCTCAGCTTCACTGGAGAGCAAGGGGAGAAGGCACAACACAGAGTGTGACAACGTGTGGTGCACGATGGAGCCTCTGGCTACTCGAGCACTGCCAGGGCCCATCAGAAGCTTGTGTGAGCTGTAGTGGGTCCCAGGCCCCAGGGAAGCATCACTGAGCTGCTCAGCACCATCCCTTCCACCTTGTTCCTGGGCTATGTCACCATCGAGAACCAGGACTGAGGAACCTGGGCCTCATTCAAAGGCATTGGTGAGAGAAGGGGACTGTGGTGCAGTCTAGTTCACACATCATATGTCTCTAGAGTGGAGGAGAAAACCGCATGCTGCTCCATCTTTAGATTGTTCCAGAAGAGGAAATTCTTTTTTTTTTTTTTTTTTTTTTGAGACAGAGTTTCACTCTTGTTGCCCAGGCTGGAGTGCAATGGGGCAATCTCGGCTCACTGCAACCTCTGCCTCACAGGTTCAAGCGATTCTCCTGCCTCAGCCTCCCGAGTAGCTGGGATTACAGGCACATGCCACCACACCTGGCTAATTTTGTTTTTTAAGTAGAGACGGGGTTTCGTCCTGTTGGTCAGGCTGGCCTTAAACCCTGACCTCAGGTGATCTGCCTGCCTCAGCCTCCCAAAGTGCTGGCATTACAGGTGTGAGCCACCGCTCGGCCAGAAATTCGTATTTTTTAAGTGGTCATTCATTTTTTTCAAAAATGATATGCAGACCAAAGCATAGAGGGCTGGATGCAATCCATGGGCCAGCTGCTGGAACCTCAGCTGTCTCGAGTCCAGGCCCCACTCAGGTACAATCTGAACCTATAGAAAAAGCGGCTGATCTGGGCTCTCCGTGCCAATTAGTGCTGGAGCTGGGACTGAAATGATTAGCAGATTGATTGAGTGATTGATTAGAGCCCTCAGAGCTTCACTTCATTTTAAAAAATTAAATACATAGGTCAGGCCGGGTGTGGTGGCTCACATCTGTAATCCCAGCATTTTGGGAGGCCAAGGTGGGTGGATTGCTTGATGTCCGGAGTTCAAGACCAGCCTGGCCAACATGGTGACACCTCATCTCTACCAAAAATACAAAAATTAGCCAGGCATGGTGACGGGCGACTGTAAACCCAGCTACTCGGGAGGCTGAGGCAGAAGAATTGCTTGAACCCGGGAGGCAGAGGTTGCAGTGAGCCGAGATCACGCCACTGCACTCCAGCCTGTGTGACAGAGCAAGACTGTCTCAAAAAAATTAATTAATTAAAAATAAATACATACATACATAGGCTAGGTGCGGTGGCTCACACCTGTAATCCCAGGACTTTGGGAGGCTAAGGCAGGCGGATCACTTGAACCAGGAGTTCAAGACCAGCCTGGGCAACATAGTGAGACCCCCATCTCTACCAAAAATACAAAATTAGCTGGGTGTGGGGCTGCATGAGTGTAGTCCCAGCTACTCGGGAGGCTGAGATGGGAGGATCCCTTGATCCCAGAAGGTCAGTGTTGCAGTAAGCCCAGATTGCACTGCTGCACTCCAGCCTGGGTGACAGAGTGAGACCCTGTCTCAAAATATATATATATATATATAATTAAATTAATAGAGACAGGGTCTCACCATGTTGCCCAGACTGGTCTCGAACTCCTGGCCTCAAGCAATCCTCCATTTTGGCCTCCCAAAGTGCTGGGATTACAGGTGTGAACCACCCTGCCTGGCCAAGAGCTTCATAAAGGAGAAAGTGCTTACCAGCCAAGGTCTTCACAAACCACTGCTTTCTTTTACAATTGAGTATATCCAAGATCTATCCTCCTCCCAAGCACTGCTTTGAGACCCATGGGGAAAATAAGCCCTTGTATTCATAAGTCAGACTTTAAAAGGTCATTACAGCCAGTCGTGGTGGCTCACGCCTGTAATCTCAACAACTTGGGAGGCCAAGACAGGTGGATCACAACGTCAGGAGATCGAGATCAGCGTGGCCAACATGGTGAAACCCCGTCTCTACTAAAAATACAAAAATTAGCCAGGCGTGGTGGTGGACGCATGTAATCCCAGCTACTTGGGAGGCTGAGGCAGAAGAATCACTTGAAATTGGAAGGCAGAGGTTGCACTGAGCTGAGATTGCACCACTGCACTCCAGCCTGGGTGAAACAGCGAAACTCCATCTCAAAAAGAAATAAAATAAAATAAAAGGCCATTACACTTGGCCAGACACCGTGGCTCATGCCTGTAATCCCAGCACTTTGGGAGGCCAAGGTGGGAGCATTGCTTGAGCCCAGGAGTTCCAGAACAGCCTGGACAACATAGGGAGACCCTGTCTCTACCAAAAAAAAAATTTGCTGGGCATGGTGGCAGGCACCTGTGGTCCCAGCAACTCGGGAGGCTGAGGAGGGAGAATCACCGGAGGCTGGGAGGTTGAGGCTGCAGTGAGCCATGAATACAGGGACATGACACTGCACTAAAGTCTGGGTGATAAAGCAAGACTCTATCTCAGAAAAGAAAAAAAAAAAGGCTATTACACTTGAAAGGAAATTTAAATGTAATTCTGAAAATATGTGGAGTTGCAGTATTCCTTCCAAGACCAGTGGGACTCTGACATTAAAGGTCTGCAGAGGAGTCACATGCTTATTCAAGAGAGTAAATCACTCAGAATTATTCTTTCATTCTTTCTTTTTTTTTTGGAGTGAGGGTCAGGGCCTCGCTCTGTATCCCAGGCTGGAATGCAGTGGCATGATCATGGCTCACTACAGTCTCAACCTGGGCTCAGGTGATCCTTCTACCTCAGCCTCCCAAATATTTGGGATCACAGGTGCCTGCCACCACACTCAGCTAATTTTTTTTTTTTTTTTTGAGACAGAGTCTCACAGTCGCGAGGATCTCAGCTCACTGCAGTGGCGCCATCTCAGCTCACTGCAACCTCCGCCTCCCAGGTTCAAGCAACTCTCCTGCCTCAGCCTCCCGAGCAGCTCGGATTACAAGCATGCGCCACCACGCCCGGCTAATTTTTTGGATTTTTAGTAGAGATGGGGTTTCACTATGTTGGCCAGGCTGGTCTTGAACTCCTGACCTTGTGATCTGCCCACCTTGGCCTCCCAAAGTGCTGGGATTACAGGCATGGGCCACTGTGCCCGGCCCTAATTTTTTATTTTTTGTAGTGACGAGGTCGCTTTATGTTGCCTTATTTTTTGTAAAGATGAGATCTCCCTATGTTGCCCAGGCTGGTATCAAACTCCTGGGCTCAACCGATCCTCCCACCTTGGCTTCCCAAAGTGCCAGGATTATAAGTGTGAACCACTATGCCCACGCTAATTTTTTTTTTTTTTTTTTTTTTGAGACAGAGTCTCGTTCTTTCACCCAGACTGGAGCGCAGTGGCACAATCTGGGCTCACTGCAACCTCCGCCTCCTGGATTCAAGCCTCCTGCCTCAGCCTCCCGAGTAGCTGGGACTACAGGCGTGTGCCACCACACCCGGCTAATTTTTGTATTTTTAGTAGAGACGAGGTTTCACCTTGTTGGTCAGACTGGTACCAAACTCCTGACCTCAGGTGATCCATCTGCCTCGGCCTCCCAAAGTGCTGGGATTACATGCGTGAGCCACCATGCCTGGCCCCAGCCTAATTTTTAACTGAGTATGTAATTTAAAGTTATCTCAATGTGACAGGAAAATCACTTGACTCCGGGAGGCAGAGGTTGCAGTGAGCCAAGATCGCGCCACTGCATTCCAGACTGGGCAACAGAGTGAGACTCCTTCTCAAAAAAATAAATAAATAAAGTTCACCGGTTTGTAAGGATAAAGTTCAATGATTTTTAGAAAATTTACAGAGTTGAGGCTGGGCACAGTGGCTCACACCTGTAATCCCAGCACTTTGGGAGGCTGAAGCAGGTGGATCACGAGGTCAGGAGTTCCAGACCAGCCTGACCAACTTGGTGAAATCCTATCTCTACTAAAAATACAAAAATTAGCCGGGTGTGGTGGTGCACGCCTATAATTCCAGCTACTCAGGAGGCTGAGGCAGGAGAATAGCTTGAACCCAGGAGGCGGAGGTTGCAGTGAGCCAAGATTGTGCCACTGCACTCCAGCCTAGGTGACAGAGCAAGACTCCATCTCAAAAAAAAAAAAAAAGAAAATTTACAGAGTTGTACAATGGCCACCACAATCCCATTTTAGAACATTTCCATCACTCTAAAAGGTTCCCTTGGAGGCCGGGTGCAGTGGCTCATGCCTATAATCCCAGCACTTTGGGAGGCCGAGGCAGGCAGATCACTTGACATCAGAAGTTCGAGACCAGCCTGACCAACATGGTGAAACCCCATCTCTACAAAAATACAAAAAAATTAGCCGGGAGTGGTGGCACACACCTATAATCCCAGCTACTCGGGAGGCTGAGACAGCAGAATCGCTTGAACCCAGGAGGCAGAGGTTGCAGTGAGCCGAGATTGTGTCACTGCACTACAGCCTGGGTGACAGAGCGAGACTTCATCTCAAAAAATAAAAATAAATAAATTAAATAAATTAAAAAATAAAAGGTTTCCTCGGCCAGGCGCAGTGGCTCACACCTGTAATCCCAGCACTTTGGTAGGCTGAGGTGGGCAGATCGCTTGAGGCCAGGAGTTTGAAACCAGCCAATATAGTGAAACCGCATCTCTAAAAATACAAAAAATTAGCTGGGTATTATGGTGCACACATGTAATCTCAGCTACTCAGGAAGCTGAGGCACAAGATCACTTGAACCCATGAGGCAGAGGTTGCAGTGAGTTAAGATCGCGCCACTGCACTCCAGCCTGGGCGACAGAGTGAGTCTCCATCTCAAAAAAAAAAAAAAAAGGTTCCCTCATAGGACTTGGGGAGTCTACTGAACCTCTCTGTGCCTCAGTTTCCCTATCTCTAAAATGAGGATGATAATGCCTACATCATAATGATTCAATACAAGAATGCTGGCTGGGTGTGGTGGCTCATGCCTATAATCCCAGCACTTTGGGAAGCTGAGGCAGGTGGATCACCTGAGGTCAGGAGTTCGAGAACAGCCTGGCCAACGTGGTGAAACCCCGTCTCTACTAAAAATACAAAAATTAGCTGGGCGTGGTGGTGTGCGCCTGTAATCCCAGCTACTCTGGAGGCTGAAGCAGGAGAATCGCTTGAACCTGGGAGGCCAAAGTTGCAGTGAGCTGTGCCACTGCACTCTAGCCTGGGTAACATAGTGAGACTTCGTCTCAAAAAACAAAACAGGGCCAGGCACAGTGGCTCACGCCTGTAATCCTAGCACTTTGGGAGGCCAAGGCAGTTGGATCACCTGAGGTCAGGAATTTGAGACCAGCCTAGCCAACATGGTGAAACCCTGTCTCTACTAAAAACACAAAAAATTAGCCAGGTGTGGTGGCAGACGCCTATAATCCCAGCTGCTCGGGAGCCTGAGGCAGAAGAATCACTTGAACCTGGGAGGCAGAGATTGCAGTGAGCCGAGATCGCACCACTGCACTCCAGCCTGGGCAACAAAAGTGAAACTCCGTCTCAAAAACAAAATGAAACAAAGCAAAACAAAACAAAACAAAGTACCAAGGCAGAAGGAAAGTGGCTCAATATATGGGCACTGTTGTGAGGATGACACGATGCTGTGTGGGTCTGCAGCTGAGCTCCTCAAGGGCAGAGGTAGGCTCAAAGTACCCCAAGTTCTAACCAAACTTTGCTTAATGTAGGCACTTAATCACATGCTGGTCAAAAATGGAGTGGCTTATCACCACTCTCAGAATAATCTGGGAAGGAGAAACAATGGGATGGTAAACTCAGTCCACAGGACTCCTAGCCCTGGTGTGAGCTGGGCCTGAAGGCTGGAAAAGGTAGGGTGGTCATCTCTGAGCCCATACCTTGTGCCTGGGCCACCAGAACACTGGTGTTCAGTTGCCACTCAATGTCCCCTTCCTCCTCGGCACACTGCTGGGACTTCTCGCCATAATTCTGGGCCTGCCAGGCCTGGTCCAGCTCCAAGTAGCAGCGGCCGATCTCATGGAACAGCCAGGTCTTCTCCAGGGTGGTTTTTGCCAGAGGGATCTTTTCTTCCCACCTGGAGACATGAAGAACCAGGGTCAGCTTCATCCCCCAAAACCATGCACTGGGCCACAGGATGCCAAGGCTTCCTGCTGGGTGGCGGAATAAAACTTGTTCTCCAACTACCAGTTCTTTTAGATACAAGGGTGGAGTTCATAAGCATAAAGATATTTTAAGACTACTGAGACTATTTTGGTAACATCTATGGAATGTGGAATTTAATACAACAGTTGAGGCTGGCATGGTGGCTCATGTCTCTAGCACTTTGGGAGCCTAAAGTGGGCAGATCACCTGAGGTCAGGAGTTTGAGACCAGCCTAGCCAACATGGCAAACCCTGTCTCTCTACTAAAAATACAAAAATTAGCCAGGCATGGTGGCAGGCGCCTGTAGTCCCAGCTACTCGGGAGGCTGAGGCAGAAGAATCACTTGAACCCGGGAGGTGGAGGTTGCAGTGAGCCAAGATTACGCCACTGCACTCCAGCCTGGGTGACAGAGCAAGACTCCATCTCAAAACACACACACATACACACAACACAAATAATGTTTAAGAATATTATTACCAAGTATGGTGGTTCATTCCTGTAACCCCAGCACTTTGGGAAGCCAAGGCAGGTGGATTGCTTGAGCCAAGGAGTTCGAGCCTGGGCAACATGGCAAAATCTCATCTCTACAAAAAAATACAAAATTTAGCCAGGCACAGTGGTGTGCGCCTGTAGCCTAGCTACTTGGGAGGCTAAGGTTGGGGGATCGCTTAAGCCTGAGAGGTTGAAATTGCAGTGAGCCATAATTGTGCCACTGCACTCCCACCTGGGTAACAAAGTGAGACCGTCTCAAAAAAAAAAGAAAAAAATTACTAAGAATATAAGAGAGAAAATCAAAACAAAAAAGATTGGAATGAAAAAACACAGTATCAATAAAAGAGTAGGATTAGAATCAGTACTTGTCTTTGGGTGGTGAGACTGAATACTTTTCTCTATTTTTCTGTATTTTCCAAATTTTTATATATATATATATATATATATATATATATATTTTTTTTTTTTTTTTTTTTTTTTTGAGACGGAGTCTCCCTCTGTTGCCCAAGCTGGAGTGCAGTGGCGCAATCTTGGCTTACTGCAAGCTCCGCCTCCCGGGTTCACGCCACTCTCTTGCTCTGAGTAACTGGGACTACAGGTGCTTGCCAACATGCTTATTTTTTTGTATTTTTAGTAGAGACGGGGTTTCACCGTGTTAGCCAGGATGGTCTCGATCTCCTGACCTCGTGATCTGCCCGCCTCGGCCTCCCAAAGTGCTGGGTTTACAAGCGTGAGCCACCGCACTCGGCCAATATTTTTTACTTTTATCTTTATTTATTTATTTTTTTGAGACAGAGTTTCGCTCTTGTCGCCCAGTCTGGAGTGCAATGGCAAGATCTCTGCTCACTGCAACCTCCATCTCCCGGGTTCAAGTGATTCTCCTGCCTCAGCCTCCCGAGTAGCTGGGATTACAGGCATGCGCCACCACGCCTGGCCAATTTTGTATTTTTAGTAGAAATGGGGTTTCTCCATGTTGGTCAGGCTGGTCTTGAACTCCCGACCTCAGGCGATCCACCCACCTCGGCCTCCCAAAGTGCTGGGATTACAGGCGTGAGCCACCGCACCCAGCCATTTTATTTTTATTTTATTTTATTTTTTCTTTGAGACAGAGTTTCGCTCTTGTTGCCCAGGCTAGAGTGCAGTGGCGCCATCTTGGCTCACCGCAACCTCCGCCTCCCAGATTCAAGTGATTCTCTTGCCTCAGCCTCCTGAGTAGCTGGGATTACATGAGTGTGCCACCACGCCTGGCTAATTTTGCATTTTTAACAGGGACAGCGTTTCCCCACGTTGGCCAGGCTAGTCTGAACTCCGGACCTCGGGAGATCTGCCCACCTCGGCCTCCCAAAGTGCTGGGATTACAGGCGTGAGCCACCATGCCTGGCCTGTGCTTATTTTTTATTTATTTATTTTTTTGAGACAGAGTCTTGCTGTGTTGCCCAGGCTGGAGTGCAGTGGTGTGATCTCGGCTCACTTCAACCTCTGCCTCCTGGGTTCAAGCAATTCTCCTGCCTCAGCCTCCTGTGTAGCTGGGATTACAGGTGCACGCCACCATGCCCGGCTAATTTTTGTATTTTTTTTTCTTTTTTTTTAGTAGAGACAGTGTTTCACCGTGTTGGCCAGGCTGGTCTCGAACTCCTGACCTTGTGATCCGCCCGCCTCCATCTCCCAAAGTGCTGGGATTACAGGCGTGAGCCACTGCGCCTGGCCCGGCCTGGCCTGGCCCGTGCTTATTATTAAAATATTAATTTGGAAAATGCACACCTGGGCACAGTGGCTCATGCCTGTAATCCCAGCACTTTGGGAGGCCGAGGCGGGTGGATCACCTGAGGTTGGGAGTTGGAGACCAGCCTGACCAACGTGGGGAAACCCCATCTCTACTAAAAATACAAAATTAGCCAGGCGTGGTGGCAGGCGCCTGTAGTCCCAGCTACTCGGGAGGCTGAGGCAGGAGTATGGCGTGAACCCGGGAGGTGGAGCTTGTAAAAACAAAAATTAGCCAGGCATGGTGGTACACAACTGTAGTCCCAGCTACTTGGGAGGCTGAGGCAGGAGAATCGCTTGAACCTGGAAGGTGGAGGTTGCAGTGAGCTGAGATCACGCCTCTGCACTCCAGCCTGGGTGACAGAGTGAGACTCCTTCTCAAAAATAAAATAACATAACATAAAAATAACATAACATAACATAACATAACATAACATAACATAACATAACATAACATAGGCCGGGCACGGTGGCTCACGCCTGTAATCCCAGCACTTTGGGAGGTCGAGGCGGGTGGATCACGAGGTCAGGAGATCGAGACCATCCTGGCTAACATGGTGAAACCCCGTCTCTACTAAAAATACAAAAAATTAGCCGGGCGTGGTGGCGGGCCCCTGTAGTCCCAGCTACTCAGGAGGCTGAGGCAGGAGAATGGCATGAACCCCAGAGGCGGAGCTTGCAGTGAGCCGAGATCGCGCCACTGCACTACAGCCTGGGCGACAGAGCAAGACTCTGTCTCAAAAAAAAAAAGAATAAATAAATAACATAAAATAAAATAGTGATAAATTGAGCTGGGCGCGGTGGCTCACGCCTGTAATCCCAGCACTTTGGGATGCTATGGCGGGTGAATCACCTGAGGTCAGGAGTTTGAGACCAGTCTGACCAATATGGCGAAACCTCGTCTCTACTAAAAATACAAAAATTAGCTGGGCGTGGTGGTGGCCGCCTGTAGTGCCAGCTACTCAGGAGGCTGAGACAGGAGAATTGCTTGAACCTAGAGGCTGAGGTTGCAGTGAGCTGAGATTGCGCCATTGCACTCCAGCCTGGGTGACAGAGCGAGACTCCATCTCAAAACAAAGAAACAAACAAACAAACAAAAGTGATAAATTGGCAGCCAGTGTCATGGAGAGGGCATTTCCTGATGGTCCACACCTATCGCACTGAAGTGTTAATTGAATGTAGGTGCCAGGGAGAAGCAACTTCCCAGGCATGCACATTAAGAGACAAAATGGTGGAGCATGACCTTCGGGGGGCACTCCACTGATGAGAGGAAGAAAGCCTCAGATAGGCATGTGTGCCACTTCCTAAACACACTGTGTGTGCTCACCTCCCAAGGGTAAGGAGGACGCTGCACATATGGGCAGCCAACCCTAAGGGAAGAATTGGGGAAAGGGGCCAGTCTGTAAAGTCCTAGCATCAAGGTTAAACACCAACACTGCACTTGTCCTTCTCAGTGCCCACTTGGGTCTCTTCCAAGTGTACGTTCCTTTCTTTCCTGCCCTAAAGGTTTTTTTTTGAGATTGAATCTCGCTCTGTCGCCCAGGCTGGAGTATAGTGGCACGATCTCAGCTCACTGCAACCTCCGCCCTCCGGGTTCAAGCGATTCTCCTGCCTCAGCCTCCCGAGCAGCTGGGACTACAGGTACGTGTCCAGCTAATTTTTGTATTTTTTCAGTACAGACATGGTTTTGCCATGTTGGCCAGGCTGGTCTCGAACTCCTGACCTCAAGTGATCTGCCCAACTTGGCCTCCCAAAGTGCTGGGATTACAGGCATGAGCCACTGCGCCCGGCCTAGCTTTTTAATAAATTCCCATTCCTCATTCAAATTCTTTCTTCTGAGGAGGCAAGAATTGAGGTTGCTGCAGACCTACACAGATTCACCGCCAATAACTTGGATACCTTTCACTGGTAACATATTGTCTAGGCTGGAGTGCAGTAGTGTGATCATGTCTCACTGCAGCCTCAACCTCCCAGGCTCATGTAATCCTCCCACCTCAGCCTCCCAAGTAGCTGGGACCACAGGCACAGGACAGTATGCCCAGCTAATTTTTTTTTTTTTTCGTAGAGAGGGAGTCTTCCTATGTTGCCCAGGCTGGATTCTTATCACCGGAAACAAATTTTCATGTTATGGTGAGAAGTTCTAACTGTGGAGGTGGGGAAGAGGCAATTCTTGGTCACTCACGTGTCAATGGCTTGCTGGAATTTCCCAACTCTGGCAAAAACTCTGCCAATGTTATCAAGGGCTCTCGATTTTGCATCAGGAAGGTCACTGTGGGGAAGAAGCAAAACAGGCCATTCACTAGAGATCGGCTGTTATAGGCACTGTGGAAATAGGAAAGAAGGCAAAGACAGGAGCCCTGGCCTCAGAAACTCAGGGTTTCAGTTGGAGGGACAATGTCCAGCCTGGCAAGGATGTGGCACATCCTGTGCCCTGGGGCCAAGAATGAACATTATCAGGACTTTTCTGGAGAGTAATCAGTCAACAGCTTGCAAAGATGTCCCTTCGAACCAGCAATTGCCTTTCTAGGAATCTACCTCAAAAAGATAATGTGACAAGAACAGTCATTAAAGCACAGTTTATAATAATAAGCATTAAAAATAATTACTTTTTTTTTTTTGAGACAGAGTCTCACTCTGTTGCCCCGGCTGGAGGGCAGTGCCATGATCTTGGCTCACTGCAACTCCGCCTCCCGGGTTCAAGCAATTCTCCTGCCTCAGCCCCTGAGTTGCTGGGATTACAGGCACCCGCCACCACACCCAACTAATTTTTGTATTTTTAGTAGAGACGAGCTTTCTGCCATGTCGGAAAGGCTGGTCTCAAACTCCTGATCTCAGGTGATCTACCCATCTCGGCCTCCCAAAGTGCTGGGATTACAGATGTGAGCCACTGCACCTGGCCAAAAAAAAAATCTAAATGTTATCAGTACTCTAAGAAAGGCAATTTGTGTGTATGTGGGGGATGTGTGTGTGTGTGTGTGTGTGTGTGTGTGTATGCGTGTTTGGAGTTTGTTTTTTTTTGAGACAGAGTCTCGCTGTGTCACCCAGGTTGGAGTGCAGTGGCATAATCTTGGCTCACCGCAACCTCCGCCTCCGGGGTTCAAGTGACTCTCATGCCTCAGCCACTGAGTAGCAGGGACTCCAGGCACATGCCACCACGCCCAGCTAATTTTTTTTTTTTTTTTTTTTTTTGAGATGGAGTTTCACTCTTGTGGCCCAGGCTGGAGTGCAATAGCACGATCTCAGCTCACTGCAACCTCCACCTCCAAGATTCAAGTAATTCTCCAGCCTCAGCTCCCTGAGTAACTAAGATTACAGGCATGTGCCACCACGCCTGGCTAATTTTGTATTTTTAGTAGAGACAGGGTTTCTTCATGTTGGCCAGGCTGGTCTCGAACTCCTGACCTCGTGATTCACCCGCCTCAGCCTCCCAACAATTTTTGTATTTTTAATAGAGATGGGGTTTTGCCATGTTTCCTAGGCTGGTCTCGAATCCCTGGCCTCCATAGTTCCCTGCAGCCTTAAACTCTTGAGCTCAAGGGATCCTCCTGACTCAGCCTCCTGAGTAACTAGGTCTACAGGCTCAAGAAACCACATCCGGCTAATTTGCCCAGGCTGTTCTCAAACTCCTGGTCTCAGGCAATCCTCCTGCCTAAGCCTCCCATGTCAGGCCTCTGAGCCCAAGCTAAGCCATCATATCTCCTGTGACCTGCACGTATACAACCAGATGACCTGAAGCAACTGAAGAATCACAAAAGAAGTGAAAATAGCCTTAACTGATGACATTCCACCATTGTGATTTGTTCCTGCCCCATCCTAACTGATACGATATATTCTCCCTCACCCTTAAGAAGGTATTTTGTAATATTCTCCCCCGCCCTTAAGAATGTATTTTGTACACCTATCCCAAACCTATAAGAACTAATGATAATCCCACCACCCTTGCTGACTCTCTTTTTCGGACTCAGCCCGCCTGCACCCAGGTGAAATAAACAGCCTTGTTGCTCACACAAAGCCTGTTAGGTGGTCTCTTCACATAGATGCGCATGATATTTGGTGCCGAAGACCCAGGTCAGAGGGACTCCTTCAGGAGACCAGTTCCCTGTCCTCACCGTCACTCCGTGAAGAGATTCACCTACGACCTTGGGTCCTCAGACCAACCAGCTTAAGGAACATCTCACCAATTTCAAATCGGGTAAGCAGTCTTTTCACTCGCTTCTCCAGCCTCTCTTGCTACCCTTCAATCTCCCTCTCTCACTACCCTTCAATCTCCCTGTCCTTCCAATTCCAGTTCTTTTTCCTCTCCAATAGAGACAAAGGAGACACATTTTATCCATGGACCCAAAACTCTGGCGCCAGTCACGGACTCTGGAAGACAGTCTTCCCTTGGTGTTTAATCACTGCAGGGATGCCTGCCTGATTATTCACCCACATTCCACTGGTGTCTGATCACCACAGGGACACCTGCCTTGGTCATTCACCCACATTCCCTTGGTGGCAAGTCAATTGCAGGGATGCCTGCTTTGGCTGCTCACCCACATTGCAGCCCAGGGCTGCTCCCCACCCCCCTTCTCCATGTCTCTACTTTTCTCTTTAAACTTACATCCTTCACTGTGGGCAACCTTCCACCCTCCATTCCCGCATCTTCTCCCTTAGCCTTTGTTCTTAAAAACTTAAAACCTCTTCAACTCTCGCCTGACCTAAAACCTAAGCATCTTATTTTCTTCTGCAACACCACTTGGCCCCAATACAAACTCTATAATGGTTCTAAATAGCCAGAAAACGGCACTTTTGATTTCTCCATTTTACAAGATCTGGATGATTTTTGTCGAAAAATGGACAAATGGTCTGAGGTGCCCAATATCCAGGCATTCTTTTACACATCGGTCCCTCCCTAGTCTCTGTTCTCAATGCAACTCATCCCAAATCCTCCTTCTTTCCCTCCCGCCTGTCCCTTCAGTCCCAACCCCAAGCGTTGCTGAGTCTTTTGAATCTTCCTTTTCTACAGACCCACCTGACCTCTCCTCCCCAGGCTGCTCCTCGCCAGGCCGAGCCAGGTCCCAATTCTTCCTCAACCTCTGCTCCCCAACCCTATAATCCTTTTATCACCTCTCCTCACACCTGGTCCAGCTTACAGTTTTGTTCCACGACTAAGCCTCCCCGACCTGCCCAACAATTTCCTCTTAAAAAGGTGGCTGGAGCTAAAGGCATAGTCAAGGTTAATGCTCCTTTTTCTTTATCCAACCTCTCCAAAATCAGTTAGCGTTTGGGCTCTTTTTCATCAATATAAAAACCCAGCCCAGTTCATGGCCCGCTTAGCAGCAACCCTTAGACGCTTTACCACCCTAGACCCAGAGGGGCCAGAAGGCCGCCTTATTCTTAATATGCATTTTATCACCCAGTCAGCTCCTGACATTAGAAAAAAGCTTCAAAAATTGGAATCTGGCCCTCAAACCCCACAGCAGGAATTAATCAACCTTGCCTTCAAGGTGTACAATAATAGAGAGGAGGTAGCCAGACAGCAATGCATTTCTGAGTTATAGCTACTTGCCTCCACTGTAAGACAACCCACAACCATGTCTCCAGCATACAAGAACTTCAGAACATCCAAGCCACAGCTCCCAGGGGCTCCTTCAAAACATCCTGGTGGACCTTGCTTCAAATGCCAAAAGCCTGGCCACTGGGCCTCAGAATGCCCGCAGCCTGGGATTCCTCCTAAGCCATGCCCTGTCTGTGCGGGCCCCCACTGGAGGTCAGACTGTCCGACTCACATCGCCGCCGCTCCTAAAGCCCCTGGAGCCCAAACCCAACATTCCTTGGCCAACTCCTTCCCAGATCTCCTTGGCTTAGCAGCTGAAGACTGATGCTGCCTGATTGCCTCGGAAGCCCCCTGGACCGTCACGGATGCCAAGCTTCAGGTAACTTACAGTGGAGGGTAAGTCTATCCCCTTCTTAATCAATACGGAGGCTACCCACTCCACATTACCTTTTCAAGGGCCTGTTTCCTTTGCCTCCATAACTGTTGTGGGTATTGACGGCCAGGCTTCTAGACCCTTTAAAACTCCCCAGCCCTGATGCCAACTTGGACAACATTCTTTTATGCACTCCTTTTTAGTTATCCCCACCTGCCCAGCTCCCCTATTAGGTCGAGACTTTTTTTTTTTTTTTTGAGACGGAGTCTTGCTCTGTCGCCCAGGCTGGAGTGCAGTAGCGTGATCTCGGCTCACTGCAAGCTCTGCTTCCCAGGTTCACGCCATTCTCCTGCCTCAGCCTCCTGAGTAGCTGGGACTACAGGTGCCTGCCACCACGCCCGGCTAATTTTTTTTTGTATTTTTAGTAGAGACGGGGTTTCACCGTGTTAGCCAGGATGGTCTTGATCTCCTGACCTTGTGATCCGCCTGCCTCGGCCTCCCAAAGTGCTGGGATTACAGGCGTGAGCCACCGCATCTGGCCAGGTCGAGACATTTTAACTAAATTATCTGCTTCCCTGACTATTCCTAGGCTACAACCACACCTCATTGCCGCCCTTTTCCCCAGTTCAAAGCCTCCTTCACATCCTCCCCTTGTATCCCCCACCTTAATCCACAAGTATAGGACACCTCTACTCCCTCCTTGGCAACCGATCATGCACCCCTTACCATCCCATTAAAACCTAATCACCCTTACCCCACTCAACGCCAATATCCCATCCCACAGCACGCTTTAAAAGGATTAAAGCCTGTTATCACTTGCCTGTTACGGCATGCCCTTTTAAAGCCTGTAAACCCTCCTTACAATTCCCCCGTTTTACCTGTCCAAAAACCAGACAAGCCTTACAGGTTAGTTCAGGATCTGTGCTTTATCAACCAAATTGTCTTGCCTATCCACCCCGTGGTGCCAAACCCATATACTCTCCTATCCTCAATACCTCCCTCCACAACCCATTATTCTATTCTAGATAAACCTAGCTGACCCCATAGATCCTAAATCCTTTCCTCACTCCTCTTTCCGTTCCTTGAAGACAGCTTTAGAGACTGCTCCCACACTAGCTCTCCCTGACTCATCCCAACCCTTTTCATTACACACAGCCGAAGTCCAGGGCTGTGCAGTCGGAATTCTTACACAAGGACTGGGACCGCGCCCTGTAGCCTTTTTATCTAAACAACTTGACCTTACTGTTTTAGCCTAGCCCTCATGTCTGCGTGTGGCGGCTGCCGCTGCCTTAATACTTTTAGAGGCCCTCAAAATCACAAACTCTGCTCAACTCACTCTCTACAGTTCTCGTAACTTCCAAAATCTATTTTCTTCCTCATACCTGACGCATATACTTTCTGCCCCCCTCCACTAACTCTCAACAAGCTGAACTCATTGCCTTAACTCGAGCCCTCACTCTTGCAAAGGGACTACGCATCAATATTTATGCCGACTTTAAATATGCCTTCCATATCCTGCACCACCATGCTGTTATATGAGCAGAAAGAAATTTCCTCACTACACAAGAGTCCTACATCATTAATGCCTCCTTAATAAAAACTCTTCTCAAAGCCGCTTGACTTCCAAAGGAAGCTGGAGTCACACACTGCAAGGGCCACCAAAAGGCATCAGATCCCATCACTCAGGGCAACGCTTATGCTGATAAGGTAGCTAAAGCAGCAGCTAGCATTCCAACTTCTGTCCCTCATGGCCAGTTTTTCTCCTTCTCATCGGTTACTCCCACCTACTCTCCCACTGAAACTTCCACCTATCAGTCTCTTCCCACACAAGGCAAATGGTTCTTGGACCAAGGAAAATATCTCCTTCTAGCCTCACAGGCCCATTCTACTCCATTGTCATTTCATAACCTCTTCCATGTAGGTTACAAGCCGCTAGCCCGCCTCTTAGAACCTCTCATTTCCTTTCCATCATGGAAATCTATCCTTAAGGAAATCACTTCTCAGTATTCCATCTGCTATTCTACTACTCCTCAGGGATTGTTCAGGCCCCATCCCTTCCCTACACATCAAGCTTGGGGATTTGCCCCTGCCCAGGACCGGCAAATTGACTTTACTCACATGCCTCGAGTCAGGAAACTAAAATACCTCTTGGTCTGGGTAGACACTTTCACTGGATGGGTAGAAGCCTTTCCCACAGGGTCTGAGAAGGCCACTGTGGTCATTTCTTCCCTTTTGTCAGATATAGTTCCTCGGTTTGGCCTTCCCACCTCTATACAGTCCAATAACGGACCGGCCTTTATTAGTCAAATCACCCAAGCAGCTTCTCAGGCTCTTGGTATTCAGTGGAACCTTCATACCCCTTACCATCCGCAATCTTCAGGAAAGGTAAAATGGACTAATGGTCTTTTCCCAAAAACTCGCCAACCAAGCAAGTAATTACGCTGAACCTCCTTGGGCACTCTCTAATTGGATGTCCTGGGTCCTCCCAATTCTTAGTCCTTTAATACCTATTTTTCTCTTTCTTTTATTCGGACCTTGTGTCTTCTGTTTAGTTTTTCAATTAATACAAAACCGTATCTAGGCCATCACCAATCATTCTATACGACAAATGTTTCTTCTAACAACCCCACAATATCACCCCTTACCACAAAATCTTCCTTCAGCTTAATCTCTCCCACTCTAGGTTCCCACGCCACCCCTAATCCCACTCGAAGCAGCCTGAGAAACATCGTCCATTATCTCTCCATACCACTCCCCCAAAATTTTTGCTGCCCCAACACTTCAACACTATTTTATGTTATTTTTCTTATTAATATAAGAAGACAGGAATGTTAGGCCTCTGAGCCCAAGCTAAGCCATCATATTCCCTGTGACCTGCACGTATCTATCCAGATGGCCTGAAGTAACTGAAGAATCACAAAAGAAGTGAAAATAGCCTTAACTGATGACATTCCACCATTGTGATTTGTTCCTGCCCCATGCTAACTGATATGATATATTCTCCCTCACCCTTAAGAAGGTACTTTGTAATATTCTCTCCCTCCCCTAAGAATGTATTTTGTACACCTATCCCAAACCTATAAGAACTAATGATAATCCCACCACCCTTTGTTGACTCTCTTTTCGGACTCAGCCCACCTGCACCCGGGTGAAATAAACAGCCTTGTTGCTCACACAAAGCCTGTTTGATGGTCTCTTCACATGGACACGTGTGACATCCCAAAGTGCTGGGATTACAGGCATGAGCCACTGTGCCTGGCCTGTGGTTATTTTTGAGAGGAAGACACATTCTTTTTTAAAAAAATAAAAAAATAGCAAGGAACTGCTTTGGTTTTAAAAATCCTACCTATGTATGTGAGTATGTAGGTAAATACATTGAAAAGGGGCCAGAGGACACATTCCAACAAGATCATCCTGGGAAGTGGGAAGTGGGTTGCGGGGGACAACTTTCAGGTTTTGCTCTCAGTACCACCCAGTTCTGGTTCAAGCCTGCAAGCCTGACATTGTAGTACTTGTGTAAAAACAAAACATGGGCACAATGGCTCATGCCAGTAGACCCAGCTACTCAGGAGGGTGAGGCAGGAAGATTGCTTGCACCTAGGAGTTGGAGGCTGCAGTGAAATATGATTGCACCACTACACTCCAGCCTGGGCAGCAGAGCAATACCCTGTTGCTAAAAAACAAAACAAAACAAAACACACACAAAAAAAAACACTGGACCTTAGTGCCTGGGGGCTGAACCGGTTTCGAGGCATGGCATCCAGGCCTCCCACTGCCTGCAGGCCCTGGTCCCTAGCCCTGCCACACCTACCTACCTGTGGTTCTCCAAGTCCTCCATCCCTGCCACATCTTTCTGCCCTGCCCAAGGTCCCCTTCTCCCTCCCCCTTGCCCCCCTTGCTGACCCTGCTGCCTTCCCTGAGGCCCCTGCCAAGCTCCCACCTGCCTGTCTCCTTGGCCCCTGGGCCACACTGTGCACCTGCTGCTGTCACAGCCCGTCGGAGTGGATCCCCTCTTCTAGAGTGGGTACTCTGTTCTGGCGAGTTGAATGAGTGAATAAGCTGTAATATGTTCATTTTTCATAACAATATGTACTAAAAATCATAATAGCAAAAATAAAGCATGTGATCAAATAATTTATAGATTATTCAGAGAAATAAATGAGTGCCGTGGGCACTGAAAAAAACACTTAGACTAGTAAGTGGCTAATTTAGCAAGTGGCTGATTAGAATGAGGGAGCTCCTGGAGCACATGGGACTCACAAGGAAGACTGGAGTAAGCCTGGGTGAGGCCCATTCGTGGATGTTAAAAACTAATAGGCCGGGCATGGTGGCTCACACCTGTAATCCTAGCACTTTGGGAGGCTGAGGTGGGTGGATCACCTGAGGTCAGGAGTTAGAGATAGCCTGGCCAACATGGTGAAGCCCCATCTCTACTAAAAACACAAAATTAGCCGGGCTGCCAATAATCCCAGCTACTTGGGAGGCTGAGGCAGAAGAATCACTTGAACCAGGGAGGCGGAGGTTGCAGGTTGCAGTGAACTGAGATCACTCCATTGCACTCCAGCCTGGGCAAGAAGAGTGAAACTCCATCTCAGATTATTCAGTCACTTAGCACACATTCATTACATGCCCACTGTGTGGCAGATGCTGGGAATAGCACCTTTCAAAGTCCAAAGTCTAACAGGACAGACAGGCTACCTGTGGAGAGGGAGCCCAGGGGAGGGATTTGTACCCCCTGGGGCAGGAGGCAGGCTTTTCTTTTTTCTCTTTTTTTTTTTTTTGAGACAGAGTCTCGCTCTGTTGCCCAGTCACAATCTCGGCTCACTGCAAGCTCCGCCTCCCGGGTTCACGCCATTCTCCTGCCTCAGCCTCCCAAGTAGCTGGGAGTACAGGCGCATGCCACCACACCTGGCTAACACTATGCCTGGCTAATTTTTTTTTGTATTTTTAGTAGAGATGGGGTTTCACCGTGTTAGCCAGGATGGTCTCGATCTCCTGACCTCGTGATCCACCCACCTTGGCCTCCCAAAGTGCTGAGATTACAGGCGTGAGCCACTGCGCCAGCCTGGGAGGCAGGCTTTTCAACCTTTATTGAAATGTTGAAGAATGGGTGGTGGCAGCTTGATAAAGCAAGTGCTGGGAAAAGGGAAAGCATTCCTGGGGCTGGAGGATATGCACAGAGCTCTGCACTGGCTGGGGCCCACAATGCCTGGGGGCCTGGAGAAAGCCAGGTCAAGAGAGGCCAGGAGAAGTCAAGGGAAGAAGGGCAACCTGTGTTGAGCAGGGCATTGAAACTTCATCCCAACCACAGGAGTTGTTTTTCAGAGAAAGGCCAGCTGAGCTGTAGGAAGCCCAGGTCAGAGGAAACAGGCAAGAAGTAAGGATGGTCTGGACTGAGTTGTGGGAGGGAAACAGAGAAAGTATGGACAGGACAAGACATGGCCGGTGCTGGGCATGAACAGTGAGGGGGCCAAGCACGGTGGCTCATGCCTGTCATCCAGACCAACCTGAGCAATATGGCAAAAACAGAGAGGGGAGGGAGGTATCTGGGAAGCCTCCGGGCTTCTGGCTTGGGACTGAGTGGCCAACAGTGCTATCCTCGGGGATGGGGAACCCTCAAGAAGTAAGTTTGGGAGGAAGATAAGGGATTCCGATTTGGACATGTTAAGTTTAGGATTCCTGTGGGACATCCAGATGGAAATGTCTTAGAATCTGCTGGACACACAGGTCTGAGGCTCAGGAGAGAGGTCTGGCGAGAAGTAAAGATTCCTAACTCATTTGTGCATGGGAGATGTTTGGATCCAAGGTACCATATATATACATCATATCTAATCCCCACAGTCCCTGTGGGTTGGTATTATTATGCCTTCATTAGAGATGAGGAAACTGAGGAGAGGAGCAACTTAATCAAATCCACACAGCTTCTAAGTGGCAGAGCCAGTTAGAAAACAGTTAGGGATCGAAGACAGGTCTGTCCCTAAAGCTGTTTTTTTCTAATATGGGATGGCCAGTATGGGATATTCCTGCTCAGCACAGTGAGAGCAGGTGAGAAATGAACTGGGAATAGAAAGCATGTGGGGCTTTGATCAGTGAAGAGGAAAGGGCAGGAGGCAGGAATGTTCAGGAGCGTTTGACCCCAAGGGAAGATTGCTATAAGACGGCAAGGGTGGGGTTAGAGAGGGCCTGAGGGCCAAGCAAAGGGGCTTGACCTTTAACCTGCAGGCAGTGAGGGGCCCAGGCCCACTTGTGAGCAGGGGAGGGAGAGTTCATAGCATGTGTCTCTGGAGATTTGTGGGAGGAGCTGGAGAGAGACAGCAGAGGCAGGGGAAGCAGCAGGACTCAGGTCGGCTGAGGGCTGGGCACTGTGAGGGCAAATGGGATGATGGGAGACCAAGGAGGCTCAGACTGGTGAGATGAGTAGAAACCAGGCAGGAAGGAGTCAAGAATGACTCCAAAGGGTAGAACCAGGATGCTGAGAAAGCGATGGAACCTCTGGGTGGAAGTCAGCAAGTCTTGAGAAGAGCTCATTTCTGGAGAGCTGGTGGTACTACTATCGTGGATACCAGGCACTGTCCTAAGGTCTGCACAGGTACTTCTGCATTTCATCCTCCCTTCCGCCCTACAGGGTGCCCAGCTAACAGAGGAGGAGACCCTGAGGCCGAGGGAGCTAAAGTGACTTATCTCAGATCCCACGGCTGGGCGGCGCAAGTTCCACAGCCTAGGTCTGCCTGACTCCACAGCCCGTGCTCTTGGTCAGCACCGGTTTTACAAGACCCTGCTTGATCCATTCCCTGCCCACTTCCTTCAGCCTCCTCTTGGCCACTCTCCCTGGCAATATGCTGTGCTCTCCAGGCTTAAGTACCCTCCTGTCTCAGGGCCTTTCCATAGGCCCTGTGTGTTCTGCAATGTCATCAAGTCCTCCTGGAATGTATTTCTCAACACACTGGATCCTGTACTTTTCTTTCGTGGCACTTACAACAATTGCAATTAATTAGCTATGTCCCTTTTTGCTTGACATCTGCAGGGAAATGGCCCTTGTGTCTGGTTATTACTGTGTTCCCACACTAGCAGCATCTGGCATGTCTGGGGCTTCATGCATGCTCGTTAAGATGATGTAAGAATATAAACATCCCTAAGAGCCAGATCATTGGGTAGCTTTTTGGAATTTTGAGCCACTACCCTTTTGGTGGCAAAAAAGCTAACAGTCTAGGTGCCCCCGCCCTCAGTCCTGGGCAGGTGGTCCCCACCTCCAGGAGAATCTACCTCAGGCATGCACAGCAGAAAATGGGAGTCAAGCCACCAGCAGCCCTGGCAAGGGCCTCAGATAGCCCCAGATGTTCTCCTCTGTAGACTCACGCCAGTGGCCTCCCCTAGGGCACTCACTATTCCTTGGCGATCTCCAGGTCCTTTCTGTGGCTCTGCAGGGCTGCCTCCATCTGCCCCAGCTCAATCTGGGCATTCCCTATGCAGCTATACAAGTTTCCAACCAGTTCATCCTTGTTGGGTACCTCTTCCTTGTTCCATTCCAGTACCTTCTTCAGCACTTTCTCAGCTTTCTGAAGACTGCCTTCAGCACTGCCACTTGTGAGCACTGAGAAAGAAAAGGGGTGCTGTGGAGGCCAGGGCAGCCTCCTCTTAGCTGACAGGGTAACTCTTCTTCCTGCAGACACCATCTGCAGGTCTGAGAGACCAGGGGCTCAGATACCTGGGTGCTCCTTCCCCACCTGACAAGGCACTGGAGGCACCTGCCCCACCCTCTGAGAACAACACCTACACATATCAATGTCCTCCAGGCTCTTGAGGATGTAATGGGCTGTCTGTGAGGGACTGCGTTTGTGGTCCCGCAGCCATTTCTTTTGCATCAGCTTCCGGTCCCGCTCCCGGGCGTAGATCGGCTTCTGCTGCCTCCAGAAGTTGCTGTGAGTATCCAGGTAGTTGATGCCCGTCATGATGAGGTCCTCCACAGTCAGGCCGCCCTTCATGGTGCCTTTGATCAGGTCTGTGGGGAAGGGGTGTGAGGAGGCGCCAAGGAGAACAGGCCTCTAAGGGATTTGCCTCCTGTTTCCTCCCGGTGGCTGCTGCAGGGCCCTCTGTGAACTTGTTCTACTTGGAGTTGTTGAAACAGAGAGGAACGTGAGTGTGCATGGTGGCAGAGTGGGTTTATCCAGGCCAGGATGCAGCCAGAGCCCCACTTTCAGGGAGTTCCATGGTATGGGCCCCTTATGGCAAGATATGAGGAGCTAGCCAGAAGGGGCAGCTGGTGGATGGCTCGCTGAGAAGCCTCGGGGCTTCCCCAGTTCAAGCTGTGTCCTCAGATAACACTGAGTCTAAATGCACGATCTGGCCCAGGCTGCCAGTGCCCAGTGATTTCCCAGGTGCCCAGTGGGCCTGTGCATGCCGGGAGCTGGAAGGGGGGTGCCCAAGTCCTGCCCACTGCCTGGCCAGAGGTTACAGCCAGAAGCAAAGCTACTAGGCCACTTGAGGTAATATTCAAGCCACCCCTTCCCTCCGCAGCAGGTCCTCTGGAGAATAGGAGGCATTCAAGCCTGTTGCTAAGGAGATGGCCAGCAGTGAAGCTGTTCCTGTGTCACGGAACAGGGAACCCTACACATGACCTTGGGAAGCCAATTCTGGAGAAGAGGCATTTGATTCACAGGTGACCCTGCTCAGGCTTATCAGCTAATGGCAATACTCCCATCCCCATGTTGATGTGGGACATTCATCTCAGGCCTCTGTCCTTCATCCTGTCACTGGCAGCAGTGTGGTGGAAAGAGCACTGGACTGGCCAGGTGTACTGGCTCACATCTGTAATCCCAGCACTTTGGGAGGCCGAGGTGGGCAGATCACTTGAGGTCAGGAGTTCGAAACCAGCCTGGCCAACACGGTGAAATCCCATCTCTACTAAAAATACAAAAAATTAGCCGGATGTGGTGGTGGGCGCCTATAGTCCTAGCTACTAGGGAGGCTGAGGCAGGAGATCCGCTTTAACTCAGGAGGTGGAGGTGGCAGTGAACCGAGTTTGCTTCACTGCACTCCAGCCTGGGTGACAGAGCAAGACTCTGTCTTTAAAAGAAAGAGCACTGGACTGGAGGTCAGAGGCCTGGATTCTGATGTTGACTCCACCATGAACTTGTTTGTCAATTTATAAAAGTTCCTTCCCAATCAGGGTCTCTATTTCCTTATCTACGAAAGGAGAACTTGGACCACATGATGTTTCAGAGCATTCTAGAACTAATATCCTCGGATTTAAGCACCTGTCCGCTGGATTCCTTTGCCCATTGTAAGGATTGAAGGCAAAGGGGATGTCCCTTCAGGGACTATGGTGGTAAAGGAGACCAAATCTCTGTTGTTCCCTCCCAGGGTACCACAGCACTTAGGAGCATTGCTCTAAAATTGGACTTCCTGGATTCGAATAAAAGCCATGTCATTGCCTACCTATATATGACCTTAGTTTCCGTTGGTCTGCGCCTCAGTTTCCTCATCTGTAAAATGAGAATGCTAATAAAACCTGTCCACAGGTACATGTCAGCTAATATTATATGACAAGTTCTGCCTTCAGCTCATGCATGAAGCAGCCACCCAGATTTCCTTTCCCCCAAGGCCCTGTGCCAACAAAGTGTCCGAAACCTTCATCCAATAGGAGCTTCTCCAAATACTCTTTGTCCACGTAGAGCTCCCCCAGAAGCTGGCGGACAGTCTTCTCACTCTTGAGCGAGCCCTTCCGTTTGGGCTCTCCCTTGGTGGGGTGTAAGAGGTGTTTCATGGGCTGAGGCTTCTGCTGGGCTTTTATATTCTGAGAAAATGGAGCAATACCCAACAGAGCTTCAGCAAGGAGCAGAGTGTACCCAGCCATGGCCCTAGGGTCTGTGATCCCAGATTCCTCCAACTCCAGGACCTTTCTGTGGGCCAAGAGTCACGGAGTATGCCTGGTCGGATTGCAGCTAGACTCCCAAGACCCCTTCTCAGGCACACATAGCCTCTTCCCTTGGAGGGATACAACCACAGAACCAGGGCCCTTACCTCAGCCTGCTTGCTTAAGAAGGAGAGGTCCCCTTTGTTCTCCAGCTTAATGGAAGAAGGACCTGCAAGGAAAGAAGCTGGAGCTCAGGTCGGCCAGACCCCCTAGGCATGACCTATCACATATTTTTATGTAGAAATGGCTGCCTTTGGCAGGGGGATGGTGGAGGCTGTGGCAAAGCTGGCCCTAAGCCAGCCTAGCAGGCAAATGGTGCAGGCTGTTTGGTATAACTCCTAGGAGCTAATAGCCCCCGCTAGCCCAAGGCTATGGCAGCCAGATTTCCAAACAAAGGGAGGCCAAGGATGCAGGGGAAACTGTCCATTTCCAGGCCCTGCCACCAACAGAGCAAGCTCTCACTTGCTCTCACTTGCTTCCCTTCTCCCCCTGCCATAATGCTGATGGCTAAGGCCAGCCCTTGGTATGCGTCTGGTGAGGGAGGAAGCCAGGGACTATAGAAGGCTGGGCTCAGGACTGCATTATAGCTTTTGACACCAGGCTAAAGACAGGCCTACTTTGAAACAGCCCTTCTAATCTGACCTTTAGGAAAACCCAAGGCTGCAGCGCTCAGAGATCAGTGTGTGCATCAGGGAATGGTCCTCCCAGCAGACAGGTGGTGCCCGCCACCATGCCCGGCTAATCCTCAACAACACTGCAGCAGCCAAATCCAGGTGTAGGACTCCCTGTGGGCCTGGTGGTGGCTGCTCACCTGCTGTAACTTAGCCTTCCTCTAAACCTAAGGATTCCAAGGACCTTCCTGGATAAGGGCATAGGCCCTGTGGTCACTCACTTCCCACTGAGTTGTTGATGGCTTCCTGGGCTTTCTGAATGCCAACTTTGAATTCCCGATCAGGCCTCAGCTTGTAGCCTCGATGATAGAATACCAAGGCAAACTCAAAGTCTCCCATGGTGTAGAGTGTCTCAGCCTTTTGTAAAATCCCCTGGAATGGGAGGAAATCAAATCAAAGTGACCAGATAAGGCCTTATAGGACTCACATGTGGTGGAACAGAAGGGTCTTGGGTTGAAGGTCAAGGTTGGAATACAGGGGGCAGGGACTTAGGCAATGACCTAGGAAGAGAAAATGGCATCAAACACTAGGCAGTCTGGCTGGTTCTACTTGTAACAACTACTTGTTACAACTACTTGTAACCAGAAGTTGCTACAAGCAATGGCAGGATCGAGTCCTCCTGCCCATGCAGTCACCTTACAGAAAGCTGGGTCACTCTGGAGCGAAGCCTCAGCATCCTTCAGGGATCTCTCCAAGTCTCCCATCTTCAGGAAGCACTTTGAGCGAGCAACCAGGCAGTTCTTGTCTCCATCCTGAAGGTAAAGAGCCTGACAAAGAAACCAGTCAGGTTGACAGCCAGCATGAAGAGCAAGGTAGAAGCTGGAGTGGGAAGGGCAGCCCAAACCCTCCTGCCCTGGGGATTCTTCAGGCCAGCACACAGGCCTCTGGCTCCTAAGCAGAACAACTCCGATCTGCGCTCAGTCAACTTGATTATCTGCATATGGCTCAACTTGAACAAGGTCAAATTATGGCTGTTGTAGAAGCCACTGGCTGAAGAGTAGGAATATACTACTCTGTGGATACGCTGACTTTCCACCAATGTCTGAGAGCCCCCCAGTCCCCTCAGGCAATAGAACTGTAGGGTATTTTGTGCACACCAAACTCAACTACAAACCTGAAACGGCAACACATCATACTCAAAGCAAATTTCAAAGGCTAATAAGCATTCTGAAGTGGACTTGAGGACAATCTGCCATGCGGGTTAACCATTCCAGTAGCCTTCTCTTTTTATGTAGCTAATCAAGAACTAATCACTATATCCGGGGATTAAGATGAAAATACCAGGAAAAGGCTGGGAGTGGTGGCTCACACCTATAATCCCTGCACTTTGGCAGGTCGAGGTGGGCGGAACGCTTGAGCCCAAGAGTTTGGGACCAGCCTGGGCAACATGGCAAAACCGTGTCTCTACAAAATACAAAAAAATTAGCTGGGTGTGGTGATCCATGATTGTAGTCCCAGCTACTCAGGAGGCTGAGATGGGAGGATTGCTTGAACCTGGAGAGGTCGAGGCTGCAGTAAGCCATGATCACACCACTGCACTCCAGCCTGGGTGACAGAATGAGACTCTGTCTCAAAAAACAAAACAAAACAAAACAAAAAGAGGCCGGGTGCAGTGGCTCACACCTGTAATCTCAGAACTTTGGGAGGCCAAGGTGGGTGGGTCACTTGAAGTCAGGAGTTTGAGACCAGCCTGGCCAATGTGGTGAAACCCGTTTCTACTAAAAATACAAAAATTAGCCAGACATGGTGGTCAGCACCTGTAATCCCAGCTACTTGGGAGTCTGAGACAAGAGAATCGCTTGAACCTGGGAGGCAGAGGTTGCAGTGAGCCGAGATCATGCCACTGAACTCCAGCCTGGGTGATGGAGTGAGACGCTGTCTCAAAAAAAAAAAGAAGAAAGAAAGAAAGAAAGGAAGGAAGGAAGGAAGGAAGGAAGGAGAAAAGAAAAATGAAAAAAAAGGAAGGAAAAAAAAAAGGAAAATGAAACTGTGATTTTGACCCTAAAGTGGGGTTGAGGGCAATATTCCCACTCCCAGTGTCCTCTCTTCTGTGTGAGATGATTACCATAGTCTGTGGTATACTGTCCTTCCTGAGGCATCTAACTGTACCCACCCCCCTTTTTCTTTTTTGAGACAGAGTCTCACACTGTCACTCAGGCTGGAGTGCAGTGGCACGATCTCTGCTCACTGCAACCTCCGAGTCCCGGGTTAAAGCAATTCTCCTGCTTCAGCCTCCCGAGTACCTGGGACTATGGGCGCCTGCCACCACACCCGGCTAATTTTATTTTTTTGAGATGGCGTTTTGCTCTTGTTGCCAAAGCTAGAGTGCAATGGCACGATCTCAGCTCACTGCAACCTCTGCCTCCCGGGTTCAAGTGATTCTCCTGCCTTAGCCTCCAGAATAGCTGGGATTACAGGCACTCGCCACCATGTCCGGTTGATTTCTTGTATTTTTAGTAGAAACAGGGTTTCACCATGTTAGCCAGGCTGGTCTCGAACACCTGACCTCAGGTGATCCACCTGCCTTGGCCTCCCAAAATGCTGGAATTACAGGCATGAGCCACCTGGCCTGGTCTTTTTTTTTTTTTTTTTGAGATGGAGTTTCACTCTTGTTGCCCAGGCTAGAGTGCAATGGCATGATCTTGGCTCACTGCAACCCTCTGTCTCCTGGTACCCACCCCTTTCTAAGACCTTCCTACTTTTCTAAGAAGAGGAAGTAGCTACTGTCTTTCCAAGGCTACCCTTCCCTCAGGGTGTTCTTTTTTCTCTGCCGGGGGGTACTTCAGGATGGGACATGATCCATCAGGAGGAGAATAAGTGGGGACAGGGCTCCCAAACTCAATTGTTCACTTATCTGGTCATCATTTCTGGTTTTAGGGTGTGGTTGGTGACTGAAAGGGACAAACGACTCTGGGGAGCTGTTGAGAAGCTTGATCTTACAGGAAGTCTCAAGACTACAGGGTTATCCCACCACTCCATCTAGAATAAGAAGTGGGCAATTTGGAGCAAAAGAAATGGTCATAAAAACATGTTTTTAGGGCACTGTAGCTCATACCTGTAATCCTAGCACTTTGTGAGGCCAAAGCGGGAGTATTACTTGAGCTCAAGTGTTCAATACCAGCCAGGGCAACATAGCAAAACACCTATCTCTAAAAAAAAAAAAAAAAAAAAAAAAGAAGAAGAAAAGAAAAAATTAGCCAGGCGTGGTGGTGTAAACCTGTAGCTCCAGCTACTTGGAACACTAAGGTGGGAGGATCACTTGAGCTCAGGAGTTTGAAGCTGTATTGAGCTGTGATTGTGCCACCACATTCCAGCTTGGGAGATAGAACGAGATCCTGTCTCTGAAAAAAAAAAACAAAAACCAGTTTCCTTATGCAGATGTCAGATGTGTAGTTTGGTGGTTAGAACCTCAGCACTGGAGTCTGAGCCCGGCTTTGAATCCTTCCTCTGCCACTTGCTAGTTCAGCGACCTTGGGCATGTTGCTCAACTTCTGTGTATTTCCTAATCTATAAAATTGAGTATGCACTGGGCAGGGTGGTTCATGCCTGTAATCCCAGCACTTTGGGAGGCTGAGGTTGGGGGGATCACCTGAGGTGGGGAGTTCGAGACCAGCCTGACCAACATGGAGAAACCCCGTCTCTACTAAAAATACAAAATTAGCCGAGCATGGTGGCACATGCCTGGAATCCCAGCTACTTGGGAGGCTGAGGCAGGAGAATCGCTTGAACCTGGGAGGTGGAGGTTGGGGTGAGCCGAGATTGCGCCACTGCACTCCAGCCTGGGCAAGAAGAGCAAAACTCCATCTCAACAACAACAAAAAAAATCCAGTATGCTTAGCAGTGTGCCTGAGGCTGAGGCAGGAGAATCACTTGAACCCAGGAGGTGGAGGTTGCAGTGAGCCAAGATCGCACCATTGCACTCCAGCCTGGAGACAGAGCAAGACTACATCTCCAAAACAACAACAACAACAACAACAACAAAAACCATCACCCAATCCCCTTAGGGTGGGATGATGCAATTCATACTAGGGTTACTATAATAATGTTGCTGGTTGGTGCGGCAGCTCACCTCTGTAATCCCAGCACTTTGGGGGGCCAAGGCAGGTGTATCACTTGAGGTCAGGAGTTCGACACCAGCCTGGCCAACATGGTGAAACCCTGTCTCTACTAAGAATACAAAAATTAGCCAGGCGTGGTGGCACATGCCTGTAATCCCAACTACTCCCTAGGCTGAAGCAGGAAAATTGCTTGAACCTGGGGAGGCGGAAGTTGCAGTGAGCTGAGATTTCGCCACTGCACTCCAGCCTGGGCGACATAGCAAAACTTTGTCTCAAAATTGATAATAATAATCATATGTTGCTTACTGGCCACCTTTTATAAGCAGCGGTGTGCTGGAGACATTGCGGCTTCTGCATGCAACCTCCCATCCAATCTGCCAGCAAATGATGGGAAGGTAAGGCTGCTCTGTGGCAGGAGGCCGGTTAATCATGAAACATTTAAGTAAAAGTAGAGGAAAAGGTCACTGTTAACACAGAGAATGGAGATCGCAAGTGGGAACTGGTAGAAAATGGCCAAGCACAGGGCTTATCTGTGACAGCAGTGTGTCCATCAAAAATCAGTGAATAATAGAAACAATAGGGTCCTCCAGGCATCATCAAGACCTCAGTGTTATCTGCAATCAAAAGGTGAGGGCAGGGGGCAGGCGCAGTGGCTCACGCCTGTAATCCCAGCACTTTGGGAGGCCGAAGCGGGTGGATCACGAGGTCAGGAGTTCGAGACCAGCCTAGCCAACACAGTGAAACCCCCATCTCTACTAAAAAGACAAAATAATTAGCCGGGCATGGTGGTGCGCGCCTGTAGTCCCAGCTACTTGGGAGGTGGAGGCAGGAGAATCGCTTGAACCCGGGAGGCGGAGGTTGCGGCCAGCCGAGATCGTGCCATTGCACTCCAGCCTAGGCAACAAGAGCGAAACTCCGTCTCAAAAAAAAAAAAAAAAAAAAGTGACGGGTGATGGGGTGATGGATAGGTTCAGAGCTCGACTCACATTGCTGAAGCTCTGCGCGGCTTTAGAAAATTCCCCGCACAGGTAGAGCCGCTCGCCTTCGGCCATATAAGAAGGAAAGGTGCTTCGCAAGGTCTCGCCTTCGGGGTCCGACATGGTGACCGGATTTAGAGACGCTAAAGCAGAGACAATCGAAGAAAAGCTGGAGAACCTCTATCTGGTTTGTGGAAGCTCCGTTTCTTAGCAACCATGAGATGTACAGCGACTTCCGGTTCCGCCCCTGTCTGGCAAAGACCCGGATTCTGGGTACAACGTGCCGGCGTGCGCTTGCGCCAGTTCTGCCGCGGACTGGGCCAGGGAGTGATGAGTGCGTGGCTGACGGCTGGGCTCGTTAGTGTTTGCTGTTGCACGCTTTGTCGGTTCTCTCTGGAGTTGCTGCCTGAATAGGCTCCCTTGTAAGACAGCCAAGAAAACAGGAAGAGGGTTGGAGGCAAAGTTCCGAATAGGGATAAGGCATACGTGGTAAGGATATGTGCCCCGCGTACCGCCATTAGGGGGAGAGAGCACTGGGCTTGGAGTCAGTGGACTTTGGCTGACTTCACTCCTGTCACTTCCTAACTGCGTGACCTCTCGCGGGGCATGTAAGGGCTCCCAGCCTCGAATGTTCCACCTGCCAAATAAATATGAAAATAATGGAACACTCAGGGATGCGAGGATTTGCATAAGAAAACATGGAAAATAACGTTGGGTTCAACATAATTTAACGCAGTTATTTAAGCAGCTACTAGTAGCGGGCCTTGACCAAGGCATATTCTGACGTCCTTCCCCATTCCCTCACCATCACCACTCCTCCAAAAGTGGACTAGGTGCTTCTTCTGGGCTCCAACGATACCCTAAGTAGCTTGCTTAACTGCCTTTACTACGTTACTTCCAAAACGTCCTAATGTCATTGTTGAAGTTTAAATAGTAAAAAGATGTCCTTAACTACAAATGCACACACACACACACGGCATACATGTAAAACTGGGGATATTTGAGTAAGATCAGTGGATTGTATCTGTCAATTTTCTGGTTGTGTTATTGTACTAAAGTTTTTAAAGATGTTACCGTTGGGAGAAACTGGGAAAAGGGTACGTGGGATCTCTTTTGTATTTAGTTCTTATGAACTGCATATGAATCTATGATTATCTCAAAAGGTTTAATTCAAAAGATAAGAAATAATATGGTCCCTGCTTGAAGGAGTTTTATCTAATAGGGGAGAAAGATGTATAAACAAGTAATGGCCACTTAAAGTGATATTAACTAGTAATTAAAAGTTCTGTGTGCCTGTGAGGGAGATGAGGACAAAATGGTGTGAAACCCAGGCAAATGAATGATTCAGCCAGGGTTTGGGATGAGCTAGAGACATCTTCATAGAGGGGTAACATTTGAGCTGAGGGTGAGTAGGGTGGAACCCAGTAGACATAAGTGGAGAATGAGAGCTAGGTGTGGTGGCTCATGCCTGTAATCCCAGTACTTTGGAGACTGAGGTGGGAGGATCGCTTGAGCTCAGGAGTTCGAGACCAGTCTGGGCAACATGGTGAAGCCCTGTCTCTACCACAAATACAAAAGTGAGCTGGGTGTGATGGTGTGTGCCTGTAGTCCCAGCTACTCAGGAAGCTGAGGCAGGAGGATCGCTTGAGCCTGGGAGGTCGAGGCCACAGTGAGCCATGTTTGGGCCACTGCATTGTAGCCTGTGTAACAAAGCAAGACCCTGTCTCAAAAAAAAAAAAAAGGAAATAACATGTGCAAAGGCTGGAGGTGTGTACATTCACAGGGTGTTTAAGGAGCAGCAACAGGTTTAAGGACCTGCAGTGAAACTGGTCCTGTTCTAGGTTAAGGTGGGCTCATTGATGAGTTGAGGACTGTTGCTAGAGCAACCAGGATTAATCAGAAAAAAACCTCCTGCAAGGAAGAGATCTATAGATGCAGTGCAGTCCCAATCAGAATTCCAGCAGCTTTTTTTTTTTTTTTTTTTTTTAAGGTGGAGTCTTGCTCTGTCACCCAGGCTGGAGTGCAGTGATGTGATCTCGGCTCACTGCAATCTCCGCCTCCCGGTTTCAAGCTATTCTCCTGCCTTAGCCTCCTGAGTAGCTGGGATTACAGGTGCACACCACCATGCCCAGCTAATTTTTTGTATTTTTAGTAGAGATGAGGTTTCACCATGTTGGCCAGGCTGGTCTCGAACTCCTGACCTCAGGTGATATGCCCACCTCAGCCTCTCAAAGTGCTGGGATTACAGGCATGAGCCACTGTGCCCGGCCCCAGCAGCCTTTTTTTTTCAGTAATTAACAAGCTAATTTTAAAATTTATGTGGAAATGCAAAAGACCTAAAATAGCCAAAACCATTTTGAAAAAGAAGAACAAAAGAGAACTTATATTCTGTGATTTCAAGATTTATTTTAAAGCTACGGTAATGGTATTAGCATAAATATGTAAATATATATGGATTAATGGAACAGAAATAGATCCACACATATATGATCAATTGATGTTCAATGAAGTTGCCAAAGAGATTCAATGGAGAAAGGATAATCTTTTCCACAAATGTGTGCTGAAGCAATTGAATAGCCATATGGAAAAACAAAACCCAAAATAAAAAACCTTGATCCTTACCTCACACTATATACAAAAATCAACTGGAAATATTTTAATGTAAATATTTAATTAATTTTTGTTTTTATTTTTTGAGAGAGAGTTGGCCTTGTCCCCCAGGCTGGAGTGCAGTAGTGAGATCTTGACTCACTGCAACCTCTGCTGTCTGGGCTCAGGCCACCTCCCACCTCAGCCTCCTGAGTAGCTGGGACTACAGACATGCACCACCACATCCAGCTGATTGTTGTGTTGTTTTGGTAGAGACGGGGTTTTGCCATGTTGCCTAGGCTGGTTTTGAACTCCTGAACTCAAGCAATCCTCCCACCACGGCCTCTCAAAGTGCCAGGATTACAGATGTGAGCCACCATGCCTGTCCAAATATAAATATTGAGTTTTCTTTTTTTGAGATGGAGTCTCACTCTGTCACCCAGGCTGGAGTGCAGTGGCGTGATCTCAGCTCACTGCCACCTCTGCCTCCCAGGTTCAAGTGATTCTTCTGCCTCTGCCTCCCAAGCAACAGGGACTACAGGTGTGAGCCACCATGCCTGGCTAATTTTCATATTTTTGGTAGAGACAGGGTTTCACTGTATTAGCCAGGCTAATCTCGAACTTCTGACCTCAGGTAATCCACCCACCTTAGCCTCCCAAAGTGCTGTGATTACAGGCATGAGCCACTGCGCCTAGTCTAAACCTTGAACCTTACCTCATACCATATACAAAAATTAACTAGAAATATTTAAATGTGGCCGGGTGTGGTAGCTCACACCTG
This sequence comes from Pongo pygmaeus, assembly GCF_028885625.2. Lineage (NCBI taxonomy): Eukaryota > Metazoa > Chordata > Mammalia > Primates > Hominidae > Pongo > Pongo pygmaeus. The sequence continues at coordinate 75,027,721 of NC_072392.2, read as the reverse complement.
TAATCCCAGCACTTTGGGAGGCTGAGGCAGGCAGATCAAGACCATCCTGGCTAACATGGTTGAGCTATGATCAGGCCACTGCACTCCAGCCTGAGCAACATAGTGAGATCACATCTCAAATAAAATACAATTCTAGAAAATGCAAACTAACTGCCTGGGAACATGGCAGTAGGGAAGTGAGGGGTAGATTACAAAGTACAGGGAAACTCATGGAGGTGAGGAATATGTTCATTATCTTGATTGTGGTAATTGTTTCACAGGTATATACATATATTAAAACTCATCAAATTGGCCAGACTTGGTGGCTCAAGCCTGTAATCCTAGCATTTTGGGAGGCTGAGGTGGGTGGATCACCTGAGGTCGGGAGTTCAAGACCAGCCTGACCAACATGGAGAAACCCCGTCTCTACTAAAAATACAAAATTAGCTGGGCGTGATGGCACATGCCTGGAATCCCAGTTACTCGGGAGGCTGAGGCAGGAGAATCACTCGAACCCGGGAGGCGGAGGTTGTGATGAGCCAGGGTCGCGCCATTGCACTCCAGCCTGGGCAACAACAGTGAAACTCCATCTCAAAAAAAAACCAAAAACCTCATCAAATTGTACACTTTATGTGCAGTTTATTGTACATTAATTATATATTAAGAAAGCTGTTTTAAAAACACAATAAGGCCTGGCGTGGTGGCTTAACGCCTGTAATCCCAGCACTTTGGGAGGCCGAGGCGGGCGGATCACCTGAGGTCAGGAGTTCAAGACCAGCCTGGCCAACATGGTGAAACCCTGTCTCTACTAAAAATACAAAAATTAGCCGGACGTGGTGGCAGGCACCTGTAATCCCAGCTACTCGGGAGGCTGAGGCATGACAATCGCTTGAACCTGGGAGGTGGAGGTTGCAGTGAGCCGAGATCGTGCCATTGCACTTCAGCCTGGGGGACAAGAATGAGATTTCATCTCAAAAAAACAAAACAAAACAAAAACCAATAAAATACCAATCATAATGTGTGCTTTTCGGCAGTTTATAAAGCACTGTGAGCTTGACAACACCCTAGCGAAGTAAAGAGCCAGTCAGTAGTTTCCTGGTTTCACAGATGAGAAACTCTGAGGCTGAGAGAAATGACAAGGTTTGCTCCAGGCTACAGCACAAAGGATATAAGTGAGCTGGGTTGGGGCCTATTCCTTGGGTTCGATTAGCAGGATAAAGAGTGCTAGAATTGGATTCCAATGTGTCCCAACCATTTATAGCTGTGTTCCTCATGTTATTGCTTTATTTCTTCTTTTATTGTGAAATAGAACATAAGTAAACATACATGTCTGGCCTGGCGTGGTGGCTCACTCCTGTAATCCCAGCACTTTGGGAGGCCAAGGCAGGCAGATCACCTCGAGTCAGGAGTTCAAGACCAGGCTGGCCAACATGGTGAAGCTCCATCTCTACCAAAAATACAAAAATTAGCCTGATGTGGTGGCACACACCTGTAATCCCAGCTGTACCAGAGGCCGAGGCAGGAGAATCACTTGAACCCGAGAGGTAGAGGTTGCAGTGAGCTGTGATCATACCATTGCACTCCAGCCTGGGCGACAGAGCAAAACTCTCTCTCAAAAAAAAAAAAAGTACACCCATGTAGTCATCACACAGGTAAATCAAGAAACATATTGCTAGCAGGGGGTCCTGTGAGAGGCCCCTCCCCACTCACAGCTCCCTCTCCAGGTAACTACTGCCTTCACTGTGAGCCCTCATCATCTCTCTCCTGGATTATTTCAACATCCTTCTAAGTGGGTCTCCTTGGCCTCCCCTCCCCCACTTCCTTCTCAACACAACAGTCAGAAGATTACTTTTATTTATTATTTATTTATTTATTTATTTAGACAGAGTGTCTAAATAAAGGCTGGAGTGCAGTGGCACAATCTCGGCTCACTGCAACCTCCGCCCTCCTGGGCTCAAGCAATCCTCCCACCTCAGCCTCCCCAGTAGCTGGAACTACAGGTGCATGCCATCACACCCTGCTAATTTTTGGGTTGTGTTTTTTTTGGTAGAGAAGGTGTTTCGCAATGTTGCCCAGGCTGGTCTTAAACTCTTGAGCTCAGGCAATCCTCCTGCCTTGGCTTCCCAAAATGCTGGGATTACAGGCATGAACCATCATGCCTGGCCAGAAGACTCCTTTTATTTATTTATTTTTATTTATTTATTTATTTTGAGACAGAGTTTCGCTCTGTCGCCCAGGGTGGAGTGCAATTGCAGGATCTCGGCTCACTGAACCTCCACCACCCTGTGTGGTGGTGGGCGCCGGTAACCCCAGCTTCTCAGGAGGCTGAGGCAGGAGAATCGCTTGAACCCAGAGGGCAGAGGTTGCAGTGAGCGGAGATCGCGCCACTTCACTCCAGCCTGGGCAAAAGAGCGAAACTCCATCTCAAAATAATAATAATAATAATAATAAACTCATTCAGAGATAAGGTTAAACATGTCATATGTAAAAGTCAAGGGTAAGTGATTTATGTGTGTGGGAGGGGCTGCACAGGTTCTTCCTGAAAGAGGAGGGAATTTTATAGGAACATACCTGGTGGGGAGGAGGCAGTGGCAGTTTTTGAGAGAGAGTCAGAGTGGAGTGGGGGTGACTCTGGGAAGGGGCCAGCCTGGACCTGGTTGGGCTGCATGGAGAAACTTTGTTCTCTGAGCACAGATGCTGCATCCCCAGAGAGATAACTGCTGCCCGGGAGTGGAACTATCCATGCCTCCAGCTTCCCTGGTGGCAGGCAGCCTCTGTCAGGTTAGAGAGAGGGGCCCTGGCTGCATCTCCCTGGAGAGCCTTCCCCAGGACACACAGGCCCTTAGCTCTGATGGAAGGTTGGTCAGTACTGGGCAAAAGTGAGTGGTGCGGAAGTTAGAATCCTTGGCTCTTCACAGGGTGGATGATGATGGGGCTTTGCTGGAAGCTCCTGTCTCGGGCTGTTACAAGGAGAGAGGTGGGTTTAGAACTGGATACTCTACATAAAGAGAAAATGCATTTGAAAAAAATAGTAGCCGGGCACGGTGGCTCACGCCTGTAATCCTAGCACTTTGGGAGGCTGAAGTGGGCGGATCACGAGGTCAGGAGATCGAGACCATCCTGGCTAACATGGTGAAACCCCGTCTCTACTAAAAATTAAAAAAAAAAAAAATCAGCCAGGTGTGGTGGCACATGCCTGTAGTCCCAGCTACTTGGGAGGGTGAGACAGGAGAATCGCTTGAACCCAGGAGGCGGAGGTTGCAGTGAGCTGAGATCACGCCACTGCACTCTAGCTTGCGTGACAGAGCGAGACTCAGTCTCAAAAAATAGAATAAATAAAATAAATAAATAAAAAGAAAAAAATAGTAGAACTGGGCCAGGCGTGGTGGCTCACGCCTGTAATCCCAGCACTTTGGGATGCCGAGGCAGGCAGATCATGAGGTCTGGAGTTAAAGACCAGCTGGCCAACATGGCGAAACCTCGTCTCTACTAAAAATAGAAAAATTAGCTGGGCATGGTGGTGGGCACCTGTAATCCCAGCTACTCAGGAGGCTGAGGCAGGAGAATCGTTTGAACCTGGGAGGTGGAGGTTGAAGTAAGCCCAGATCACTCCGTTACACTCTAGCCTGGGCGACAGGCTGAGACTCCATCTCAAAAAAAAAAAAACAAAAAAAAACTCCACAAAAAAATAGTAGAACTGGATGCTCAGGTAGACCATTCTCCAGGCTGCATCTCCTCCCTCCTCTCCCTGCCCTTCCCCTACAATTGCTTTCTTTCATTCACATATTATAAGGGCCTTTTTTTAGTTATGTTTACGGTGAATGCTTAATATGTGCCCAGTCCCATGCTAGGCACTGGGGATGCCAAAATGAACAAGGCACTCTCTTAGGCCTTGGGTTGCTTACAGTCAGATGAAGGAGATCCACTGGATAGGATCTTTCCCTCTTACTCACCTGCAGCAGGTTGCAGGGTACAGGCCCAAGGACTTGGAGTCTGAAGATCATTAGGTTAGTTGATCATAGGCAAAATGATGAAAACACTTAGTTAGCTCAAGTGGCTGCTGTGAGTAGTATGCCTTTCACATAGTAGGTGCTCAATAAATATTAACTAAAATTGCTGCAAATCTAGGAGGAAGTCCTTAGCCAGTTTTAGGCTTCTGGAACCCAGGTAGAATGCCCAAAACCTGGGCGTGGAGATGGTGCCTATAACCCTCTGTATTCTGATAGGGACCTGTCCTCCAGTCCAGTCTAGAAGAGGAGGGAGGTGATTCAAATGGGAAAATCAAAACAGTTTAGAGCTTTTATTTTATTTTTTATTTTTTGTAGAGATGGGGGTTTTGCCATGTTAGCCAGACTGGTTTTGAACTCCTGAGCTCAGGCAGTCCACCTACCTTGGCCTCCCAAAGTGTTGGGATTACAGGCGTGAGCCACTGCACCCAGCCTGGTTTAGAGCTTTTAAGTTAGAAAATAGAATGATGAGAAGATGGATTCTAGATTGATTAATTCAAGGCAGATGAACCTCTGTGGGTGCATGGTGGGGTAACGAGAGAGTCTTACTTGAGGAGGCTGGGGGTTGGGGGCAGAGACCTGGTATGAGACCGCTGAGTGAACTAGAAAACCTCAGTGGCTGGCTCATGGGCCCTCTGGCCAGCACCTCTCCCCGCTCACTCCCTGGACGTTATTTTTTGTTGTTCCTGCCCAGGAATAGTCAAACTTAGGCCTAGCGACACCTAAATGGAGGACAATCATTCAGCAAACATTTATTGAGTACTTACTATGTAACCAGTTCCTATTTAAACTGCTAGAAATACAGCAATGAAGAAAATAGACAACGATCCCTATCTTCATCATGCACATACGCAAGTATATCTGAAGGATAAATTATTAGAAGTGGAATTACTGGACCAAAGGGCAAGTGAATTTAAAATGTTTATTGATATTACCAAATTGACCTTCAAAGAGTTTATTATATTTTATGTCCCGCCTGGATGACCATTTCCCCAGGAGTGTATCTGTCTTTCTTTTTTTTTTTCTCAGACAGGGTCTCACTCTGTCACCCAGGCTGGTGTTCAGTGGTGCAGTCACGGCTGACTGCAACCTTTTTTTTTTTTTGTCTCGCTCTGTCACCCAGCCTGGAGTGCAGTGGCGTGATCTCGGCTCACTGCAACCTCCGCCTCCTGGGTTCAAACGATTCTCCTGCCTCAGCCTCCTGAGTAGTTGGGACTACAGGCACGTGCCACCATGCCCGGCTATTTTTTTTGTATTTTTAGTAGAGCTCGGGTTTCATTTTGTTAGCCAGGATGGTCTCAATCTCCTGACCTTGTGATCCGCCCGCCTCGGCCTCCCCAAGTGTTGGGATTATAGGCGTGAGCCACTGCACCCAGCCAGCCTCCTGAGTAACTGGGATTACAGGCATGTGCCACCACATACAGCTAATTTTTTGTATTTTTAGTAGAGACGGGTTTCGCCATGTTGGCCAGGCTGGTCTCGAACTCCTGGCCTCAAGTGATCCACCTGCCTCAGCCTCCCAAAGTGCTGGGATTATAGGCTTGAGCCACCGCGCCCACCCAGCTCACTGCATCTTTGACCTCCTGGGCTCAAGTGATTTTCCCACCTCTGCCTCCTGAGTAGCTTGGACTACAGGTGTGTGCCACCATGCCTAGCTAATTTTTTTCTTTTTTTTTGAGACAATGACTCACTGTGTTGCCCAGGCTGGTTTTGAACTCCTGGATGCAAGTGATTCTCCTACCTTGGCCTACCAAAGTGCTAGGATTATAGGCGTGAGTCAGCATGCCCAGCTGCCCAGCTAATTTTTTATTTTTTGTAGCGACGTAGACTCACTGTATTGCCCAGGCTGGGTTGGAACTCCTGGGCTCAAGCCCTCCTTGGCCTCTCAAAGTGATGGGATTACAGGCCTGAGCCTATGCACCTGGCCTCCCAGGAGTATTTCCTTCCTTCCTTCTTTCTTTTCTTTTCTTTTTTTTCTTTTTTTTTACTGAGACAGGGTCACACCCTGTTGCCCAGGCTGGAGTGCACAATCTCAGCTCATTGCAGCCTTGATCTGGACTCAAGTGATCCTTCCACCTCGGTCTCCCAAGTAGCTGGGACTACAGGTGTGCACCACCATGCCCTGCTAATTTTTGTTTATTTTTTTGTTTTGTTTTGTTTTGTTTTGAGACAGAGTCTCACTCTGTGGCCCAGGCTGGAGTGCAATGAATGGCACGATCTCTGCTCACTGCAACCTCTGCCTCCTGGGTTCAAGCAATTCTGCCTCAGCCTCCCAAGTAGCTGAGATTACAGGCACCCGCCACAGTGCCCAGCAAATTTTTTTTTTTTTTTTTTTTTTTGCTTTGAGATGGAGTTTTGGTCTTGTTGCCCCCGCTGGAGTGCACTGGTGCGATCTCGGCTCACTGCAACCTCCGCCTCCTGGGTTCAAGCGATTCTCCTGCCTCAGCCTGCTGAGTAGCTGGGATTACAGGCACCCGCCACCACGCCCAGATAATTTTTTGTATTTTTAGTAGAAACAGAGTTGCACCTGTTGGCCAGGCTGGTCTGGAACTCCTGACCTCGAACTCAGGTGATCTGCCCGCCTAGGCCTCCCAAAGTGCTGGGATTACAGGCGTGTGAATCACCACGCTCGGTCTTTTTATTTTTTGTAGAGATTTGGTGGTGGTGGTGGGGGCTCTTACCATGTTACCCAGGCTGTACTTGAACTTCTGGACTCTAGCAATCTGCCTGACTTGGCCTTCCAAAATTCTGGGATTACAGGCATGAGACAGCGTGCCTTGCCTGGAGTGTATCTTTTTTTTTTTTTTTTTTTTTTTTTGAGATAGAATCTCTCTCTGTCGCCCAGGTTGGAGTGCAGTGGTGCAATCTCTCCTCACTGCAACCTCCACCTCCCGGGTTTAAGTGATTCTCGTACCTCCACCTCCCGGGTTTAAGCGATTCTCGTGCCTCAACCTCAAGAGTAGCTGGGATTTAGGCGTGTGCCACCATGCCTGGCTAATTTTTGTATTTTTTGTAGAGATGGGGTTTTGCCTTGTTGGTCTTGAACTCTTGACCTCAAGTGATCCCCCACCTTGGCCTTCCAAAGTGCTGGGATTACAGGTGTGAGCCACCAAGCCTGGCCACCCCCATTTTAGGACAAGAGAAGAGAGGTGATAAGGAACTGCTATTTCAAAAAGATTAATGGGAGGGAAGGGACCAGAAAGTGACATCATCAGGGAACACTTGATTCAGGCATGGGTAGCAAGTTCAGTTACCTTACTCCTGGCAGCAACAGGACTGGGGGAGGGGGTCTTGGAGAAGATTTTGTCTGCAAATGTCGCAACACTGTTGCAGTGTGAGTATGACCCAAAGTGCTTGGCAGGGGCACAGGCCTGCTGCTTCCCTGCATTCTGGGCTGACCTCTTCACTTGAGCCGGTCAGTGGATGCTTCTGGCCTCCTTCCTGGAGCTAGACAGCTGTTAGGCTTAGGGAGCAGCTCCGGACCTACAGGGTTGGGGTGCAGGTAGGGAGGGAGGCTGCAGTATGTCAGAGTGGTAAATACATGTCCTGATTTCCAGGACTGATTTCACATATTCTGCCCCACAAGTTCACCAGCACCTGTCAGACTGGATGTCCCAGTTTTTGGCTTGGAAAATTCGATCTGTCTCAGGTAATGGAGAAAGGGGAGACAGCAGTTCATTCATTCCAGTGTCTAAGCCTGTGGTTGGTGGGAGCAAGAGACTGTCTGGGATGGCTCCAGCCCTTCGCTGGAATCTCGCATTGAATTCCTAGCTCTGCCCTGATCCGTGCTGAGGCGAGCAGGTGAGTGGGACGGACGGCGCTGTGCCTGCACCCTCCTAGCCCCACTTGCTTACCGCGGCCCCTGCCCTATCCCACACTGGGAAGTATGCTCTGTTAGCCTCGGCTCAGCCTTGCCCCATCGGCCCAGTGGGGAGAGCCCAGGGAGGGGAGAGGCTCCACGTGCTAATGGAAAGCGGCCTGCCAGCCACTGCTGCTTAAGGAGACTGTCTAAGCAATCGGATTAGGTGCGGCCCAGATGAAGACGTCCGTTTCTCCCAAGGGAGGGAGCAAGGGTACTCCAGGTCCCAAAGCAGCGTTACAGCCAGTTGGGCTAATCCCACCCTCCCTTCCCCCAACTCCCCGAGTGGCAATCTGTCCAGCCCCTCAAGCGATCAGGCCACAACCCCCAGCAACGCGCGTTCTCCTCCCAGCCTAGCCCGGCCCATCTCCCCACCCGGGGCCCCGCCCCGGTCCCGCGGGCTCCCAAAAGGCGGTGGACGGGCCCGCGGGACTACAAGTACCAGCAGGCCCCGGGGCCCGCCCTCGTGGGGCGGGGCCAGGCCGGCAGCGAATTGGGAGGAGCCCTGGCGCTCAGGCTAGGGAACGCGTGTAGCCAATCGCGGGGCCATTCTCGCCGCGAGCCGATGGGGGCGGGGAGAAGCCCGGCTGGGCCGGGACAAAAGCCGGATCCCGGGAAGCTACCGGCTGCTGGGGCGCTCCGGATTTTGCGGGGTTCGTCGGGCCTGTGGAGGAAGCGCCGCGCACGGACTTCGGCAGAGGTGAGCACGGAAGGCTGTTTTCGCTGGCTGGAGCCCGCCCGCCCTAGGAGCTTCCTGCCTCCGTCCCCCAACCCGGAACCGCCTTCCCCGACGCGGGCTCGGTGCCCACGCGCCCTCCCTGCACCTGCTTGGAAGTTTTGAGGGTCTTAGCCTTAGGTTAGTCTTCGCCCGGGGTCCCGGCCGGTGGCCGCGTGTCGACGCCCCTCCCCTCCCCCCGCGCGACACACACATATTCCAGTTCCTGGGAGTTTGCATGGGGCTTGCCGCCATCCTTGCCTCTCCTGCCTGTGCCACATTGCATGGGCCCCCTCCTGGCACGCCTCACCCCTCCCGGGCACAGCTATCGAGGCTCCTCGGGCTCATCGGGCCGCCTTTTGGCTCCATCCGGGTTCCCCCATCGGATGCCGGGACGGGAAGTAGAGAAAGCGGTGGCGACTGGTCCCACTCCGATTCCTCACTGGCTGGGCTCAGGCCCTTCCCTTGGTTCTGTGGGGACAAAATTGAGCTCCACGCCCAAGTAGAGAGAACGAGCTATGCGCGCCTCCGGGGCGGGCCACGCGGGGCCAGGCTGCCCCAGGGTGCCCGAGGCCTCGCCTCGTCTCGCCGCGAGGACTGGAATCTCGCAGCGAGGATCCTCCTCGCACTGGAGGTACCGTCGAGTCCAGCCCCTAAGCGACAGATGGCCGGGGTGCCACCCCACCCCTGAGCTGACGCCAAGTCTGGCCGGGGAAAGGTCCTCAAGGGGCTGGAGGATGCTGCCGCCACCCTCCTGTCGAGCCTGGCAATGGGCCAGTCCCAGCGCCTGCCGCCGTCTCCAACCTTGGCAGATACCGTGCAGTGCCGAGTTCTGCCGTTACGGGGTCCCTGGAGGTCTTCCTGGGAAGAGGATTTTGGAAGAGATGATAAGGAAAAGTGCACAGCACAGTTTGGCCAGCTAGCCTACTCCTCTCCACCCTTAACTTTGCTCTGTGTTTTCAGCTGGCTCGGCTGAACTAAAATGTGGGGTGAGGGACAGCTGGTAGGTCCCATTGGCCCAAATGGGTAATTTTCACCTCTTGGAAACCTTCCTGAACAGCTTGGGGGGCGGTAGTGGGAAGAGCCCTCAGACACTGGGCAACTGATGGCTCCATCCCCGTTCTGACACTATGCCTGCCGCAGTACGGGGCACTCACAGAATTCTGCCTCTAGAATTTACTCCAGGGATTGCCTGTCTTCTCAAAAAATAAATAAATAAATACATACATACATAAATCCCAATCCTGCAGATACTAACCTTCAAATGAGTGTTTTTGTCTTTCCCAGAGGCACCCTTAGTAGCATCCCCAGTGATTCCCTTCCATTGGCTGTGTCCCAGGGGTGTGTTCTGGGGAACAGGCTTCTTTCATTCAGCCTCCTGTGTGGGCTGCTTCTCTCAGTGTCTGCTAAAAGTGAACTCAATCCTGGGTCACTCACCCGTCTGCAGAAAAGACTCCATTCAGCTCATAAGGCCCCTCCCTCAGAGAATGTGTGTATGTGTGTGTTTTCAGGTTCCTTGGCATGATTTCCCCCAAATGGTTTACACATTTAGCTGTTACCAAGTAACAGTTCCTGGAGTCCAAGCTCAGCCCAGTCATCTGTCACTTGTTTGACAGCACATTCAGCTACTGGGGAGGCAGGCTAAGACGTTCTGGGGAGAGGTCCCAAACCCAGATAGGTATTTGTAGGTATTTGCTGATTCCACTGGAGCAAATATTCTTTTTTTTTTTTTTTTTTTGAGACAGAGTCTTGCTCTGTCGCCAGGCGGGAGTGCAGTGGTGAATCTCGGCTCACTGCAACCTCCGCCTCCTGGATTCAAGCGATTCTCCTGCCTCAGCCTCCCCAGTAGCTGGGACTACAGGTGTGCACCACCACACCCAGCTAATTTTTGTATTTTTAGTAGAAACAGGGTTTCACCATATTGGCCAGGCTGGTCTCAAACTCCTGACCTCGTGATTCGCCCTCCTTGGCCTCCCGACGTGCTGGGATTACAGGCACGAGCCACCGTGCCTGGCCGCAAATGTTCTTAACTGGTGGTCAGTCTGTGGGCCATCGGATCATTGTCACAGGTGAGCACCTTGAAACAATATGCACAATTGGATTTGTGTACCTTTTTCTGGGGTTTTCTTCAGTCTCAGAAGAGTCTGAGACCTCAAAGAGGTTAAGAGCCACTGCCTTAGAGAGACTTTAAGACTTCACTGAAGGCCGGGCGCAGTGGCTCATGCCTGTAAATCCCAGCACTTTGGGAGGCTGAGGCGGGTGGATCACGAGGTCAGGAGTTCGAGACCAGCCTGACCAACATGGTGAAACCCCGCCTCTACTAAAAATACAAAAAAATTAGATGGGCGTGGTGGCATGCATCTGTAATCCCAGCTACTCAGGAGGCTGCAGCAGGAGAATCACTTGAACCTGGGAGGCTGAGGTTGCAGTGAGCCGAGATCACTCCACTGCACTCCAGCCTGGGTGACAGAGCCAGAGTCTTTCTCAAAAAAAAAAAAAAAAAAAAAAAGAAGAAGAAGACCTCACTGAACCATTAAAGCTGCGATTTATCTCTACTGAGTCCACTTCCTGGGTTTGTGAACCATTTGCCTTCTCTGTATTGGTGAATTTGCAGAGGCCTTATTTTTATTATGTTGTATACATTCCTTGTCTCAACCTCCCCTCTCTAAGCCAGAATGCTCTAGTGGCAAATCTCTTGTTTTGGTAAACTGGCAAATCTTGTTTTCTATCCTGTATCATCCCATTGTGTCTTCTCTCTTATCCCCCTTCCAAAGACCCTATGGAGATGGGCTCTTGGACCTGAAATTTGGTCTGGGTCTCAAGAAAACTGTGATTTCTCAGCTGCAGGGATCCGTTTTCTCTCCCTTGTCCTTTCCAAAGTTGGGTCTTGTGTCTGTTTTGGAGGTGCCAGTTTCAGGGGACTGTTTTACTGGGAGTCTCAGGCTTCTTTCTTCTAGAGAGGCATAGCCCAGGGACTTCCTTTCCCTTGGTGTTATGGAAGGAGTCTGAATTGCTGAGGATGGTCAGCCACTGCCCCCTCCTCTCTGAGTGTTCCTTGATCTGCCCTGGGCTGCACTCTCTTTGGAAGGGGGGTGGGGGTGTACCCATTCAATTTCAGGGCCAGTTTTTCTGGTCTGAGTCAAAAATATTGGGAAATGGAGCAGTGGGTGGGGGGTGGAGGACCGTGGGGCAGTGGGGCTGGTTGGGACGTCTCTGGAAACTCATACTGAGAAGGAATCTCAAGTCATTCCAGGGGAAGGCCAGAAAAGGGAACATCTCTGAGCCCCTTCCCAGCTACCCCACTTTAGGCAGACACCAGGCTGAATACACCCATTGTGCCATGCTGGATACTAGCTGGGAGGCCAACAGAGGCAGCCAAGCCAGGATGAGAACCTGAAGCCCCACCAGCCTGGCCGATTGGGAGGGGGCGCAACGTAGCCCCTGGAATGTTGGCCTTCTCTGAGCTGGGAACGGAGACCCAGCTTCCAGCACATGTAAACAAGCCGACTCCTTCACTCTGCCCTCCTTTATTTGTACTTGACTTTTTTCTCCCCCAGCAAATTAAACAGCTTTGTTTCTGGGCCTTGGTGGGGGAGACAGGAGTGACTTTTCCTGATCCGGCCAAGCTCTTGGCCTGAATTCCCATGCCTACCTCCCCCCATTCCCCTCCCCAGCTCACTCCTTGAGTTACCCACAGGAGAATGGGTGTATCAGGACAGAGTGGTGGGGAGGGGAGATGATGAAATTCTTATCATAGACTCTTTGAAGTGAAAAGGACACATGGGCCTGGCTCTTGGAAAAATGGTCTTTTCTCGGGCTGGTGTGGATTTTTCTGGGGACCTAGGTGTAAGAGGGTTTGGGTTCGAGTCTTGGGTCATAACCTTGCTTATTATTAGGTGGGCTTCTTGGGCAAGTTATCCTAACGCCTCTGAGATTTTATTCCTCATCTAAGAAATGGGGTTATAAATCTCAGTGTACCTCCCAGAGCTCATATGAGATGAGTTTCTTTTTATCTTTTTTTAGACACAAGGTCTTGCTCTGACACCCAGGCTACAGTGCAGCAGTGCAATCATAGCTCACTGTAGCCTCGAACTCCAAGATGAGTTTTCCTATACATGTGATGGAGGATGGTTTCTGCCTCTTCCTCCTCCTCCTCTCAGTCTGCCCCAGTTAGAAGTGACCACTACAGGGTGGTCCCCAGAGAGGCATCTGTTTTGCTTAGTGAGTTTTGCTCTAAATTAGCAGCTGGATGACTCAGTGGGGCGGGTGGAATGTACTAAAGGTCAGTTTCCCTGCCCTGTGTCTGCTCCATACTCAGGGTTGGGAGGCTAGTGTCCGGGAGAAAAGAGGAGAAAAGAGCTTTGCGGTGATCCTCCCCCCTCCCCTACTCCCCTTCTAACCAGGACCTGGGGGTGTGACCCTTTTTGAGGCTAAGTAAACTTGCTGGCTTGCCCATTGGCCCGGTGGTGTGTAAGGGTATGTGTAGGGGTAAATCTGGGTGTGGGGGAGATGAAACCTGTAGGGAGAGAAAGGCTAGCCTTTTGCAATTTCAGCTGTACTCTGCACTGGTCAGAGAACAGAAAAGTGTTTCAGTGTCTCTGCCCACCTCAGATGGGACCAGCACTCAGATTTGGGTCAAAGCACCGGTTTTCCTGGCCTCCTAGCCAGCTGCCTTTTGCTCCAGGATGAGTGTGGTTGTGGGTCAGCTAGTTTGCCTAGAGGGAATGGGGCAGGGTGAGGCAAGAGTCCCAGGGCAAATGGCACCTTTGTTTTTCTCTATCTTCCCTCACCCATTATCTCTGGCTCTTCTTCCTCTGCTGGCAAAAGTGCTGCTTGATATCTCTCTTCCATCCCTCTCGCTGGGTCAGCATTTTTTCCTTCCTCTTGAGAAAAGCTGAAATCTGGTTTTATTGTCTGGGGTCAACTGGGAGTGGGTCTGCCCTGCTGGGGAAGATAGTGCCTCCACACGCCTGCCCCCTTCTGACCAGCTCTTCTCTCCCAGACAGGTAGAGCAGGTCTCTCTGCAGCCATGTCGGCCAAGGCAATTTCAGAGCAGACGGGCAAAGAACTCCTTTACAAGTTCATCTGTACCACCTCAGCCATCCAGAATCGGTTCAAGTATGCTCGCGTCACTCCTGACACAGACTGGGCCCGCTTGCTGCAGGACCACCCCTGGCTGCTCAGCCAGGTGAGCCCTACCTCCACTCGGGGCCGTTCTTCCAGGCCTGGGGTCTGAGGAAGAGAAAGCCATTGGTTTGTTGGTGATGCCGATAGGGTCATGGGGTTGGAGGCTGCCAGCAGCAGCTGTGGGAAGCATGCCATGGGCTGAGCAGGGTTTGTGTTCATGCTGAGCCCTGCATGTTGAGGTACCCCAGCATGGTATACCCTGCCATGGGCTTGAAACTGGACAAACTGGTGTCCAAATCACAGCTGTGTTTATTAACCATGTAGCCTGGGGCAAGCCATTTCACCTCTTTTGAGTTTTAGATTCCCCATCTCTCCAATGGGATAATACTCACTTTGAGCTGTAAGGATTAGCAAGAAGCATTTAGCGTGCTTGGTGCCTGGCACATGGTAGATGCTCAGTAAAAAGTAGGGATGTGCCCTCTCCTCCCCTAAATGGAATATATCAGGAACGTATCAAGGCAATTAGGAAGTGTGACGTTGTACCTTGTGAAGAATGGCCCTGACCCTGGAGGGTCAGCCTGGAATAGAGGCTCCGTTCTTGAGATCTCTGCAGGGCCATTGTTAGAAAGCTCTTAGATTTCCTTGGCAGGGCTCAGAGAGCAAGCCTAGGACTAGTGGTGTTATTTCTTCCCACTAGGAGGCAGCTCAACCACAAAGGGATGGAGGGAGTTTCCTGGCCCTGGAGATGTATGAGTAGTGGTTAGGGGCTGCTTGTTGGGCCTGTTGTAGACAGGGTTCAAGCACAGGGATGGGGTTGACCAGATGACCTCTAAGGTTCTTTGCTGCCTCAAGGCTCTGTCTCTCTGTTTTCCTCTTTGGAACACGGGTTCTGGTCCGTATTCTGAGGGGCTTACTGTTGAATGAAGAAGCTAATGTATCACATAGGGAGGGTAGGGAATCACTTATTCACTCAGCAGGTATTTGCTGAGCGCCTACTCTGTGCCAGGCTCCATCTGGGCACAAATGCCTCTAGATACCTGGTTGTCAAAAGCAAGATACTGGCTAGGGTGGGTGGAGGAAGCATCCAAGAGTTAACTCTGAAGGATGGGTGGGGCTCGCTTTGGAGCAAAGTGAATGGGAAGTCAATCCCTGCTGTCCTCCATTTGGATCCCCAAAATACTACAGTTTATCTAATTCTTCCTCACTCTAAATACAAACTGCTTTTGTTCCAGAACTTGGTAGTCAAGCCAGACCAGCTGATCAAACGTCGTGGAAAACTTGGTCTCGTTGGGGTCAACCTCACTCTGGATGGGGTCAAGTCCTGGCTGAAGCCACGGCTGGGACAGGAAGCCACAGTGAGTGGGCATGGGATCAGGATGAACGTGGGTGGTAACAGAAGCAAATATGGTCACCTCCAGGTCAGCAGCTCTGTGGATCACCCCCACATCCAGTCTCATTGTAGCTCAGGGAAGTCAGGAGTCCTGTGGCGTTGACCCACTCAGGTGGCTGCCAGCAGTAGGCCCAGTCTTGTTGCCCATTCCCAGCTCCCTCATCATCCAAACTTCTTTGTTTTATTGGTTTGGGCAAGATGTGCTGCAGAGGTAACCTCAATATAATTCAAGAGCCAGGTGGAAATGGTCTGATTCTTTTTTTTTTTTTTTTTTTTTGACACAGGGTCTTGCTTTAGCCCAGGCTGGAGTGCAGTGGCGTGATCTTGGCTCACTGCAACCTTGGCCTCCTGGTTCGAGCGATTTTCCTGCCCCAGCCTCCTGAGTAGCTGGGACTACAGACACTTCCCACCACGGCAGGCTAATTTTTGTAATTTTAGTAGAGATGGGGTTTCACCATATGGGCCAGGCTGGTCTTGAACTCCTGACCTTGTGATCTGCCTGCCTCAACCTCCCAAAGTGCTGGGATTCAGGCGTGAGCCACCGCGCCTGGCCTGGTCTGATTTTTTTTCTTTTTTTTTTTTGAGGTGGAGTTTCGCTCTTGTTGCCCAGGTTGGAGTGCAGTGGCGTGATCTCAGCTCACTGCAATCTCCGCCGCCCGGGTTCAAGAGATTCTCCTGCCTCAGCCTCCCGACTAGCTGGGATTACAGGCATGCACCACCATGCCTGGCTGATTTTGTATTTTTAGGAGAGACGGGGTTTCTCCATGCTGGTCAGGCTGGTCTCGAACTCCCGACCTCAGGCCTCCCAAAGTGCTGGGATGACAGGCATGAGCCACCACTCCCAGCCCCATTCTAGGAACTCCTTTCTTTCCAGTTTCCAAAAAGGAAGGGTTATGGTAGCTTGTGATAGCATGTGTACCTAAGGGGTGGGTTAAAAAATATGAAAAAGGATTAAAAAATATGAAAAAGGGAGACACACAGTCGTTTAGGCAGAAGGACGTACTGGGTCAAGAACCTAGGATATGATAGTTAATAACGTTGAAGGGTAAATTCAGTTCTTTTCAAAATTTTTATTTATTTATTTTTGAGACAGGTCTCGCTCTGTTGCCCAGGCTAGACTGCAGCCTCGATGTCCTGGGCTCAAGCATTCCTCCCACCTCAGCCTCCTGATTAGCTGGGGCTACACTGCTACCACACCTGGCTAATTTTTTTGATTTTTTTTTTTTTTTTTTTTGAGATGGAGTTTCGCTCTTGTTGCCCCAGCTGGAGTGCAATGGCCAGATCTCGGCTCACTGCAACCTCTGCCTCCCGGGTTCAAGCGATTTTCTAGCCTCAGCCTTCTGAGTAGTTGAAATTACAGGCATGCACCACCATACTTGGCTAATTTTGTATTTTTAGTAGAGACGAGGTTTCTCCATGTTGGCCAGGCTGGTCTTGAACTCCTGACCTCAGGTCATCTGCCTGCCTCGGCTTCCCAAAGTGCTGGGATTACAGGCATGAGCCACTGCGCCCGGCCTACTTTATTTTTTTTAAGATAGGGTCTCACACTGTCACTCAAGGCTGTAGTGCAGTGGCATGTTTACATCTCACTACAGCCTCCACTTCCCAGGTTCAAGTTATCCTCCCACCTCAGCTTCATGAGTATCCGGGACTATAGGTGCATGCCACCATGCCAGGCTGCTTTTTAAAATGTTTTTGTAGAGATAGGGTCTCGAATGTTACCCAGGCTGGTCTCGAACTCCTGGCCTCAGGTAATCCTCCTGCCTCAGCCTCCCATGTAGCTGGGACCGCAGATGTGTGCCACCAAGCCCAAATTCAATTATTAACTTCTCCCAGCTTGGTGATGAATTTCAACCACGTAGATGAGAGAGTTAAAGTGAAACATGGTTTAGGAAGGCTAAGAGATGCCTGGAAATAAAATTATGTTTCTTCTCACTCCCCAAGGGAGCTGGAGGACTAAGGGAGGGAATGGAGCTGAGGCCTGGCCTAGCCTGGGAAGAATGTGCCATCCACACCTGGCTCTGTAGAGCACGTGGCTCTGAAGGGCCTGGTGCTCGTCTGGGGTGAAACTGTACCAGGAAGGAGCTGTTCTCTTCCTTGGCTGCCTCGGATATAGCAATGAAGGTGGTGATGGAGATGTCTTCCTCCCTCATTGGGCTTCCTCAGAGTAGCCCTTAAATGTTAATTTCCCAGTTTCTGGCCCTCATGGGTAAAGAGGGATCCTTGAAGTTGCACATGGACCCAGGCATGAAGCGACCTGTCCCTTGAGTTCCCAGGCCTTTGGAGAGAGGATGGCGGGATTGGAGGGAGGGATGCTGAGCATGTCCCCAGGGAGCACATCCTGCTTCCTTCTGCTGGCCTCTGGGAGGAGAAGGTGGGGGACATCAGACATCTGAGCTGGCAGCAGCATTGGGCCAGCAGGAGTGGCTCATTACCTCTGATGGATTGCTGTCTGGTCCCTGACTCAGTAGTGACGCACAGGCCGGGCGGGGGGTTTGGGACTTACTAGGATGAGGGCTGTCTCGCCGCAGCTGCCGCCAGGGAATCACTCAAACTGATTAGCTCTGCAGGCCTGTGGTCCTCAGCCAGGAGAGTCTGTGTGGAGAAGTTTCCCTGATTAAGCCCTGGCTCCCCACTTCTCCACCCATTCCCCGCGCCCGGACCCATGTCCTGAGGCTGAGTCACTGTGCCTTCCTCAAGGCCCGTGAAGCAGAATGGTTACCTCCCTCCTACCCAGTTTCCCCTCCCCGTCAAGCTCTGCCATAGCCGTGACTTTTTGGAGCCCTTTCACTTGCGCAGGTCCTGTGTCACCCTCCAGAGGAGGCCAAGAGTGGGCAAGGTCGGTGCCTGTTCAGGCACAGCCCGCACCAGAGCAAGGGGTGAAAGGGCGTCTCGTGAGGACTTACTGAGCTTAGGGATCTGTGACCCCATTTTTTCTGGAAAAATCTCTCTTTGCTGGGTGTGGTGGTGGGAGTGCTTGGGCACCACCCTTGTGCAGTCCCTCCTCCTGCCCTAGGGGCAAGGCGTGCTGTCCCTCTGAGTTTTATCTCCCTCAATTTTTCTGTAGGTTGGCAAGGCCACGGGCTTCCTCAAGAACTTTCTGATCGAGCCCTTCGTCCCCCACAGTCAGGTATGTGTGAGGCGGCTCCAGGCTGGGTCTTCTCCCTCCTGGAACCTTGGGTTTGTCCACTGTAACATGATGAAAGAAGTCAAGCTGATGAGGACAGTCAGAGGGACCAGGGTCCCTGAAGCCGCACTGAGGATCTGAGGGTGCTGCGGACTCGGGAGTCCAGAGGGGAAGGAAAGGGCTTGATCTGCAGCAGAGAGGAGTTAGGACTGGTAACAAAGGGGACTTCCAAGTGCACGGATGAGAACGACCTGCAGGCAGGCCCCACCCCTCAGCTGGGGTTGGTCATACTGATTCAGTCTGGACCGCCAGCCAGTGGGGTAGAGGCTTCTTCCTCTTGTCCTTGGGGAAAAGATGGTGGACAAGTCTCTGGATGAATGGTTTTTACTGGGTTTTAGAAAATGAGACTGTGGGAATTGGTTTCCTCTCCCAGTACATGGTAGACCCCCTCATCTTCCCCAGTTCAGCGCCCCTCACCAGCTTAGCCCCCACAACCCCAATCCCACTGTCCTGTCTCTTCACCTGCAAGGCGGAGGAGTTCTATGTCTGCATCTATGCCACCCGAGAAGGGGACTACGTCCTGTTCCACCACGAGGGGGGTGTGGACGTGGGTGATGTGGACACCAAGGCCCAGAAGCTACGTGTTGGCGTGGATGAGAAACTGAATCCTGAGGACATCAAAAAACACCTGTTGGTCCATGCCCCTGAAGACAAGAAAGAGTTGAGTGAGAGGGATGGTAGGGAGGTGGCAGGTGGGATGAGAAGACTGACAGGCTCTGGGCACAGACCAAGGAGAGCGGAGCGGTCTCCTCTCTGGGAGCCAGGTGGTAGACATGGCCCTGTCTTGAGGAAGACAGCTGGGTGCAGGGTGGGGACTGGCTTGGAACCAGACTGAAATATGCCGCCAGCGTCCCTCACCTCCTTGCCCCTGTCTGTCTGACACCTCTGCTTCCAGCTTCTCGCCTGACAGCTCCTTTCCGCCTCAGTGGCTGTAGAGCGATGTCCAAGGAGCAGGGGTTGCAGAGGAGATGGAAGGGCCAGCGGGGTGTGTTTCGGGAAATGGAGCTGTCGGTGGCAGTGAGAGATTGCTGCGGGGCACCTGGGGTGCTACCGAGCTGCTCCCTGATGGATGAACTGTCCCTCTCTCCCCACCTCTAGAATTCTGGCCAGTTTTATCTCCGGCCTCTTCAATTTCTACGAGGACCTGTACTTCACCTACCTCGAGATCAATCCCCTTGGTAACTGGGTGTGCTTGGCTGGGAGGGGGCAAGGGTCCCAGTGCCTATGACAGCCCTGGCCTTGGCATTCAGAGAACCAGACTCCCACTTGCCAGAGGGTAACACAAGACAGATGTGCACAAGCAGAGGGGTCCCCATGCACTTTTAGTGCCAGTTCCTGTTTCTGAGCTCTCAGAAGACTGTAGTTCTTCTCTTAGTCAACTCCAACCTCTCTCTTTGGTCTTAGAGACAGAGTCTTGCCCTGTCGCCCAGGCTGGAGTACAGTGGCACAATCTCGGCTCACTGCAACCTCCGCCTCCTGGGCTCAAGCAATTTTTCTGCCTCAGCCTTCCGAGTAGCTGGGATTACAGGCGCCCGCCACCACGCCGGGCTAATTTTTGTATTTTTAGTAGAGACGGGGTTTCACCATGTTGGCCAGGCTGGTCTCGAACTCCTGACCTCAGGTAATCTGTCCATCTCAGCCTCCCAAAGTGCTGAGATTACAGGCGTGAGCCACCACACCCGGCCAGAAGTCCTGGTTTTGATCTGACTATGTGCTTCTGCTTCTCCCGCCGGGTCAGGCTGTCTGACAGCAGGAGGTGGGCAGCCTCTGCACTGCTCTCACCCTTTGGCCCTTCATTCCTCCTGGTGCACTCAGAGGCCTCACACTTGCCTCCCTCTGTGGGAGCTGGTCAATCATTAACCCTTGATGCTGGGAAGAGCTTGGTCTCAGTCTCTTGGGCTGTGAAGGAAGCAGGTGGTGTCAAGGGAGAGTGGCGTGGGCTGGCTCTGGCCAGGACTTCTCAGGGCAAAGTCTAGGAAGGCGAGAAATCAAATCATTCCAGCTGAGGATGCAGCCCCTCTAATGGACCAGATGGCCTTGTGCTAACTCAATCAGCTAAATGGCCCTGGGGAAGGAGGAAGATGGGTGTCCAGTGAGGTGGTATAAATGAATCCTGCTGACTGGGAGTCCAGTGCACCCTGCGGCCCCTGCTCCACCTGACACTGAGGCTTCCCCTAGCCAGACCCTGGGAGACATAGATGTGCATACTGGTGGGGGGTCTTCTGTCAGCAACATGTACCTTTAAACACTTTTTAAAAGTGGCCGAACCATGGGTTTGCGCATGGTTAGATACTCAAAGCAGGGAGTGTAGCGTTTTGTAAAGATGTTTGAAAATTGCCATGGCAACTAATACAGACCTCCATGTCCCATTACCTATAGGTCAGGGAGAGGGGAATGGCCTTGTAGAATTTGTTTTGCCTTTAATGGGGAAAAGTTCTGTCTCCATAAGGGCCTCTCTGGTTTCTTATTGAGCTTAGAGAGTTCTGAGGCCTGAATGGGCCACCGTGGGAGCAGTGTTTGTGGAGGGGTTGGAGGTTGGTGGTTGTCTCTACCCAGAGCTGGTGACTGATGATTGCCTCTGCACCCCTTGAAGTAGTGACCAAAGATGGAGTCTATGTCCTTGACTTGGCGGCCAAGGTGGATGCCACTGCCGACTACATCTGCAAAGTGAAGTGGGGTGACATCGAGTTCCCTCCCCCCTTTGGGCGGGAGGCATATCCAGAGGTAAGGCTGGTTTAGAGAGGAGATGGGGATTGGGGGGAGGGCGGTGGGGAGGTGACTCATCTCTGATGTGCATTCGGCCCCCCTTCATGAGCTGTTTATTTGGCAGGGAAAGGAAGACTGAGAAGCATTTAATTTTCTTAAAACCCCAGTGGGGTGGGGGTGGGAGTGAGCCAAGCCTCTGAATCCCAGCCAGAAATCCTTTTAGATTTCTCTCTCAATCAGCCTCCCTCGACTCTTCACTTGATTTGTTGCCTCTCCATGATTCCAAGTGGCTCGCCTTAATCCTGACGGAAGGTCATTCTCTCGGCGTCTCACTGAGAATTTTAATTGTTCTTTCCCACTCTCTCCTCTGAGAAGTCCTCACAGCAGGATTGGGCTTTCTGGGAAGTACCCCAGGCCCAGGGAAGAGGCTGCGCTGGGAGACAGTCTGGCCTGGGGAGGTCTGGGGTGAGGGGGACGTCTGATGGGCCAGGCAGGCAGATGCTGGGGTGAGGGCATGGTTGAGCAGAGGGACATGGGTAGGCTCAGGACTTAGGTAGAGGGCCAAGGACTTGACATCAGAGAAGGGAGATGGGAAGTTTGTCCCCAGGCAGTGACTGTGACTATAGGTGGTTTTGGTACTTGGAGACACCATCAAGTGTCTTCAAGGCATGTGGGGCCCTGCATAGCCCCTTCTTCCCACCCCATTAAGGTGATTAGTGACCTCTTCATGTGCCCCCAGGGAAAGTGGGGAGGGGTCCTAGGATCTGGGACCTGGTAAAGGGGGCACCCCAAGGGCCTACCTGTTGCTGTCTGGTCCCCAGGAAGCCTACATTGCAGACCTAGATGCCAAAAGTGGGGCAAGCCTGAAGCTGACCTTGCTGAACCCCAAAGGGAGGATCTGGACCATGGTGGCCGGGGGTGGCGCCTCTGTCGTGTACAGGTGACTAAAGGGGGTTGCTGAAGGAATGCCAGCCCAGTCTACCCAGCATCCACATGTGTGTGGCCTGGGCAGGTGGGGTCCTGCCACTTTGGTGTGGGAATTTGGGGCAGAGGAAAGCAGTGGCATCCCAGAGGGCTTCGAGGGACGTTGGCGAGGTCCTGTCCTGCACACAGTGTCTTCTATAACCTTCTTGTTTTGTCAAAATGAAGTTGTTTTATGAGTTTTAATTCTGAAAATTATGTGCTCCATACAAAGGTACAGCAAATACAGAAAATGAGCTAGAAAGTGAAAGTTGCCTGGACATTTCCCCATCCTCTCCCTGACCAGGTCACCCCAGTTAGCAAGTTACTGTATGTCCCGTCAAGCATAAATAAATATTTATACTCTTTGCTTTGTAGAATATTAGGATCATATTCTACACCCTTTACAATAATTAGCAGTTTTTTCACTTTAAGCATGGTAGACACCTGCTCATTTCTAGATGTGCAATCTGCCATTCCCTTCTGTGTGTGACTGGCACTACTTCCTCTGGCTGCAGCACACCTTCTCTTGGGCAGCCCGTCAGGGACTCCTGCAGTGTGTGATTTTTCTTGTCTTTGTGTTAGGGAGGTGCTCATTGTTCATTTTACCTGCCATTGTCTGTCCAGGGCTCCCCAGTGCCCTAGGGCTGGCAGAGTGCACTGCCCAGAAGAGTCTGATATAGCACCATTAACCTGCAGGCCAGACTTGCATGGGAGTTGGGGGCTGGAGGTCCAAGAGGCCGGTTCCACAGGCTAACTCCAGTGTTTTGAGAGATCCGTGTGTCCTCCCAGGCACCAGGCTGCCACCCCCTGCCCCAAGTGTGAGAGCCATCACTGACTTCTGTCTCCTTGGCAGCGATACCATCTGTGATCTAGGGGGTGTCAACGAGCTGGCAAACTATGGGGAGTACTCAGGCGCCCCCAGCGAGCAGCAGACCTATGACTATGCCAAGACTATCCTCTCCCTCATGACCCGAGAGAAGCACCCAGATGGTGAGATACGTGCACACACACACACCTGTCCCCGCTTCCCCAGGACAGCCCAGCAGGCTGCAATGGGACAGCTTCATCCGAGGAGTCACCAAGGCTGTGTGTGGTCCTTTGCAACTTGAGGCTAATCATTGAACTTTGGCTCTCGGTTTCTCTGACTGCACAGAGGACAGGGACCACATCTATCAGTGGGAGGGGACTGAGAGGGCAAGAGGCGATCTGTGATAAAGCCCTTCAAACAAGTGCAGGGGAGGAGGTGGCTGTGGCATGCTCCTGCTACAATTGCAGTAAACTCAGTTTATCCAATTGCGATAAACTCTGATTACAATAAATTCAGTGACTCTCTTATATTACCTGGCCTCTGTGAGTCTCAGTGCCCCTTTACCACCTGTGTTTTGGGGCTCTGCATACCAGTTCTTCTTTCCTTGAGCCAGAGAGAGAGAGAGATTCCCTCCAGAGATATCTGGAAACCAACCTGGATTTGTGGATGTCGGTTAGGAGTTAATGTAGTGCTCCTGTGGGTTTGTTCTGACCCCTGTCTGGTGGCATAGGTAATGGAGAGTTGAGCTGATAAAGTGGAATGTCTGGAGAGACTGTCCTATTCACTCCCCAGTACCTCCTGGTGGGGGACCCTCATTCAGGGGAACAAGAACTTCCTCAGTTGGATTGCTGGGAAGATGCTCAAGTCTACCTGTGTAACTGTTTTTGATTCTCTCTTACTCCAAATCCAGGCAAGATCCTCATCATTGGAGGCAGCATTGCAAACTTCACAAACGTGGCTGCCACGTTCAAGGTAACAGCTGCAGCAGTGGTGCAATTTCTGGGGAAAGTGGTTTGGGGAAAGCAGGGAAGGGGCCTTGAAAGCAGAGTTTGAGCCAGAGCCAAGTTACCATGAGTTCCCAGGTCAGGTAGGGAGCTCTTGCCCCAGGGTCTCTTAAAGGGGTGGAGAAGACACTGGGACAGGAGCTGCCCATCTGCACTGTGTGTCTCTGGGCAAGCAGCTGCCACACTGAACCATAACTCTCCCACCTGAAGCATGGGAGGCAAATTTCTGCTTTCTTCCTTCTCAGGACCAGTGCTTTGGAGCACTGGCTCAATCGATCCTTTCTTTCTTTCCTTTCTTTCCTTCTCTTCCCTTCCTTTCCTTCTTCCCGTCCTTCTTCCCTTTCCTTCTTCTCTTTCTTTCCTCCCTCCCCTCCCTTCCTCCCTTCCTTCCTTTCCTCCCTCCCTCCCCTCCCTTCCTTCCTTTCCTCCCTCCCTCCCCTCCCTTCCTTCCTTTCCTCCCTCCCTCCCCTCCCTTCCTCCCTCCTTTCCTCCCTCCCTCCCTCCCTCCCTCCCTTCCTTTCTTCCTTCCATGGAGTTTCACTCTTGTCGTCGAGGCTAGAGTGCAATGGCACGATCTCAGCTCACTACAACCTCTGCCTCCTGGGTTCAAGTGATTCTCCTGCCTCAGCCTCCTGAGTACCTGGGATTACAGACACCCACCACCATGCCCGGCTAATTTTTGTATTTTTAGTGGAGCGGGGGTTTCACCATGTTGGCTAGGCTAGTCTCGAACTGACCTCAGGGGATCCATCCGCCTTAGCCTCCCAAAGTGCTGGTATTACAGGTGTGAACCACAATGCCCAACCGATCCTCCTTACTTTCAACACTCTTGTGAGACTCTGGGTTCTCTGCATCTCCTTGTTTTTTTTTTGTTTTGTTTTGAGACGGAGTCTTGCTCTGTTGCCTGGGCTGGAGTGCAGTGGCGCAGTCTCGGCTCACTGCAACCTCCGCCTCCCGGATTCATGCCATTCTCCTGCCTCAGTCCTCCAAGTAGCTGGGACTACAGGCACCCGCCAACACACCCGGCTAATTTTTATTTGTATTTTTAGTAGAGACGGGGTTTCACCGTGTTAGCCAGGATGGTCTCGACCTCCTGACCTCATGATCTGCCCGCCTCGGCCTCCCAAAGTGCTGGGATTACAGACTTGAGCCACTGTGCCCGGCCATCCTGGTCTTACATCTTTGTGTCATGAGCCCTTTTTCCAAAAGATCGGAATGAAGAAAGTGCTTTGATGATCCGGGGCTCCTCTCATCCTACTGGGATCTTCTCAACCTGGGTGCCTGTTTACGGGTCAGAGCTGTGTGTGCACATGCTTGAAAGCACATGTGACTGCTGTCAACAAGGAAGACAGAGCTAACGTGTCTCAAGAGTCATCCCTTTCGAGAAAGCCACCCAAGGAGGCCATTTATTAATATTCCATACTGTCAGATGCTCAGTGAGTGTATTCAAAAGAGTGTGTGCCACATCTGGTGGATCCATGTGAGTTTTGAGAATAATGACTAGATAAGTGTCAAACTTGAAAGTCTGAGATCTCAAGAAGTGAGGGGCTGGGCGTGGTGGCTCATAACTATAATTCTAGCATTTTGAGAGGCTGAGGCAGGCGGATCACTTGAGCTCAGAAGTTCAAGACAAGGCTGGGCAACATAATGTGATCTCATCTCTACTAAAATTAAAAAAAAATTAGTGGGTTGAGCTAGGAGGATTGCTTGAGCCCAGGAGGTCGAGGCTGCAGTGAGCCGTGATCGTGCCACTGTGCTTCAGCCTGGGCAACAATGAGACCCTGTCTCAAAAAAATAAATAAAATGTGGGACCAGACTCCATCATTCCTGCCCAAAACAGGATGTCCATAACTGGACTTGATTTAACAGACAAATCTGGGACAGGGGAGCCTCAGCAGCTTTAATTTAACTTCTGAGCTGCCCTGCACTGACCCTTGGTTAGGGCACTTGGTTTGGAACAGGTACTGTACATGGAGCTTTGTGTAAAATGCCTTGGGTGACAGAAGTCAGACTCCAGGCTCAAAATCTAGCCTCTGTCTTGAGAAACAGAACTAGTACACACCTTTTCACCCTCTCATTTTTCCAAAGTGGATATCCATTGTAAGAACTGTTCTTACACCACGCTGGGCGCGGTGGCTCACGCTTGTAATCCCAGCACTTTGCGAGGCCGAGGTGGGTGGATCACCTGAGGTCATGAGTTTGAGATTAGCCTAACCAATATGGTGAAACCTCATCTCTACTAAAAATAAAAAGATTAGCCGGGTGTGGTGGCAGACATCTGTAGTCCCAGCTACTCGGGAGGATGAGACAGGAGAATCTCTTGAACCCGGGAGGCAGAGGTTGCAGTGAGCCGAGCTCGCACCACTACACCCCAGCCCGGGTGACAGAGCGAGAATTTGTCCCAAAAAAAAGAACTGTTCCCACACATCACTTATGAAGCTTTTGTAGGACATTGACTATGTCTTAGTACCTCTGAGAACCCTTGCATAGAGCCCAACATAGATATCCCCACCAAAAACAAAAATGTAGTAAGAGGCAGTAATGACTGCAGAAGCGACAAAAGAGAGACCAGCAAGACCTTGCTGACGATGGAGGCCCGGAGCACCATGACATTAAGGGGTGTCAATCCCAGGTACCCCACATTCCCACCTCAGCAACATTCTGAGTGATCATATCCCAGGCCGTGGCTGCTTATGTGTAGTCCCGTGCTTCCTGAGAAGCAGCCTTTGTCACATACACCTGGTACGTTTGTTTATCACGGTTATAAATCATTGACTTGTGGCTGCCTTGTTTTTAGTCACATGTCACTTTGGGCTTCCAGGGCATCGTGAGAGCAATTCGAGATTACCAGGGCCCCCTGAAGGAGCACGAAGTCACAATCTTTGTCCGAAGAGGTGGCCCCAACTATCAGGAGGGCTTACGGGTGATGGGAGAAGTCGGTAAGATGAGGACCTTTTCTCTCCCCCTCACCATGAGTGTGGGTGGCCTTCCTCTTTGGGATTCCTGATTCCTGAGCATCAGTCTTGGGCTATTTTGCTCTCTACTCCGCTTCCTGGGTGTGCAGTGTGTTTAGGACACAGAGTGCTGTCCTAAACTTTGCAGTGGTCAGGAAAGCATTTTCATTGAGCTCTCCACTTAACAGATATTTATTAAAGATCACTCGCTCTGTGCTGGGCTTTGTGCTGGCGACGAGGGTTACAGCCACAAATGGACAGACAGCAAGCCTTGATGGAACGGAGGACACAAACTGCTATGTCGGGGTGCCGAGTGCCAGGAAGGAAAACAAAGCAGGGAAAGGGAGAATGCGTGTGGGAGGGGCCGGGGGGCAGCCTTCAACAGGGAGATCAGAAAATGCTTGATCAAACTTGATCAAGGCTGAGCACAGGTGGCTCATGTACTTTGGGAGGCCGAAGCAGGAGGATCCCTTGAGCTCAGGAGTTCAAGACCTGGGCAACATGGCGAGACCCCGCCTCTACAAAAAAAAAAAACAACAAAAATTAGCTGGTCATGGTGGTACACACCTGTAGTCCCAGCTACTTAGGAGGCTGAGGTGGGAGGATCACCTGAACCTGGGAGGTCGAGGCTGCAGTGAGCCATGATCATGCCACTGCACTCCAGCCTGGGTGACAGAGTGAGACCCTGTATCAAAAAAAAAAAGAAGAAAGAAAAGAAAACTGACATTTGAGCAAAGACCTGGAATGAGGGAGCAGCACCATGGTGACTCTTGGAGAGGGAAGGGCAAATTCCAATGCCCTGCAGTGGTAAGGGGCTGGGACTGAGAGAGTGGCAGCAAGACACTACAGGTCACAGGAGGACTTGGCCATCACTGTGAGATAGCAGGCACAAGAGGTGTTTAAGCAGAGGAACCACATATTTATTATTATTTTTTTTGAGACAGTGCCTTGCTTTGTCACCCAGACTGGAGTGCAGTGGTACCATCATAGCTCATTGCAGCCTCCACCTTGTGGGCTCAAGTGATCCTCCCTCCTCAGCCTCCCAAGTATTGGGGACCACGGGTGCACACCACCACACCTGGCTAATTAAAAAAAAAATTTGTTGTGAGATAGTGTCTCACTGTGTTGCCCAAGCT
Organism: Pongo pygmaeus; assembly: GCF_028885625.2. Classification (NCBI taxonomy): domain Eukaryota; kingdom Metazoa; phylum Chordata; class Mammalia; order Primates; family Hominidae; genus Pongo; species Pongo pygmaeus. The sequence continues at coordinate 74,999,886 of NC_072392.2, read as the reverse complement.
GATCTCAAACTCCTGGCCTCAAGTGATCCTCTTGCCTTTGCCTCCCAAAGTGCTAGGATTATAGACGTGAGCCACTACAACCAGCCAAGTGACACAATTTGACTTAGGTTTGAATTGAATAGGGTTAATTTTTTTTCTTTTTTTTCTTTTTTTTTATTTTGAGATGGAGTCTCGCTCCGTCACCCAGGCTGGAGTGCAGTGGCGCGATCTCGGCTCACTGCAAGCTCCGCCTCCCGGGTCCACGCCATTCTCTTGCCTCAGCCTCCCGAGTAGCTGGGACTCCAGGCATCCGCCACCACGCCCATCTAATTTTTGTTTGTATTTTTAGTAGAGACGGGGTTTCACCGTGTTAGCCAGGATGGTCTCAATCTCTTGACCTCGTGATCTGCCTGCCTCGGCCTTCCAAAGTGCTGAGATTATAGGCAATTTTTTTTTTTTTTTTTTTTTTTTTTTTTTTGGAGACAGGGTCTCACTCTGTCACCCAGGCTGGAGTGCAGTGGTGTGATCACAGTTCACTGCAACCTCTGCCTCCCAGACTCAAGGGATCCTCCCACCTCAACCTCCTGAGTAGCTGGGACTACAGATACACGCCACAATAAATACACAATTTTTGTATAAAAAATTAGCACACGCCTGGCTAATTTTTTTGTAGATGACCTTTTGCCATGTTGCCCAGGCTGGTCTTGAACTCTTGGACTCAAGCGATCCACCTGCCTAGGCCTCCCAAAGTGTTGGGATTACAGGTGTGAGCCTTTTGTTTTCTTTTTAATAGAGCTGGTTCAAAGCTGAGGATCTGCTATGTGCAGTGGGGCAGGCCTGGGGACAGCACAGTGAAGTTACCAGATCATGCTTTTAAAATTAGAACATTCCACAAGTAAACAGTAGGAGAAGATGCTAGGGGTCTGTCTGTACAAGGGGGAGAGGAGCGTGGCATGCGAGAGTGACCATCAAGGTCAGAGGGGCCCTTTCTCAGGAGGTAGCGCTTGAGTTGAGCTGGGAGACCAGAGAGCAGCCAGGTGAAGCTCCATGGAGAGCTCCATGCAGAGGGAGGAGCAGGGCCAGAGCCCTGGGGGAATGGGCTCAGAGTGTTTAGGAACAGAGACCAAGCACTGGTGGATGCATGCGATGAGGGCTAAAGAAAGCTGGAGAGCTGGGGTCCAGACTGCGAACAGGAGGAATATGGGCTCTGATAATTTGGTTACTTGAATCTTGCAGGAAATATGTTTCTTGTGTGGGTTTTTTTTGGAGACAAGAGTCTTACTCTGTCGCCCAGGCTGGAGTGCAGTGGCGCAATCTCAGCTTACTTTGCAACCTCTGCCTCCCGGTTGCAAGGGATCCTCCTGCCTGAGCCTCCGAGTAGCTGAGATTACAGGTGCATGCCACCACGCCTGGCTAATTTTTTGTGTTTTTAGTAGAGACAGGGTTTCACCACGTTGGCCAGGCTGGTCTCAAACTCCTGACCTCAAGTGATCTGCCCGCCTCGGCCTCCCAAAGTGCTGGGATTACAGGTGTGAGCCACTGCACCTGGCCTGTTTCTTGTTCTTGTTATCAGCAAGTGGCCTTTAGAAAGATTTGTCTGGTGGTGAAATTATGACAGCTGATTTGTCCTGGATATTGGTCTTGCACTGAATGCGCCAAACACTGATCATGGCTATAAAAGGCCCTTTGCAGGGTCACATGGACTTGGGTGCTTATCTGCAGACTTGAATTATGGATTTTTTTTTTCTTCCCTTACAGGGAAGACCACTGGGATCCCCATCCACGTCTTTGGCACGGAGACTCACATGACGGCCATTGTGGGCATGGCCCTGGGCCACCGGCCCATCCCCAACCAGCCACCCACAGCGGCCCACACTGCAAACTTCCTCCTCAACGCCAGCGGGAGCACATCGGTAGGTGCCAGCCTCCCCATACCTTACAGGAAGGAACCATTTCATCTTTTCCACTAGGATACAGTCCTCTTCCTCTGTTCCCTGGGGGCATAGAGGAAATACAGCGGGAGTTAGTGCATGGTTGGTTTCTGGATCTCTGCCAATTTTTTTCCTGTCCTGATTAAAGTAGTATAATGGAAGGACCAAGGATTTTAAAATTGGATCCAAGTTCAAATTGTGGCCAGGCGTGGTGGCTCACGCCTGTAATCCCAGCACTTTGGGAGGCCGAGGCTGGCGGATCACCTGAGGTCAGGAGTTCGAGACCAGCCTGGCCAACATGGTGAAACTGTGTCTCTACTAAAAATACAAAAATTAGCCGGACGTGGTGGTGCCTGTAATCCCAGCTACTCGGGAGGCTCAGGCATGAGAATCACTTGAACCCGGGAGGCGGAGGTTGCAGTGAGCTGTGATGGCACCATTGCACTCCACCTCTGAGCAACAGAGTGAGAATTCGTCTCAAAAAAAAAGAAAAGAAAAACTTAAAAATTGTTACTCTTACTTTTTGCTGAGAGAGAGCAACCTTAGCCAGTATCTTGTCCACCCAGGGCCTCAGTTTGCTCATCTGTAACATGGGATAATATTAATTCGTATCTTAGAGGATTGTTAGTACTTTTGGAAGCAGCTTATAAAGAGCATTGCTGTGCATAATTTTTATTACCAGTTTTCTTTGGGGCCTTTAAGGACCAGTGGCTTTTTTCCCAGCTGTGGCTCTTACCTCTTACACTCTCTCCTTCTCTCACCCCAGACACCAGCCCCCAGCAGGACAGCATCTTTTTCTGAGTCCAGGGCCGATGAGGTGGCGCCTGCAAAGAAGGCCAAGCCTGCCATGCCACAAGGTAACTCCCTGAGGCTTCAGGCATGTTGCAGGGAGTGGCCTTTTGGTACCCTCTGTATCTCTCTCCCCTTTCCCTTTCCCCCCGGGCTGGCAGAGGCGGATGAAAAGTGGTTTGGGTTTTGCAATGGGAGTGCACCTGGGACACGAGGATGGTATGACTTGAGCCTTCCCTGTGGGCGCTCTGAGGCAGAGGACCCACGCCGTGCCTGGTCGCCTCAATTCCCCCTATTCTCTTCTACCCCGTTCTTCTTATGGGGGTGTGAACTGGGCAGGGAGGCTGTGGAGGAGATAGGGTTACAGAAATTCCAGGCAGTGGAAAGTTCTCTGAGACTCTTCTCCTGAGTGGAGGTCAAACACCGGGACCCCAGGACGGCAGAGCCAGCTCATACGACAGCAGTTCCCAGGCCACCCCAACCATCTTGGGGCCCTAACAGACATTCCCTCCTCTGAATCCCCAGCAAGAAAAGCCCCCACCTGTCAGCCCATCTGTATTTCAACTAATTTTTCTCTCCATGTAGATGTGATTCCTGCCGGCCAGCCCTTGCAGCCAGCTCTACATAAGTGGTGTTAGTTACCCCTGGGCTGGTATACCTGTGCAGCCTCTTCCTGGGACACACTTTGCTATGGCATTTTGGGAAATAGTGACACTGTCCCAAATCAGCATCCTTGTCCACAGCACGGGTCAACCCCATGCTGGCCAAGCAACTCATAGTGTTTCATGGAGACAAAAAGGGATTGGCATTAAGAGGGTGGGACTGCGCCAGCTAGAGAGCCCAGAGTTCAAGTCATCCAGCTGTCCCTGCGGAGGGCCTGGGGGAGGCGCTGGTGTTGAGCACACCTGCCCAGCCTTTGTCCTCCTCCTGCCCCCTCTCTGCCCGTTTGGTCTTTGCTCTTTCTTGCTTCCATTCTGCTTATCGGTGCTTTCACCTCTTCTGCTGGCCTTACTCCGTTGTCCATTGCAGAACAGGAGAGGGATGGTGAGGGCTTTAGCCCCGAAAGGCTTGTCCATGGGACCCTTCCCTGTTCCCACCCTCTCCCTCCAAAGCCTCCAGCCATCAGTGGGTCACTCAGTTGCCTTGGTCATTTTCTTTGACAGATTCAGTCCCAAGTCCAAGATCCCTGCAAGGTAGGATGCCCCCACCCTGCCCCTACTCTGCGTGTGGCTTTGTTAGCGGGTGACAGTTTTACTATGTGCTCTGTTTCCCCCTCCCCTGGTGGGTTGCAGTGTCGTCTGGTCTATTTTCTGTCCCTGCCTTGATGTGGCCTGACCCCAAGTCCTAAGTCTTCGCTCTTCCTCCCCTCCTATCCCTGCTCAGTACGCGCCCCACTCAGCGCTCTCCTCACTGTGTGGCTGTTTCTGGCTCCAAGCTTGGGAAGGGGTAGAGATTTTGGAAGGAGCAAGAGCCAGACCCACAGCCCTGGAGAGTGTAGTGGTGTCAAGGAGAGAGTGTTGCCTGGGAAGGAGGGAGCCATCCAGCTGAATGGGGAGTGGCAGAGAGTCGTGGGCGTCTGTCACTGCTGGGGTGCAGAAGGAGAGCCACAAGTCATCCCTGCTTCTCATTTACATCTCCTGATGTCATTTTCCCACCTTTCCTGCCTCGGCTTCACCACTGCCAGCTTCATCCTCAAGCTCCAGGGACCAGTTTATCTTTTTCTGGGGTTGTGGTGGAGGAACAAGAGAGGTGAAGAAGGAGGTAGATGGAAGCGCAGAAGGGTGTGCAGCGGATCTAGAGACTGGGTAATTGGAAGGGGTATGAGCTTTGTCTGGCATATGAGGTCACATTTTACAGTGGACACTCCTACGCATGCGCATTCACCCAATAGCCTAGCTGAGTAGATTAATTGGTTCATAGCATCAGAGCTTCCATTTAACTTTGACATTCACAGCCGTGGAGGCGGGGAAGTCTTTGTTGTCCCCTTGCTAAGGGGAGGGGAAGGAGTAATTGGCAGGGTTGATAACCAGCTGGAAAGGCCTGGAATGCAGCACTCTGGCCACCTGGCTTTAATCCTGATGTTTTTGCCTCTGGAAAAAGTTAAGAGCAGAGTGAGCCCAGTGTGGAAAGAACAGGGACCAGCCCTGGTTCTCCAGGAGCTCTCTGTGCTCTGAAGGGGAGGAGGGTTATGAGGAGGGGAGTTATCCTTGTTACTTTCTGGAGTGAGAGAAATAAAAGGAGGGTGTGTCAAGGAGGGAGAACAGATTATGGCTGAGCGAGCCCTCCCCTCAGCCAGGCCAGAGGAGGCCTGGTGTAGGGGGCATAGCCCCTGGCACAGAGGTTCTCTCTGGGGCCTTTCTGCTGCCGGTGGGCTGAGGATACACCCTTCAGCTTTGGTTTCTCTGTGCTTGAGGAAGGGCCACTTTACCTCCACCCTTTCCTGCTGGAGATGCTGGTAGGTTTGTAGATTCCAGGCTTTGTCTTGATTTCTGTAGCTGGCAGGGTAGATAGATCAGAGGCGTGTGCACGTGTGTCACCTGTCGGGGGTGACATGATGCAGGCTTCCCCTGAGGATGGCGGGTCATGAACTCACACTTATATTCTCCCTCCTCACTTTCACAGTTGAGCTGCATTTTAAGTGCTTTGTAATCCTGGCTCTGATGCTGGATGACCTCGGACCTCAGTCATTTGGCATCTCTGGGCTTTAGTTTCCTAGGACTGGGAAGTGGGAGAACTGGATTAGGTGGCTTCCCTTGTTCTGTGATCTCATGTCTCAGCAGAACCGAAGGGGGTCTAGGTGACAGTAAATCCCAGGTATTTGCAACATCAGGAAGCTTCTGCCATGAGAAGCTTAAGGCTGTGATGGAAGAGGCAGGCCTGTACAGGGATTTAATGAGACCATGAACTTGGTTAGCCAAGCCTGCTCTAGTACAGTAGGTTAATTAATACCAGATGCCACTGGGCTAGATGCATCATTCTCCCTAGGGGAGCTCAGAACCTCCCTGAGGGCTGCTTTCCTCCTCTTGGACTTGCAGGGACCCAGAGGGGAAGGTCAACTGCCTGAAGCGTGGTAAAAGTCCTTTCCCTTTAGACTAAGGACTGCACTTTTTTTTTTTTTTTAATATACTTGCTGCATTAAAATTTTCTTTTTAAAATTTTTGTGGGTACATAGTAGGGGTGCATGAGATATTTTGGTACAGGCATGCAATGCGTAATAATCGCATCATGGAAGGTTTTTTTTGTTTTTTTGAGGTGGGGTCTCACTATGCTGCGGTGGCTGGTTTTGAATTCCTGGGCTCAAGTGATCCTCCCACCTCAGTCTCCTAAGTAGCTAGGACTCAAGCATGCACCACTATGCCCACCTAGAGAACTGCACTTCTACCAGCTCCTTTTGTTCCCTTACCCTTTTTTTTTTTTTTTTTTTTTTGAGACAGGGTCTCACTCTGTGGCCCAAGCTGGAGTGCAGTGGTGCGATCTTGGCTCGCCGCAGCCTCCGCCTCCTTGGTTCAAGCGATTGTGTGTTGGTTTCTCAAGAAGCTGGGATTACAGGCGCATGCCACCACGCTAATTTTTTTTTTTTTTTTTTTGAGATGGATTCCCGCTCTGTCACCCGGGCTGGAGTGCAGTGGCACGATCTCGGCTCACTGCAACCTCTGCCTCCTAGGTTCAAGCGATTCTCCCTGCCTCAGCCTCCCGAGTAGCTGGGATTACAGGCGCCTGCCACCATACCCAGCTAATTTTTGTATTTTTATTAGAGACAGCGTTTCACCGTGTTGGCCAGGCTGGTCTTGAACTCTTGAGCTCAAGTGATCCACCGGTCTCAGCCTCCCAAAGTGCTGGGATTACAGGCGTGAGCCACCACACCTGACCTGCGCCTTACCTCTTAAGTGCCCACTGGAGGGTCTGTCCAAGAGCACTGTCCTGAGCAGGAAAGAGCCACCTGGTAGAAGGGAGAAGGACAGGAAAAACAGGAGAGCAGGTTGAGGGCACTGGCCCTGTGTAACTAGCTTGCTGCTCCTGCCTTGTGCAGAGCCCTGGCCGGAACCGCAGTTAGCGATAAGGCTGCTGTGTCCTCAGCCCCGGCTGCACAAACCTCTTCATTGGACCTACACTGACCTAGAATTCATGCTGATTCAAACCCTGACTGGAGCTGGTTTTATGTCCAGATTTACAGGGTAATAAGCATTGTTGGGACATAAGTCCTGAGCCCACCAAAATTGGGAGAGCTAAACATTTTTTTCCAATGACTTTAAAAATAATTTGTCAAGACCTCATTTGCATATAACCTGATGACACACCTTGCCTGGGAAATGAAGCAGGTCCTATAGGAATTATCCTGGGCATCTTTGACTGTGGGGCCCTTCTTTCTCTGTTCTTTGCAGAGCTACTTACCAGCTAGCAGGCCCTCTTAGCTTGATTTGCTCTTTCTGCCACCTTCTTCCAGAAAAATCGAGGCACCTCCTCCCCAAGTTCTCAGAATTCTGTCCTCTTGACATTCCTTTATGGTTGTGATGAGGCATCACCCTGTGGACATGGGGCGTGGAGGGGTCTGGCAGGCAGCCCTGGCCCCTGCAGGTCTCCCGGGGGTATGTGTTCTGGGTGCACTCTCTGTGTCTTTGCCCACCAGGAAAGAGCACCACCCTCTTCAGCCGCCACACCAAGGCCATTGTGTGGGGCATGCAGACCCGGGCCGTGCAAGGCATGCTGGACTTTGACTATGTCTGCTCCCGAGACGAGCCTTCAGTGGCTGCCATGGTCTACCCTTTCACGTGAGTTACCCCATGGCGGGAAATATCTCCTTCCTCTGCTAAGACAAAGCTTGGGGCTGGGCACAGTGGCTCATGCCTGTAATCCTAGCACTTTGGGAGGTCGAGGTGGGAGAATTGCTTGAGCCCTGGAGTTTGAGACCAGCCCTGGGCAACATAGGGAGACCCCCATCTCTACAGATAATTTAAAAATTAGCTGGGTGTGGTGGTGTGCACCTGTAGTCCCAGCTACTTGGGAGGGTGAGGCAGGAGGATTGCCTGGGCCTTGGAGGTTGAGGCTGCAGTGAACTCTAATTATGCCACTGCACTCCAGCCTGGGTGACAGAGCAAGACCCTGTCTCAAAAGAAAAAAAAAAGGCAGGCTTGGGGAGTCAGCGAGCTCATTCCCTTTGCTGGGGAAGGCTTTGCCCATCCTAGAGACAGAGGCAGTCAGTATTCCTGGGGGATCTTTGTCCTTTAGATGAAAATTCTTTGAGGGCACAGACCATGCCTTTTCTACCTTCTAGGTGAAATTCCTCCCCTCAGCTTCCCCTTCCCCAGTCCTGACAGGTTGAGGATGTCCTAATTCTTTTACTTTCTCACAGTGGGGACCACAAGCAGAAGTTTTACTGGGGGCACAAGGAGATCCTGATCCCTGTCTTCAAGAACATGGCTGATGCCATGAGGAAGCACCCAGAGGTAGATGTGCTCATCAACTTTGCCTCTCTCCGCTCTGCCTATGACAGCACCATGGAGACCATGAACTATGCCCAGGTAGATCACTGGGCTCTGGAGGGTGCGGGGTGGGGACCATGAACTATGCCCAGGTAGATCACTGGGCTCTGGAGGGTGCGGGGTGGGGACCATGAACTATGCCCAGGTAGATCACTGGGTGGGCTCTAGGGGGTGAGGGGTGGGGACCATGAACTACGCACAGGTAGATCACTGGGCTCTAGGGGGCAGAGGGTGGGGAAGCAGGAACGGCTCCTGGTTGATGTCCTGTCACTGCTGCCTGGGACAAAGGGCTGGGGATCTGGGAGTAGCCAGTGGTTTGGGTGGAAATGGTTGGAGACACGTGATCTTCAGAAGTCAGGATAGTGACTTAGGGCAGGTCAGTCTGGGCAGAGGCTGCTTATCTGGGCTTACAAAGAGGCTGCTCAGGCCTGGGACAGTGACTTATGCCTGTAATCCTAGGACATTGGAAGGCAGAGGCAGGAAGATTACTTGAAGCCAAGAGTTCAAGACCAGCCTAAGCAATAAAGCAAGACCCATTCTCTACAAAAAGTTTAAAAATTAGTCAAGCCAGGCATGGTGACTCACACCTGTAGTCCCAGCTACTCAGGAAGCTGAGGCAGGAGGATCGATTGATCACCCAGGAGTTCAAGGCTGCAGTTAGCTATGATCATTCCATGGCACTCCAGCCTGGGTGGCAGAGCAAGACCCCGTCTTTAAAAAATTAAATAAAGTAAAATAAAATATACGCTGGGCATGGTGGCTTATGCCTGTTATTCCAGCACTTTGGGAGGTTAAGGCAAGAAGATGGCTTGAGCCCAGGAGTTTGAGACCAACAAAGCAAGACCCTGTCCCTACAAAAAAATTAAAAAATTAGCTGGACATAGTGGCATGTGCTGGCTGAGGTAGGATGATCACTTGAGCCTGGGAGGTCAAGGCTACAGTGAGTTGTGATCACACCACTGCACTTTAGCCTAGGCAACAGAGTGAGACTCTTTCTAAATAAATAAATAAATAGATAAATAAATGTTAAATAAATTTTAAATAAATAAATGAGGTGGCTCAGGCTCCACCCCACCCCCACTATATCCTCTCTGTGCTTTCCATAACTAGCTTGAAAACTGGGATTGGCTGGATGCCATGGCTTGTGTTTGTTGGGAGGTAGAGGTGGGGGGATTGTTTGAGGCTAGGGGTTCAAGACCAACTTGAACAACACAGCAAGACCTTATCTGTACTTAAAAAAGGATTAGCCAGGCATGGTGGCACTCACTAGTCCCAGCTAGTAGGGAGGCTAAGGTAGGAGGCTCGCTTGAGCTCAGGAGGTTGAGGCTGCAGTGTGCTGTGATCATGCCCTTGCACTCCAGCCTGGGCAGCAGAGTAAGACCCAGATCCTGTCTCAAAAACAAACAAAAAAACAAACAAATCATGATTAAAGCACTTTATCTTATGTATGTATGTATGTATGTATGTATGTATTTATTTATTGAGACAGGGCCTCTGTCATACAGCCTCCGCTTCCCAGGCTCAAGTGATTCTTGTGCCTCAGCCTCCTGAGTAGCTGGGATTACAGGCACATGCCACCACACCTGGCTTTTTTTGTTGTTGTTTTTTTTTTTGTAGAGATGGGGTTTCACCATGTTGGCCAGACTGGTCTCGAACTCCTGGCCTCAAGTGATCCACTCACCTTGGCCTCCCAAAGTGCTGGGATTACAGAAGTGAGCCACTGCACCCGGCCTATTTTAATTAAATTTTTTTTTTAATCGGTCAGCTTCCTAAGCCAGAGGAGGCTTAGAGAGACTCCAACATTTCATGATAAAAATATTACATGTTTATTATAGAACAGTTTCAAAATACTGATAAATATTGTTTTGTTGAAAATAAATACTTGAGGTCCCATTTCAGAAAAACATGACTGCTGCTATGAGAGTATGTCCTTATCTACCCCCTTTTCTAGATTTGAACAAAGGGAATAATACTGTATGCCACTCATATAATCTGCTTTCTTCAGTTGCTCTTCCCACATCAGTAAGCACTTACTGGCAGCATCACTTTTGCTTTTGCAAATCTTGTGATGGGCAATCTCAGATTAACATTTGCCTATAACCTTAATTATTCCCTAAGCATAAATTTCTAGAAGTTGAACTACTGCATCAGAAGGTGCAGGTTTGAGGCTGGGTGTGGTGGCTCACACCTGGAATCCCAGGACTGTGGGAGGCCAAGGTGGGTAGACCATTTGAGGTCAGGAGTTCTAGACCAGCCTGGCACCACCTCTACTAAAAATAAAAAAAATAGCCAGGTATGGTGGTGGGCACCTATAGTGCCAGCTACTTGGGAGGCTGAGGCAGGAGAATCACTTGAATCCGGGAGGTGAAAGTTGCAATGAGCCAAGGTTGTGCTATTGTACTCCAGCCTGAGCGACGAGACTCCATCTCAAAAAAAATAAAATTAGGATATTGATTATTTTGTTGAAAATTATCATCTGATCCCAGACTGGCTTATTTCAGTTTATGACTGGAGAACATAAAATTGTCTTGATATCTAAAAGAAGTGAAAAAATACATTTGCTGAAAATGAGCTACTTCTTTTTTTTTTTTTTTTGAAATGGAGCCTCTCTCCATCACCCAAGCTAGAGTGAGTACAGTGGCATGATCTCAGTTCACTGCAACCTCCACCTCCCGGGTTCAAGCAATTCTCCTGTCTCAGCCTCCCGAGTAGCTGGGACTACAGGCGCCTGCCACCACGCCCAGCTAATTTTTGTATTTTCAATAGAGATGGGGTTTTACCTTTTTGGTCAGGCTGGTCTCGAACTCCAGGCATCAGGTGATCCAACCGCCTTGGCCTCCCAAAGTGCTGGGATTATAGGCATGAGCCACCACGTCCGGCTGCTACTTCTTTAGTCTAGGGCAGAGGTTGGCAAACTATGGTCCAAGGCAAAACCTAGCAAATCACCTAGTTTTAGGGCTGTTTTTTGTTTGTTTGTTTGTTTTTGTTTTTTGTTTTTTGAGACAGAGTTTTGCTCTTGTTGCCCAGGCTGTAGTGCAGTGGTGCGATCTCGGCTCACCGCAGCCTCCGCCTCCCAGGTTCAAGTGATTCTCCTGCCTCAGCCTCCCAAGTAGCTGGGATTACAGGCATGCACCACTATGCCTGGCTAATTTTGTATTTTTAGGAGAGATGGGTTTTCTCCATGTTGGTCAGGCTGGTCTCAAACTCCCAACCTCAAATGATCTGCCCACCTTGGCCTCGCAGATTGCTGGGATTACAGACGTGAGCCACCGCGCACAGCCAGGGGTTTTTGTTTGGTTTTAAAGAGACAGACATACTGCTCTGTAGCCCAGGCTGGAGTGCAGTGATGCAATCGTGCAACTCACTGCAGCCTCAACCTCCTGGGTTCAATTGATCCTCCTGCCGGGTCTCCCTGTGTTGCCCAGGCTGGCCTTGAACTCTTGGGCTCAAGGGATCCACCTGCCTTAGAACTCCCAAAGTGCTGGGATTACAGGCATTAGCCACTCTACCTGGCCCCTACCATACTATTTTGACCCTTTATAGAGGTTTGCTGGCCCTGGTTTAGAGCCAAAGAGAAGTGATTCCTGGATCTGTCCCATGCCCCTCCCACCCCGTCTCTGGGCTGAGTGTAGAAGCAACTCATTTCGCTTAAACACTGACCCTGTCCTGTGGGGATGGTGACAAGACTCGGAGGGTACCATGGAGAAAAGCCTTAGATAGCTGCTTTATGAGCAGGCACAGGAACAGGTAGACAACAGGAGGATGTGAGCTTTTGGGTGAGAGTGAACATAGCTGCTATAACTGTAGCAGGGCTTCTGAAATACCCGCCTCTTTTGGGTGGATCACTGCGGCGTTAGCTAGTGGAGATCAGTTTCGGCTATCCACCACTTGTGTTTTCAGGAGATGGTTAGAGTGATTAGGAGCAGAGTCCTGTGGGAAGAATGAGATGCATATTGGTTTTGTTGTTTCATTTTGTTTTGTTTTTGTTTTTGAGATGGAGTCTTGCTCTGTCACCCAGGTTGGAGTGCAGTGGCGCCATCTCAGCTCACTGTAACCTCCACCTCCCGGGCTCAAGCAATTCTGCCTCAGCCTCCCTAGTAGCTGGGATTACAGGCGTGCACCACCATGCCCAGCTAATTTTTGTATTTTTAGTAGAGACAGGGTTTCGCCATGTTGGCCAGGCTGGTCTCGAACTCCTGACCTTAGAAGATCCACCCTCCTCGGCCTCCCAAAGTGCTGGGATTACAAGCATGAGCCACTGTGCCCGGCTGATGTGCATATTGTTAACATTACTTTGTTCTTGGACCCTGGAAGGGGACATGCAGAATGGGAGGTGGGCCCTTAAACGGTGCTGTCTTGTTGCCCTTTCTGAGGCAGAAAGTTAACGGAAAGGGACTCTTGTCATCCTCTAGATCCGGACCATTGCCATCATAGCTGAAGGCATCCCTGAGGCCCTCACGAGAAAGCTGATCAAGAAGGCGGACCAGAAGGGAGTGACCATCATCGGACCTGCCACTGTGAGCTTCCCCTCCGGAAAGCCTTTTACGTTCGATGCTATCTTATGAAGTTCATTGCCCTTAGGAAGTTTACTTTTTGACTCCTCTATCTCCCTCCTAGGTTGAGAAGATTCAGGAAGTATGTGTTGAAAATCAGTCTGTCCATTTTTAGCTTTTTTTTGAGACAGAGTCTCACTGCAGTGCCTAGGCTGGAGTGCAATGGCGCGATTTTGGCTCACTGCAACCTCTGCTTCTGAGTTCAAGTGATTCTCCTGTCTCAGCCTCCGAAGTAGCTGGGATTACAGGCACCCGCCACCATGTCCGGCTAATTTTTGTATTTTCAGTCGAGACGAGGTTTCACCATGTTGGTCAGGCTGGTCTCGAACTCCTGACGTTGGGTGATCCACCCACCTCGGCCTCCCAAAGTGCTGGGATTACAGGCATGAGCCACTGTGCCCAGCCCATTTTTAGTTTTCGTTGTTGTTGTTGTTGTTTTTGAGACGGAGTCTTGCTCTGTTGCCCAGGCTAGAGTGCCGTGGCGCGATCTTGGCTTACTGCAACCTCTGCCTCCTGGGCAGAGTTATTTTTTTAAAGGGCTCTCTCCCTAGTGCATATCACCTTTATGGTTTCAAGGAGCTAATGAGTAATTGTTTTTAGTATTTGTCTACCTTCATAAAACCATAGCATAGTCTTTGCTAAACCAAAGAATAAGCTGCCTGGTGGCCAAAAGTCTTCGTATAAGAAGAAATTATTCTTTTTGGGGGGCGGGGGCGGGGACAGAGTTTCACTCTGTTGCCCATGCTAGAGTGCAGTGGTGCAATCTTGGCTCACTGCAACTTCCACCTTCTGGGTTCAAGCAATTCCCCTACCTCAGTCTCCCGAGTAGCTGGGACTACAGGCGCCTGCCACCATGCCCGGCTAATTTTTGTATTTGTAGTGGAAGCGGGGTTTCACCATGTTGGCCAGGCTGGTCTCGAAGTCCTGACCTCAAGTGATCCACCCCACCCACCTCTGCCTCCCAAAGTCCTGGAGTTACAGGCGTGAGCCACCGTGTTTGGCCTTTTTTTTTTTTTTTTTTTTTTTGCTTTGAGACGGAGTCTTGCCCTGTTACCTAGGCTGGAGTGCAGTGGCACGATCGTGGCTCACTGCAGCCTCTGCCTCCTTGGTTCAAGCAATTCTCCTGCCTCAGCCTCCCGAGGAGCTGGGACTATAGGTGTGAACCACCACGCCTGGCTAATTTTTGTATTTTTAGTAGAGACAGGGTTTCACCATGTTAGCCAGGCTGGTCTCAAACTCCCAAACTCAGGTAATCTGCCCCCTACAGCCTCCAAAAGTGTTGGGATTACAGGCATGAGCCACCATGCCTGGCTGAAATTATTCTTTGAATTATTTTTTGTTTTTTTAAGAAGCAGGGTCTCGCTGTGTTGCTGGAGTGCAGTAGCTTTTCACAGGTGCAGTTATAACACACTTCAGCAGCCCCGAACTCCTAAGCTCGAGCAATCTCCCTGCGTCAGCCTTCTGAGTAGGATTACATAAGTGTTCCTCCACACCTGGCTTATTTTTACTTCTTACTGTATTAAAAAATGGAAGCTAGTATTTATTTCCAAAGAGCTGAGATTACAGACCTGAGCCACTGTGCCGGGCCAAGTATACGTATCTGAACCTGAATTAGTGAGCCATGTTTTACAAATAAGGCTCTCTTTTGTTCTGTATAATGTCTCTTGAGAGAGAGAGGAGACTTTCCTAAGCAGGAAACCCAATGGGCAAGTGTGATTTCTCTTGGTCATTCTCCCCCCGGCCTGGCCAGAGGGGGCTGGGCAGTAATGCAGGGGCTTTGTGATTCTTTGTGGTGAATCTGGAAGTCACCTTCCTCCCTGATTACGGTTTCTGCCCCCACAGGTTGGAGGCATCAAGCCTGGGTGCTTTAAGATTGGGAACACGGGTGGGATGCTGGACAACATCCTGGCCTCCAAACTATACCGCCCAGGCAGTGTGGCCTATGTCTCACGTTCCGGAGGCATGTCCAACGAGCTCAACAATATCATCTCTCGGACCACGGATGGTGTCTATGAGGGCGTGGCCATTGGTGGGGACAGGTAATCCGCTGGGAAGCCAAGGAGGGGCTTCCTGCATTGAGAGCAGTGGGCTAGGAGACAATGCTGTGTCCTGCAGGCTGCTTGCTGCCCTTGAGTTCCAGGCCCGCAGGAATGCTGCTGAAGTCTAAACAATGGGGCATCACTGCTCTTGTCTCAGGACTGACAGCATGAAATCGGAAAACACGGAACAGGGCAACAATGTGCAGGAGAGGCAACTGGGCTTTGGGGATAATTCGGTTTGTTGTGATTGGCCATAGGGAGGCAGCAGAGGGCAGTGGTTAGGCGGGCCAGTTCTGAAATTGGACTAAAGAGGTTCAAATCCCGTTTTCCCTCTTTAGTAGGGGGTGGGTGGCAGGGGCCATCCTGGGCCGGTTACTTAACCTCCCTAGATCTCCATCATTTTTACACATCAAATGGGTAAATAATACCCCCACCTCATGGGGCCACTGGAGGAATAAATGAGGTGTAATACATATAAGTGTCTGAGCCAGGGCCTGCCCTCAGCAGGTGCTCAGTGAGTTTTTATTGTAGTTAATAACAGTATCCTCATTATTTTTGGTAGCAGGAACACTGATCAGTAGGTCATGAATACAGTATTGTATCTTAGAGTAACGTCTGGCACTTAGTTCATAATAAATGTTAGCCATTATTGTTTATTATTCCTACTATTACTACTGCTGTCGGGCTTAGAAACCAAAAGCTGTTGAGATAGAGTCACCTTGTTCGTCTCCCTGGCTCTACCACATGATTTCCGATAGGATGCCTGGGTGAGGAAGAACTCTCACCAAGGTCTTTAGGGGTGTGGCCTGGGAATCCCCAGTCCTTGGGTACTACCTGACCAAAGGCTCGGGGAGTAAGTCTAGGAAATGCTGCTCGTTTAGATTGTCTTCTTAGATTTATAATGATCATATCAAAAGACATGAAGAGGCCAAGAACAGTGGATTATGCCTATAATCCCAGCACTTTGGGAGGCTGAGGGAGGAGGATTGTTTCAGCCCAGAAATTCGAGACTAGCTGAGGCAACACAGTTTCGAATTTGGTAGAGACACCCATCTCTACCAAAAAAAATTAGCCGGATGTGGTGGCATGTGCCAGTAGTGCCAGCTACTTTGGAGGCTGAGGCAGGAGGATTGCTTGAACCCAGGAGGCGGAGGTTGCAGTGCACCAACATCGCACCACTACACTCAAGCCTGGGTGAAAGAGCAAGACTTCATCTCAAAAAGAAAGAAGATATGTGTGTGTTCTTAGGTGTTTTTTTTTTTTGAGACGATCAAAAAATTCAAGCGATCCTCCCGCCTCAGCCTCCTGAGTAGCTAGGACTGTACAGGCGCCCACCACCACACCTGGCTGATTTTTGTATTTTTAGTAGAGACGGGGTTTCACCATGTTGGCCAGGCTGGTCTGGCACTCCTGACCTCAGGTGATCCACCCTCCTGGGCCTCCCAAAGTGCTGGGATTACAGGCGTGAGCCACTGCGCCTGGCCGGAATTTGTGGATATATTTTAAAACAACTGCACCAGGGCATACTTTCTAGGTCATCTCTTACTGCTGAGCGAACCTCTCTGGGCTTATTTTGTGCCCAGTCTTTTCCTTTACAAGTTAAATAGCTCCATCTCCTTCCTTCCTCTTTCTTCTCTTCTGTTCCATTTGCTACCTTCCCCTGTCCATTATTGCTGGGGCATCTCTGGACCCTTACTGGCCATCCACATCCCCCCAAAATCCAGTGTTCCCAGTACAAGTGTGCTTCCTAACCCTGTACACACTTCCCCAGGCCTCCTCCTGATCCTGTATCCTGATACTCCCTGCTCTCAACAGGTACCCGGGCTCCACATTCATGGATCATGTGTTACGCTATCAGGACACTCCCGGCGTCAAAATGATTGTGGTTCTTGGAGAGGTGAGTTACTTTAAAAAAAAAATTACAATTTTAAAACTGTAATGCATGATCTCAGTTTTCAAAAAATTAAAACACTTTGGTTACACGTAACTTAAAGGGACAGTCCCTGGTAATCCCATCCCCTAGATGCTGGGGCCTCGAGGTTGTCACTATTAGTACTGCCATTTATGTTTCAGAGAAAGGAGTTCTTAATCTCCTAGTGTCCCAAACGTTAGCGCCAATAAGAGAGAAGCTCTGCTCTGGCTGGCCATGGTCTCTACCTGGTGGGCAGTGGAAAGCTGGAGTAAAAAGTGCATTTTTTTGGCCAGGTATGGTGGCTCACACCTGTAATCCTCCCAGCACTTTGGGAGGCTGAGGCAAGTGGGTCACTTGAGATCAGGAGTTCTAGACCATCGTGGCCTACATGACGAAACCCCATCTCTACTAAAAATATAAAAATTAGCCAGGCATGGTGGTGCACACTTGTAATCCCAGCCACTCGGGAGGCTGAGGTGGGAGAATCATTTGAACCCAGGAGACAGAGGTTGCAGTGAACAGAGATCACGCCACTGCCCTCCAGCCTGGGAGACAGATCAAGACTCCATCTCAAAAAAAAAAAAAAAAAGCCAAAAAAAAAAAGCGCTTTTTAAAAAATGTGATGACTTTTGGATAGAACAGTTAAAAAAATTTTCTAAATACTAAAAAATTTGGGAGTCCCATAACCCCATCCTTGTTTGCACCTCTGAAGGCAGGTCTAATCCTAAATCATGTTATATCTCAAGATTAAGAAGGGGGAGTCCCAGAGATTCCTCTAGGAGACCTGCTGTTTGTTCCTTTAGAAATCCTCCTTGTATCCAGGCTGAAACTAAACTCCTTTTATTTGGCCAAAGCCCGTGTCACTCCATTTTCTATCCAGTTTTTACGTCAGGATGGGCTGTACTAACTTGGCTTTTTCTCATTCCCCATTCCTTGGCAGATTGGGGGCACTGAGGAATATAAGATTTGCCGGGGCATCAAGGAGGGCCGCCTCACTAAGCCCATCGTCTGCTGGTGCATTGGGACCTGTGCCACCATGTTCTCCTCTGAGGTATGGCTGAGATGGGTCACTTCTGGGCTGGGAGTGGGGATTGCAAGAGGCGGCATTTGAGGCGAACCATGTAATCATCTTATTAAGCAGCTAGTTCCTTCAAGAAACGTTTGTTACTTGCTTGGTTACTACAAAGTCCAGCCAGGGCCCTGCTCTCTGGGAGCTTATATCCAGTTGGAGGAGACCAATTTACAAGCAGATTAAAGCCACAGTCAGGCTCTGAGTCCCTGCTTGGCGTAGGTAGCAACTAGCTGTCTGGAGAAGCTGAGATGGCTTCCCTGGGAAGGTGATGTTTGAACTGTAGTTTAGGGGATGAGAAGGGCTTTGCTGATGAAAGGGAGGCCAAGGAGGGAGAAGGACACAGCCTGGGCTCAGCTGGGTGGGGCTTGGTGAGATGTTTTGTGTGGGGAGAGGTGGTAGAAGGAAAGGTTTGTTCTTGATGTGTTAAAATGATAAAATGTATGTGAAAGTGCCTGGCGCACCTGATGGTGTTGAATATAAACACTCCTTGGGCTTCTGCTGTCTGCTAAGCTTCTGAGCTATCTGTCTTCTGCTGGGGGATCATACGCCAGACTTCAGCCCCTGTGCTTCGGCTTAGAGAACCCTTTACCACCTTGAAGGTGGCTCACGTGATGATGATGAAATTGAAGGAAAAGCCGGGCGTGGTGGCTCACGCCTTTAATCCCAGCACTTTGAGAGGCCGAGGCAGGCGGATCACCTGAGATTGGGAGTTCAAGACCAGCCTGACCAACATGGAGAATCCCTGTCTCTACTAAAAATTCAAAATTAGCTGGGCACGGTGGCACATGCCTGTAATCCCCAGCTACTCAGGAGGCTGAGGCAAGAGAATTGCTTGAACCCGGGAGGTAGAGGTTGCAATGAGCTGAGATCGTGCCATTGCACTCCAGCCTGAGCAACAAGAGCGAAACTCCATCTCAAAAAAAAAAAAAAAAGGAAACAACCACTCATCACCCAATTAGTTTATCAATAGTTGTTAGCACCCTGTTAGTGTAGGGCCTTCTCTTAGTGCTGCGTATATAAAAAGGTAAAGCCTTCAAGGCTTCCTGCAATCATGAGAATCCTTAAGCTTTAACCCTAAAGTTTTCCTACCAGTAAGCTATTGTTACTCTGTGCCTAGAATGCATGCCTTTCGCCTTCAGATTCCTGCCCACCTCAAAGTGGCAATATTTGTCCAGTTGTCAAGTACATATCTCCTTTGAAGGAGTAGTTCCACTTTTGCAGATTTACCCCATGGGTATGCATGCAGAAGTGTTTCAAAGTATGTGTACAAGAATACTCTGCAGTATCATAACAGCAAAAACTGGAAACAACTTTCTTTTTTTTTTTTTTTTTTTTTGAGATGGAGTCTCACTCTGTCGCCCAGGCTGGAGTGCAATGGTGTGATCTCAGCTCACTGCAACGTCCGCCTCCTGGGTTCAAATGATTCTCCTGCCTCAGCCTCCTGAGTAGCTGGGATTGCAGGCGCATGCCACCACACCCAGCTAATTTTTAGTAGAGATGGAGTTTTACCATGTTGGTCAGGCTGGTCTCGAGCTCCTGACCTTGTGATCCACCTGCCTCGTCCTCCCAAAGTGCTGGGATTACAGGCGTGAGCCACCATGCCTGGCCTGGAAACAACTTACATGCTTATCAGGAGGGGACTGTCAGCATGGCATATCCACAAACTAATGGAAAACGGGGCAGGCATGCAAAGAAGGAGGTGGAACTTGATATGTTGATACAGAAAGAGTTTAAGATACATTACCTGTAAGAAAGGGCAGAGTTCAGTAAATGCTTATAATATCCATTTTGTATAAAGTGTGTTTGTGTGTGTGTGTGTGTGTGCGTTTTTTTGTTTGTTTTTTGTTTTTCCAAGTAAGTAAAAGGGGAGGAGAGGTCCGGAATCCTGCCCATCCCTCCAGGGTGAGCTCTACTTGCACAGGCTTTAAAATCAGACCTTGGTAGATCTGTGTAGCCAGACATGGTGGCAGGTGCATATAATGCCAGCTACTTGGGAGGCTGAGGCAGGAGAATTGCTTGAACCCGGGAGGCGGAGGATGCAGTGAGCCGAGATCAGATCTTTAAAATCAGATCTTGGTAGACCTGGGCAAGTCATTTAGCCTCTTGGTAACTGTTTCCTGAGCTGTAAAATGAGGATGCCGCAAGGTTGTTGTATGACTTAAATGAGAAAGTAATTGTAAAGGTCTGGCATGCATAGGTCTTAGAAACTATTCCTTTCCATGCCTTGTCAGTCTACTTATTCCATGAAGCTGTTCCTGATTCTCCTTTTTTTTTTTTTTTTTTTGAGACAGAGTCTCACTCTGTCGCCTAGGCTAGAGTGCAGTGGTATGATCTTGGCTCACTGCAACCTCTGCCTCCCTGGTTTAAAGCATTTCTCCTACTTCAGTCTCCCAAGTAGCTGGGATTACAGGCACACGCCACCACGTCTGGCTAATTTTTGTATTTTTAGTAGAGACAGGGTTTCACCATGTTGGCCAGGCTGGTCTCGAAGTCCTGACCTCAGGTGATCCACCTGCCTCGGCCTCCCAAAGTGCTGGGATTGCAGCCGTGAGTTACCGTGCCCAGCCAATTCTCTTTCTTCTTGAGTGCTCTCCCCCAACTCCGTACTCGCCCAACAGCCAAAAATCAGTCACCCTCCTCCATTGTTTCTCCTGGCTTGCTTTGCATTATCAGCCCCTCCACCTTTCCACCCCACCTCCCCATCCCCCCCATGATCAGGACACTTCTAAGCGGGTGAGCACCTTGCATTTCAGTATCTGGCGGCACTCATTGCCCCATGGGTGGGGTGAGTCCTTGAATTATTTTAGGTTTTGTTTTTTTTTTGTTTGTTTTTTTTTTTTTTGAGTCGGAGTAGTCTCGCTCTGTCGCCCAGGCTGGAGTGCAGTGGTGCAATCTTGGCTCACGGAGCTTGCCATTCTGCTGTTTCAGCCTCCCGAGTAGTTGGGATTACAGACGCCCACCACCAGGCTCGACTAATTTTTTTGTATTCTTTTAGTAGAGATGGGGTTTCACCATTAGCCAGGATGGTCTCAATCTCCTGACCTCATGATCCACCCCTCTCGGCCTCCCAAAGTGCTGGGATTACAGGCGTGAACCACTGCGCCCAGCCCTTTAGTTTTGTTTTTTAAATAATTCATCTCCCTTTTAGAAATTTTGTTTTTAGTTTTGAGAAATGCAGAGTTAAAGAAACTTAACTTCTTTAAACCTAGGGTTTCTGAACATAGACTCTCTTCTTCCTACCCATCTGCCGATGCAGATTAAATCCTACAAAGAACGAATTGGGAACTCACGCTTTAAGGTGTCTTTCAGCCTTTGCTTACAGAGCAGCAGTTCCTAACCTTTTCACCTTTTTCTTCTGTTTGCATGGTGAAGAGCACAGGCTGAGGCCAGATTGCCTAGGTTGAAGTGCTACCACATACTACCTGTGTGACCTGGGATAAATCACTTTACCCATCTGTGCTCCCATTTCCTTTTTTATAGGAAACAATCATACCTACTGAGATTGAATGAGTAAAACTCTTAGAAGAGTGCCTGAACATAGTGTTATGTAAACAGGTTAGATAGTACTATGATTATTCTCTACACCCCATCCTAAGACAAGGCTTTGCATCAGATGTCTTTTGAGTTAATTTCCTCCATCACTTGATTAAAGACACAGTCACGCTGGGCGCGCTGGCTCATGCCTGTAATCCCAGTAGCTTCGGAGGCTGAGGTGGGTGGGTTGCTTGATTCCAGGAGTTGGAGACCTGGACAACATGGCGAAACCCCATCTCTACTAAAACTACAAAAAACTTTTAGCCAGGCATACGCCTGTGGTGGCATACGCCTGTAGTCCCAGCTACATGGGAGGAGGTGGGAGAATCACCCGAGCCCGGGAGGTTGAGGCTGCAGTGAGCCAAGATAGCGCCACTGCATTCCAGCCTGGGGAACTGGAGCGAGACCCTGTCTCGAAAAAAAAAAAAAAGAAAGAAAAGACACAGCCACCATTTAGCACTTCTTTTTTTTTTTTTTTTTTTTTTTTTTGAGACGGAGTCTTGCTCTTATCACCCTGGCTGGAGTGCAGTGGCACAATCTTGGCTCACTGCAACCTCAGCCTCCTGGGCACTTATCTATAGTCCCAGCTATTGAGGAGGTTGAGGTGGGAGGATTACCTGAGCCCAAGGAGGCGAAGGTGCCAGTGAACTGTGTCTGCATCACTTTACTCCTGCCTGGGTGACAGAGTGAGACCCTGTCAGTTTAAAAAAAAAAAAAAAAAAAAGGCGGGGGGGGCAGGCGTGGTGGCTCACACCTGTAATCCCAGCACTTTGGGAGGCCAAGGCTGGTGGATCACCTGAGGTTAGGAGTTCGAGACCAGCCTGGCCAACATAGTGAAACCCCATCTCTACTAAAAATACAAAAATTAGCTGGGCGTGGTGGCAGGCGCCTGTAATCCTAGCTACTTGGGTGGCTGAGGCAGGAGAACTACTGGAACCCAGGAGGCAGAGGTTGCAGTGAGCTGAAATCACGTCGTTGCACTCGAGCCTGGATGACAAGAGCAAGACTTCATCTTAAAAAAAAAAAAAAAAAAAAAGAAGGTAAGGGAAAAAAAAAGGAAGGTGATTCTGGAGTTGGGCTGCCAGTCTTTGTATCCTGACTTCCATGCACATTAGCTGCGTGACCCTGAGGAAGCTCCTGAACTTCTCTGTGCTTTGGTTTCCTCGTCTGTAAAATGGAAATCATCTATTGTACCTATTCAGTGAGCTTGCTTGAGGCTTAAATGAAGTGATTCTTGTAAAGTGTTTAGCACAGTGCCAGCCTATGATCAGTGCTGGCATTTCCCTGGGGATTCTATGTTCACTCTTGGGGGATTAGCGGTAAAGCTACTTTCCTTTGCTTTCCAGGTCCAGTTTGGCCATGCTGGAGCTTGTGCCAACCAGGCTTCTGAAACTGCAGTAGCCAAGAATCAGGCTTTGAAGGAAGCAGGAGTGTTTGTGCCCCGGAGCTTTGATGAGCTTGGAGAGATCATCCAGTAAGTGGACCTTGGGGAGGATGCCGGCCTCCCTCTCCTTTCCAAATCCCTCCTGAGACAGCAGCCTCTCCCACACAGGGACATCCCGTATTCCTGGTCCCTCTCGGTATCTAGCGCAGCTGTATGGATGGTTCAAAATCCTCTTTCTCTTTGGCTTTCCTTTTGTTTTATTTAGTTTGTGGAAGCAGTAGGTCTAGGCTGATGTTAAAACGTGTTGAGTTTCTGAGCCTACCTATTTGGCTGGGAGGTGGCAGCCATAGATGAGAGCTCCACATGAAGATGTTTAGAGAGTGTTACCTATGATTGATAAAGAGTTATTAGATATCCTGTGATCCCTTCCCATTTCTACCTCTTAAACCTGCCTGGACTCCCGGCTGTGTCCTTCCTTGCCATCCAGAGATTGGGACGTGAGGTAGTAGGGAGCAGAGGGGCAGGTTCTTGGCTAGAACTTCTTTTCATTTAGTTCTCAGAATTCAGCAGGTAAGAGTAAACTAAGAAACCTACAGTGTTTGGGTTAGATAGAGCATTCTTGGGATGTCTTACAGGAGCCCAAAATAAGAAAATCCACGTGGATGTCTTTTTTTTCCTGCCTCCCAGGTCTGTATACGAAGATCTCGTGGCCAGTGGAGTCATTGTACCTGCCCAGGAGGTGCCGCCCCCAACCGTGCCCATGGACTACTCCTGGGCCAGGGTAGGTGCCTTGAATGTCCCTAACAGTGTGAGCAAGGGAGATCTGGGGGTCTATGGTGGTGGGTTTCGCGTTGATTTGCCTTGAACTCTTGGAAACCAGGCCTTCTGTATTAGTCGGGGATCTCTTAGAGGGACAGAACTAATAGGATGTATATATATAAAGGAGAGTTTATTAAGTATTAACTTACATGATCACAAGGTACCACAATAGGCTGTCTATAAGCTGAGGAGCAAGGAGAGCCAGTCCAAGTCCCAAAACTGAAGAACTTGGAGTCCAGTGTTCGAGGGCAGGAAGCATCCAGCACGGGAGAAAGATGTAGGCTGGGAGGCTAGGCCGGTCTCTCTTCTTCACATTTTTCTGCCTGCTTTATATTCGCTGGAAGCTGATTAGATTATGCTCACTACACTAGGGGTGGATCTGCCTTCCCCAGCCCACTGACTCATATGTTAATCTCTTTTAGCAACACCCACACAGACACACCCAGGATTCATACTTTGTATCCCTCAATCCAGTCAAGTTGACACTTTTGGAGGTCAAGGTGGGAGGATTGCTTGAGACCAGGAGTTGAAGGCTGAAGTTAGCCATGACTGTGCCGCTGCACTCCAGCCTGGGTGACAGAGTGAGACCCTGTCTCTAATTTAAAAAAAAAAAAAAAAAGGGCTGGGCCCGGTGGCTCATGCCTGTAATCCCAGCACTTGGTGGGAGGCCAGGGTGGGCGGATCACCTGAGGTCAAAAGTTCGAGACCAGGCTGGCCAACATGGTGAAACCCCATCTCTACTGAAAAAATACAAAAATTAGCCAGGCGCAGTGGTGGGCTCCTGTAATCCCAGCTACTCGGGGGGCTGAGGCAGGAGAATTGCTTGAACCCGGGAGGCAGAGGTTGCAGTGAGCCAAGATCGCGCCATTGCACTCCAGCCTGGGCAACAAGAGTGAAAGTCCGTCTCAAAAAAAAAAAGGAGAGAGAGAGAGATAGAGAACATATTCATGTTGTCTTTGTAATAAAAATGTAACTGTAAAGCATTTTAAAAATTCATAGAGGATAATTGGAGAAATAGGATTGGACTAAATTGGCTAATTTGCCTCAACTCTGGAAATAGGAAATTCAGGAGTTCAGTCCCCGTCCCCTGGGTAAAAGACATATTGAAGGGCTCCCCCATTTCTGTAGCCACGTATCTCGTCCCCCTTTTTTTTTTTTTTTTTTTTTTGAGACGGAGTTTCACTTTTGTTGCTGAAGCTAGAGTGCAATGGTGCAATCTCTGCTCACTGCAACCTCCTCCTCCCAGATTCAAGCGATTCTCCTGCCTTAGCCTCCCGAGTAACTGGGGTTACGGACGCATACCACCACGCCCGGCCAATATTTGTAGTTTCAATAGATACGGGGTTTCACCATGTTGGCCAGGCTGGTCTCGAACTCCTGACCTCAAGTGATCCGCCCATCTCGGTCTCCCAAAGTGCTGGGATTACAGGCATAAGCCACTGTGCCCTGCCCCATTACATTATTGTTATGGTTGGCAGCTGTATCTGAAGTGTATGTAAGATTTTCCCTTTGGATTCATTTTACTATTTCTTACCCAGGTGACCTTGGGCTGGTTACTGAGCCTCTCTAAGCCTCATTTTTTTTTGCTATAACACAAGGAATGCTTCTCCTTTGTGAGGTTAAAATGAAGCAATGGGCTGGATGCAGTGGCTCACGCCTGTAATCCCAGCACTTTGGGAGGCCGAGGCAGGTGGATCATGAGGTCAGGAGATTGAGACCATCCTGGCTAAAATGGTGAAACCTCATCTCTACTAAAATTACAAAAAAATTAGCTGGGCATGGTGGCAGGTGCCTGTAGTCCCAGCTACTTGGGAGGCTGAGGCAGGAGAATGGCGTGAACCCGGGAGGCGGAGCTTGCAGTGAGCCAAGATCGCACCATTGCACTCCAGCTTGGGCGACAGAGAAAGACTCTGTCTCAAAAAAAAAAAAAAGAAGCAATGGACTGGGTCTCACGCCTGTAATCCCAGCACTTGGGGAGGCCGAGGTGGGAGAATTGCTTGAGCACAAGAGTTTAAGACCAGCCTGGACAGCATAGCAAGACCCTGTCTCTACAAAAAAATTTTAAAATTAGCCAGGCGTGGCGGTTCGTGCCTTGTTGCCCCAGCTACTGGGAGGCATAGCTGGGTGGATCGCTTGAGCCTAGCTAGGAGTTTGAGGCTGAAGTGAGCTATGGTCTCACCAGTGTACTCCAGCCTGGGCAACAGAGAGACTCTGGTTCCCCTCCAGAAATGAAGCAATGGATATAAACTGCTTAAGCTATTTCCTAGCCCAGCAAATGCTCAGAGAAGGACAGAAATAGAGCTGATAGTGCTGATGCCAAGTGGTATCCTGGGTTCTCCTGTTTTCTATGTCCAAAATGATCTAATGAAAGGGCTTTTGCACTTCTTTCTTGGGAAAACTTTGAGAGTTGTTACTTGGCTGCCAGAGTTTAAGACATTCCTGGGGTGCTTTGGTTCTGAAAGTACACACAGCAGGGCAGTCCTGGAAAAATCTGTGGTGGTCACCAGGGCCCTGCTTCCCTCTGCCCCATCTCTGCCCAGGAGCTTGGTTTGATCCGCAAACCTGCCTCGTTCATGACCAGCATCTGCGATGAGCGAGGACAGGAGCTCATCTACGCGGGCATGCCCATCACTGAGGTCTTCAAGGAAGAGATGGGCATTGGCGGGGTCCTTGGCCTCCTCTGGTTCCAGAAAAGGTGAGCATGGAGGGCAGAAGATGACAGGGCCCTGCAGCTCGGAGTTAATGATTTTCCCCCCAACAAAGGGGTGGGAGTGGACAGGCCTGGGGAGTGTGTCCAAGGTCAATCTTTGGGGCCACAGGTCAATTGAACGTCCAGAGGAAGGACACATAAGCTATTCCTAAGTTTTCCAAGGACAGAAAGTCCAGTCACATGAGCCACCGCACCCGGCCAAATGCAGATCTCTTGACAGCAAGATAGAGGTTAGGCAGGAGAGAACTGGAAAGATGTGGTGGCCTAAGGAGTGTGGGCCTGGTGGAGCTGCTGAACAGATAGAAAGTACCTTATGGGCCAGGCGCGGTGGCTCACGCCTGTCATCCCAGCACTTTGGGAAGCTGAGGTGAGTGGATCACCTGAGGTCAGGAATTCATGACCAGCCTGGCCAACATGGTGAAACCCCATCTCTACTAAAAATACAAAAAATTAGCCGGGCATAGTGGTGTGCGCCTATAATCCCAGCTACTCAGGAGGCTGAGGCAGGAGAATCACTTGAACCCGGGAGGTGGAGGTTGCAGTGAGCCAAGATCGCGCCATTGCACTCCAGCCTGAGCAACAAGAGCAAAAATACTCCGTCTCAAAAAAAAGAAAAAAAGAAAGAAAAAAAAGAAAGTACCTTATGTTGTGTTCGCTTTGCAAATTTGTTTCTCCCATCAGCTTGAATGTTAGAAAAAATTGGTTTTCTCTGTAACTTGCAATCTTAGCCCTCCTGTGGGACTGATGGCTGGGCAGGGGAGCCAGTGAGTATGTGATTCACAGAGTCCTGGGCTTAATGTGGTGCTGGGCAGAAGGCCAGGTCAATGTCTTTGGTTGTGTCATGCCCTCACCTGCAGAGAGATGGGTCTTGGTCCTGCTTTGGACCCTTCCTGGGAAAAGTTCATGGGTTATAACACCTGAGCAGGTCTCTCTCTGTCTGCTTCTGCCTCCCACCTCTCCATACTTTGTTCCTGATTCTTAGTTGAGAGGTTGAATACTACAGGAACGAGGCATGGGGCCTCTTACACTGTGAAGGGACAGGGTTCTCACCTCCTGTCTGTCTGGCACATGGAGCATAACCACAAATATAGGTCAAATCCTGGTGCAGGCAACTCATGCTGAAAATCACTAACCAAAGAATAGATTAAAAACTCTGGTTTCAAACTCTATTTTACAAACAGTATTCGGGGCCGGGCGCGGTGACTTATGCCTGTATATAATCCCAGCACTTTGGGAGGCCGAGGTGGGCAGATCACTTGAGGCCAGGAGTTCGAGATAGCCTGGCCAACATAGCAAAATCTCATCTCTACTAAAAATACAAAAATTAGCCTGGCGTGGTGGTGTGTACCTGTAGTCCCAGCTACTTGGGAGGTTGAGGCAGGCAAATTGCTTGAACCTAGGAGGTGGAGGTTGCAGTGAGCCAAGATCTCACTACTGCACTCCAGCCTGGGCAACAGAATGAGACTCTGTCTAAAGAAAAGAATCAGGAGGTTTTGCCTTAGAGTTGTGTGGTAGTATTAGACTTGGATTGGTAGTTACCGTTCTTGGATTTGAATGACTTGTTTAGGGAGATGGGAGAAAGTACGAGCGTGGCCTTGTCGACCATCTCCTGGCCTTTGTTCCCCCCGCTCCAGGTTGCCTAAGTACTCTTGCCAGTTCATTGAGATGTGTCTGATGGTGACAGCTGATCATGGGCCAGCTGTCTCTGGAGCCCACAACACCATCATTTGTGCGCGAGCTGGGAAAGACCTGGTCTCCAGCCTCACCTCGGGGCTGCTCACCATCGTAAGTACTGTCATCATGGGAGGTGAACAGTGGGGACACTGGGCCTTGGCCTTTTGCTGCTTTGCCACAGCAGGGCCCTAGAAGGAGCCCCTGAGTGTAAAACCCAGTGCTCAGGGCCATTCGGGACACACTGGGTTGGTTTGCCCAGCTGAAGGAAACTCTTAAAGCTCAAGGCAACATGCACTTGTTTCTCCTTCAGGGGGATCGGTTTGGGGGTGCCTTGGATGCAGCAGCCAAGATGTTCAGTAAAGCCTTTGACAGTGGCATTATCCCCATGGAGTTTGTGAACAAGATGAAGAAGGAAGGGAAGCTGATCATGGGCATTGGTCACCGAGTGAAGTCGGTGAGTTGTTACTCTCCTAAAAAAGTGGGATGGAGGCCAGGCGCGGTGGCTCATGCCTGTAATCCAAGCGCTTTGGGAGGCCAAGGCAGGTGGATCACCTGAGGTTGGGAGTTGGAGACCAGCCTGACCAACATGGAGAAACCCCGTCTCTACTAAAAATACAAAAAAATTAGCCAGGCGTGGTGGTGCATGCCTGTAATCCCCAGCTGAGGTAGGAGAATCGCTTGAACCCAGGAAGTGGAGGTTGTGGTGAGCCGAGATTGCGCCATTGCACTCCAGCCTGGGCAACAAGAGTGAAACTCCATCTCAAAAAAAAAAAACAAAAAAAGTGGGATGGATCTACTGGGTGGGTGGTGATAGTGGGGGCATTAATTTATTTGGGAGAATACCTAAGCTTTCAACTCCCAACATACAAAGCTTTGGATGCGTTGACAGATGCCAAATACAAAGCAGCTATGTTTTCCATGTTCTAATACAGATTGCCCTTAACAGTTTTTCTGTCGTTCGCTTGCAGTATGGAAATAGCAGTTGAAATTAGATGGAAAACTCGGTAACTTTGGTTTCCCAAATGAACCTTATGGGAAAAAGGACCAAGGTCAGGTTGAGGGGACATATTGGTCACCTTAGGCTAGATAATACCTCGTTCTGCAGTAACAGACAACTCCAAAAATCTCAGTGGCTTACCACAGCAAAGGTTTATGTCTCATTCACACTACATCCACTGAGGGTTTGCTGTGCCTGTTCTCTGCCATCTGTGCCGAAGGAACAGCCCCTGTCTGGGATGTGCTGGCCTCACGTCAGCAGGATAACAGCAATGGCAGGACCACGTGCAGGCTCTTAAAGCCTTACATGATTCACCTTCACTCACATTTCATTGGCCACCGCAAGTCAAGTGGTTATTTGTGACATCACTGGGGCAGGAAGAGTGATAATATCCAGGCATATCTGATTGGGAGAGACCAGTGGGAAAGGACAGTAAATATTTGAAACAGTTTATATAGTCTCACACAGGGCCGGTCATTTCTATGTCCTTACAGTGTGCTATGGTTAGAAACCGAAGAGCAAGAGATGAAGGTCACTGGCAGCTGCTCAGGGCCTTATGGGGACAGCTCCTTAGTAAATCCCTTTACCCTGGGCATCTTGGCTCTGTAGCTCCAGAAACCTCATTTATTTGGTCACTCCATTGGCCTAGGTGGGGAGTATTAATACGAAGGTCATGCATGTGATTCAGGACACCACCTTCTAGGCAGCCAAACACTTGGCCATCTCAGGTGATACCCAGAGGTTGCTTGATGAGCAAGGACCAGCTCAGAACCAAGCAGGGAAGGTGGGTGGCTCTGAGGGACATTCCATCCAGGACTTGCTGGACTTTGCTCAGCCAGCCCCAGCTCCTGAGCATATAACACCTTTCCCATCTACAGCACAGAGCCTCTTTCTAAGATAATGCTAGACTTGCACTCCACACTCACTCATTCACTCTTTGAGCTCCCCGCTTTCTAGAGGATGTACTGACCCAGCTATCTCTTTGCTGAGGGCAGAAGTTGCTTTGGTATTCGATTTAGTGTGTCCCTAGATCATCTTCCTCCCCCACTGACAGGTGGTTAATTTCATTCACAGCAGGTCTGGAGTTTTTCCTAAAATTTTGGGAATACTTTGCCTCCCCACACTCAACACATGTTTGTTTAGTGTTGAACTTTGTCACAGCTTGAGTAGGCACAGAGCTGGTGGGGGCATGGCTGGAGGCTAGAACCTAAGACTCTTGAGTTGGAGAGTGGTTAACTTTCAGACCTCTGCTGCTCAACACTATAGGACCTGGCCAGTTCCCTGAACATCACAGGGCTTAGTTTCTTCTTTGCAACTTAAAAGTGAGAACCTACCAAGGTTGTTTTGTGTCCCAATTGAGATATGAGAAGACTTCAAAAGCCAGCCTCATGGCATTAGCACAATTGGTGCCACATGGAATTGTACACGTGGGTCAGGTTCCTGAATCGCCTCTGGGATATGTCCAGTTCTACCCACCTGTAACACAAGTATGAACAAACACATCCCAGCAGTGTGTGAGTGTTCGTATGTACTGTTGGGTTCATTTCTAGATAAACAACCCAGACATGCGAGTGCAGATCCTCAAAGATTACGTCAGGCAGCACTTCCCTGCCACTCCTCTGCTCGATTATGCGCTGGAAGTAGAGAAGATTACCACCTCGAAGGTAACAAAGAAAAAACTTCCTAATTCTCTAATATTACGTTGGACAAATTTATTGGAGGAAATAGGAGCCAGGTTACATTTTGATTATGCAGCTAAAAGCAAACCTAGTTTTCTGGAAATGTTATTTTTGTTTCATAACTAAATTTAACAGACATGCACTAAATGTCAACTAGGTGTTGGGTACTTTGCTAGATGCTGGGAATTGAAGTGAGTCAGACACAGTGTCAACCAGTGGGGCTGGTAGAAGGTTTTTAAATGATGGTCACAATTTGTAGTAATAGTAGTAACAGTGGAAAATTATGAAGAAAAAATGAGAAATAATGATAAATGCTTTGAATTTTTTGCCTTCCCAGAAGCCAAATCTTATCCTGAATGTAGATGGTCTCATCGGAGTCGCATTTGTAGACATGCTTAGAAACTGTGGGTCCTTTACTCGGTGAGCATTGCAGCTGTTTCCTTCTTCATTACGTTTGTTGATTTTTGTTGTTTCCTCCAAACTATAAAAGTAATGCATACTCATAATAGAATATTTGAAAAATAAGGAGAGGTATAAAGAAGAAAACAAAAATTGCCTGTAATGCTATCACCCAGAGCACCCTTTTTCTTCTCATTCCTGGGCAGTAGTAGTACTGTCTGTGGGGAGGAGGGCAGTCACGTGAGCCTTTTAAAACTACAAGTTGATTGTGTGTTGCAGGGAGGAAGCTGATGAATATATTGACATTGGAGCCCTCAATGGCATCTTTGTGCTGGGAAGGAGTATGGGCTTCATTGGTGAGTCCATTCGTTGTTGTTTTAAGTGTTTTTTTTTTAAACCCCTACAGTTCAGCTACACCACTTACCCATGGGGTTGAGTTTTTTTTTGGTTTTTTTTTTTTCTTTTTTAATTCTCTTTTTGTGGTTCAGTTTCTACAGAAGAAATGTCATATCTTCTTAATCATTGTTCTTAATCTTTCCTTTCTTACTTTAACCTTTCCCCTTATCTTTATCATTGTTCCTTTGTTCTTAGAAATGATTGCTAGCCCAGGAAAATTTTTTTTTTTTTTTTTTTTTTTGAGACTGAGTCTTGCTTTGTCACCGGGCTGGAGTGCAGTGGCGCGGTCTTGGCTCACTGCAGCCTCTGCCTCCTGGGTTCAAGGGATTCTCCTGCCTCAGCCTCCCAAGTAGCTGGGACTACAGGCGCGTGCCACCACGCCTGGCTAATTTTTTGTATTTTTAGTAGAGACGGGGTTTCACCGTGTTAACCAGGATGGTCTCGATCTCCCAACCTCATGATCCGCCCACCTTGGCCTCCCAAAGTGCTGGGATTACAGGCGAGAGCCACCGTGCCTGGCCTATTTTTATTATTTATTTAATTTTATTTTTTCCCTTTAAATTTTGTTTTAATTTAAAGGAAAATAGAATGAGATCCAACAGCTCCCTTGTACAAAGTCCACCTATACAGTGGATTTGGACTAAACTTCCCACTGCTTTGTGTCTACTTTTTTTGTGTGTTAGATTTCCCTTCCTTAGCCTCTTCCTCTCACCAGGCTTATGAAGCTCTAATAAAAAAGACGTGTTTGCTTCATTTTAGGACACTATCTTGATCAGAAGAGGCTGAAGCAGGGGCTGTATCGTCATCCGTGGGATGATATTTCATATGTTCTTCCGGAACACATGAGCATGTAACAGAGCCAGGAACCCTACTGCAGTAAAGTGAAGACAAGAACTCCTCCCCCAGGAAAAAGTGTACAGACAGCTGGCACTGGAGCCTGCTTTATTAAGCAGGGGCCTGGAATGTAAACAGCCACTGGGGTACAGGCACCGAAGACCAACATCCACAGGCTAACACCCCTTCAGTCCACACAAAGAAGCTTCATATTTTTTTTTATAAGCATAGAAATAAAAACCAAGCCAATATTTGTGACTTTGCTCTGCTACCTGCTGTATTTATTATATGGAAGCATCTAAGTACTGTCAGGATGGGGTCTTCCTCATTGTAGGGCGTTAGGATGTTGCTTTCTTTTTCCATTAGTTAAACATTTTTTTCTCCCTTGGAGGAAGGGAATGAAACATTTAAGGCCTCAAGATACTATACATTTAAAGCACCCCAAAGTCTCTTTTTTTTTACTTCCCTTTCTTCTTCCTTATATAACATGAAGAACATTGTATTAATCTGATTTTTAAAGATCTTTTTGTATGTTATGTGTTAAGGGCTTGTTTGGTATCCCGCTGAAATGTTCTGTGTTGCAGACCAGAGTCTGCTTATGTCAGGGGGATGGGGCCATTGCATCCTTAGCCATTGTCACAAAATATGTGGAGTAGTAACTTAATATGTAAAGTTGTAACATACATACATTTAAAATGGAAATGCAGAAAGCTGTGAAATGTCTTGTGTCTTATGTTCTCTGTATTTATGCAGCTGACTTGTCTGTCTGTAGCTGAAGTGTGGGTCCAAGGACTCCTAACTACTTTGCATCTGTAATCCACAAAGATTCTGGGCAGCTGCCACCTCAGTCTCTTCTCTGTATTATCATAGTCTGGTTTAAATAAACTGTATAGTAACAATGAAGGCATACTGCTGGCTCCTGGTATCCATATCCTTTGATCTGTATTCCTTTGTAACTGTACTTTTTTCCAGACAGGGTCTCACTCTGTCGCCCCAGGGCTGGAGTACAGTAGCACCATCACATCTCACTGCCGCCTCCATCTCCTGGGCTCAAACAATCCTCCCACTCCAGCCTCCCAAGTAGCTGGGACTACAGGAGGGTACTACCACTCCAGGCTAACTTTCGTATTTTTTGTGGAGATAAGGTTTTGCTGTATTTCCCAGGCTGGTCTGGAACTCATGGACTCAAGCAATCCATCCTCCTTGGCCTCCCAAAGTGCTGTTACAGGCGTGAGCCAGTGTGCCTGGCCTGAACTGTACTAAATGCTCATCTACGGTCAGGCGTGGTGGCTCATGCCTGTAATCCCAGCACTTCGGGAGGCCGAAGCGGGCGGATCACGAGGTCAGGAGATCGAGACCATCCTGGCTAACACGGAGAAACCCCGTCTCTATTAAAAATACAAAAACAGCCGTGCATGGTGGCGAGCGCCTGTAGTCCCAGCTACTCGGGAGGCTGAGGCATGAGAATGGCATGAACCTGGGAGGCGGAGGTTGCAGTGAGCCGAGACCGCGCCACTGCACTCCAGCCTGGGTGACAGAGCGAGACTCCGTCTCAAAAACAAAAACAAAAAAACAAAAAAACCGGATAACGAGTAACTCATTCATCCCTCATCCACTTGGCTGGGGCTAGATCTTATAAAAATCCTGTATTGCCACTCAAGGCTTTAACAACAGGTGATGGTCTAAGGTGGCTTTTACTCCACAAAATGACTGCAGAGAGCATGCTACCCACTAAGTAAAGGGAGCGAGCCATCCTCGCACCGACGTCCTGGGGGCAGGCCTGGGGCGAAGTCTTCTGGACCGGGCGACTGTTACTGCCGGACCTCACCAAGGTAGGCAAGGCTGCTGGAGGCGAGGCGGCGCATGCGCGGCCGGCGGGCGACCTGACCCCGCCCCGCGCGCACTATTTAATCCCAGAATCCCTCTGTGGCGCACCAAACGGCCGCATCGTTCCGAGGCTGTG
This sequence comes from Pongo pygmaeus, assembly GCF_028885625.2. NCBI lineage: Eukaryota > Metazoa > Chordata > Mammalia > Primates > Hominidae > Pongo > Pongo pygmaeus. The sequence goes on along the minus strand of NC_072392.2, from coordinate 74,965,742 downwards.
GGGGCCGGGCGCAGCGGCGTCAAGATGGCGGCTGCGGCAGTGGCGGCGGCGGCGGCGGCGGCCGCGGCTGCATCTCTTCAGGTACTGGAGATGGAGAGCATGGAGACGGCCGCCGCCGGCTCGGCAGGACTGGCCGCCGAGGTCCGAGGCAGCGGCACGGTGGACTTCGGGCCTGGGCCGGGGATTTCTGCAATGGAGGCGAGCGGGGGCGATCCGGGCCCAGAAGCCGAGGATTTCGAGTGCAGCTCTCACTGCTCAGAGCTGTCCTGGCGGCAGAACGAGCAGCGGCGCCAGGGCCTCTTCTGCGACATTACCCTGTGCTTCGGCGGGGCTGGAGGCCGCGAGTTCCGGGCCCACCGCTCGGTACTGGCTGCCGCCACCGAGTACTTCACGCCCCTTCTCTCGGGCCAGTTTTCCGAGTCCCGCTCGGGACGGGTGGAGATGCGCAAGTGGAGCTCCGAGCCGGGGCCCGAACCCGACACGGTGGAAGCCGTTATCGAGTACATGTACACCGGGCGCATCCGCGTCAGCACGGGCAGCGTGCACGAAGTGCTGGAGTTGGCCGACAGGTAGGCGAGGGAGGCGGGAGCGCGGAGGGCGGCGGGCGCGGAGAGGGGGAGATGCTCGCCGGCGGAGGGGAGGGCAGTGCCTGCCACGGCAGCTCGCGAGTCCTGAGTGAACGCATTGGTTTCACACTCGCTGAGCGCCTGCTTGGGGGCAGCCACCGCGGTGGGCGAGGAGGATGCACCATCAGGTCCGGCGAGGGCGCCCCGCGCCCAGGGAGCTCAGATACTAGGTGGCAGGACAAAAGTGATGAATAGGAAAGTCAGTATATGGTAACTGTTGTGCTGACGTTCAAAAGGAGTGAAAGGCTAGGGATTGAATAAAGATCTTTCTGAGGAGGTGAAGTTTAGATCGACCTCTGAATGTCAAAAAATAACTGACCGTGCAAAGATGGGGAATGAATATTCCAGACAGCGCAAAGGCCCTCAGGCAGGATCCAGTTTGGCTTAGAGAAGAGAATTAAAATACAGTCCAGTGAGGCTGGATCTAGTGGATGAAGGGGAGAAGGATGCGTGAGATGCTTTGGAATAAGGAGTTTGGATTTCACTAAGTGTGATAGGAAGCTGGGTAAAGAAATATCTGATTTAAATATTTTAATATTATTCTGCCACTGTGGTAAACGGATTGTAGGGAGCAGGAATGCTCCAGAGACTGGTTAGAAGGCAGGTAATACCGTTTATAAAGATGGAGAGGCGTTTGTTTTGGCAGTTATCATCTTACAGATACGTTAACAAAAATGCCTGTTGAGCGCCTGTTACGCATCAGCTGAGATGCGGGATTCTAAGGTGCTAGGGTTTCAGCAGTGATCAAAACAGACAAAATTCCTTCTCCTTATCGCACTTAGGTTGGTAGATGGACGGTAAATAAGTAAAATGTATAGCCTGTTGGATGATTGTTAAATGTATAGCCTGTTGGATGATTGTTAAATGTATAGCCTGTTGGATGATTGTTATCACTGATGAAAAATAAAGCATGGGGGGAGTACATAGAAAGTGCTGGGGGAGAGGAAGTGCTTTTCAAATTGGGTGGATAGAGAATGCCCTATGAAGAAGACGTTTTGCTAAGAACCGAAGGAGGTAAGGTAGACTGTGTCAGGTAGGGGACACAGGTACAGAGGCTCTGAGGTTGAGCTTGTATGTTAGAGAACAGCGGGGAGCCAGTGTGGCTGTATCAAAGGGATGCAGGATGAGAGGAACAGGAGAAGCCCCAGGATGGTAATGGGCATGGATCCGGATCCCGTAGGGCCTTGATGGCCTGTGGAAGGATATGAGCTTTTACTCTGATTGAAATGGGAAGGTTTGGGGCAGAGGAATGATGCAGTCTGATTTGATGAATAGTGCTGTGTTGAAAAAAGGATGTGGCGGCCAGGCGCGGTGGCCCACGCCTGTAATCTCAGCACTTTGAGAGGCCGAGGTGGGTGAATGCTTGAGGTCAGGAGTTCGAGACCAGCCTGGCCAACATGGTGAAACCCCTGTCTCTACTAAACGTACAAAAATTAACCGGGCGTGGTGGCGTGCCTGTAATCCCAGCTGTTGGGGAGGCTGAGACACCAGAATCGCTTGAGCCTGGGAGGCGGGAGGCTGAGGTTGCAGTAAACTGAGATTGCACCACTGCACTCCAGCCTGGCCGACAGAGCAAGACTCTGTCTCAAAAAAAAAAAAAAAAAAAGAACAAAGGATGTGGCATTGGGGAGGAGGGGGCACGAAAGGCAGACGCAGAGAGACTAGTGTAGGAGGTTGTGGCAGTGGTGGTGGAGGCTTCGATTGAGGAGGGAGAAGTAAAGGTGATGAGAACTGCTCTGGTTCCAGATATATTTTGAAAGTGGATGAGATGAATTTGCTGATGGATTTGACGTGGGGTATAAGGGAAAAGACTGCTACCTGTTTGACCCAAGCAATGGGAAAGATGGAATTATTAAAATGTGGAAGATTGCTGAAGAGCGGATTTGGGAGTAAGATCAGGAGTTTTTGGATTTGGTTAAGGAGATCCCTGGGAAGTGCATGGGAGCTAGAGATACAGATAGGGAAAATTACCGTATAAATGGTAACTAAAGCCTTGGGGCTGGATGGTATTACTTAAGGCCTATACATAGAAAAGGGGCAGGGGGAGAGGGTAGGCAAGACTGAGCCCTGGGGTTCTCTAGAATGTAAAATAGCCGGCTGAGCGAAGTGGCTCACGCCTGTAATCCCAGCACTTTGGGAGGCCGAGGCAGATGGATCACTTGACCAGCCTGGCCAACATGATGAAACCCCGTCTCTACTAAAAATACAAAAAATTAGGCCGGGCGCAGTGGCTCACGCCTGTAACCCTAGCACTTTGGGAGGCCGAGGCAGGTGGATCAGGAGGTCAGGAGATCGAGACCATCCTGGCTAACATGATGAAACCCCGTCTCTACTAAAAATACAAAAAAAAAAAAATTAGCCAGGCGTAGTGGCGGGTGCCTGTAGTCCCAGCTACTCGGGAGACTGAGGCAGGAGAATGGCGTGAACCCAGGAGGCGGAAGTTGCAGTGAGCCGAGATCGTGCCACTGCACTCCAGCCTAGGCAACAGAGTGAGACTGCATCTCAAAAAAAAAAAAAAATTAGCAGGGCGTGGTGGCAGGTGCCTGTAATCCCAACTACTCAGGAGGCTGAGGCAGGAGAATTGCTTGAACCCAGGAGGTGGAGGTTGCAGTGAGCTGAGATCGCACCACTGCACCCCAGCCTGGGCAACAGAGTGAGAGACTCGGTCTCAAAAAAAGAGAGTCTTAAAGAGGAGACTGATCTCATGGAAACGTAGAAAGGAAGGATATCAAGGAGGGAGTAGCCAATCGTGTCAACTCTGTCAACCCATAAGTGATGGTTGCAGGTCAGAGATGCCGTTGACAAGAGCTAGTTAAGCTTTGCTTTATAAAGAGGATCAGACACGTGTAAATGTTTTGGGGGACAATCCCACCAAGGTAAAAGATACTAGAGCATGTCTGTGTGCTGCTGAAAATGATTCAGTAGAAGATGAGTAATTGGTGTTACAGGAGCAGGGGAATAATTGCAGGTGTAAAGTCCTTGCAAGCAAGAAGGGAACCGTCGGGATGGAAGAGGGGTGATCCCTTTCCTCCCCCTCATAAAGGGGTCACAGCTGACATTCTTTTTTTTTTTTTTTTTTTTTTTGAGACAAGAGTCTCGCTCTGTTTCCCAGGCTGGAGTGCAATGGCGCAATCTCGGCTCACTGCAACCTCTGCCTCCCAGGTTCAAGCTATTCTCCTGCCTCAGCCTCCCAAGTAGCTGAGATTACAGGCATCTGCCACCACGCCCTGCTAATTTTTGTATTTTTAGTAAAGATGGGGTTTCACTATGTTGGCCAGGCTGGTCTCGAACTCCTGACCCGCCTTGGCCTCCCAAAGTGCTGGGATCACAGGCGTGAGCCACCACACCCAGCCACAACTGACATTCTTATAATAAAAGACAGGTTATATAGGACAGAGAAAAGCATAGCAGATTATTACAGGCACATTTGTGCTCGAGAGTCATACAAAATATGAAAACTCTAAGGGTGACTGAAGTTTTTATACTTAAACATCCTGTGGTTATAGAAAGAATAGGGGCTTGGAATGCATCAAGACAGGTTATGGGAGAGCCAGGAGAGGAAAGCTTGGCAAGCACAGGCTGTCCTGTTATGCAGGTGAAACCTCACGGGCAGCAGCTGTCAGAAAAAATGGATGTAGCCTGTGGGAAAAGTTTCTGTCAGATCTTTAAAGTGTCAGACCTTAGCCTCCTTAGTTTTTCCTGTGAGTGCGTCTTTCCTCGATCTGAGTAAGGGGAGGCCTCAGAGAAAGCCTGTTTGCATCCCTGTTTTCCTTGCTGTTTACCTCATTAATGTAGATTTTCTCTACAGATGCAAATCGCCCCCACAAAAGACAGCTCTTCAAAGCTATTACTGTGGTTTCGGCCCCTCTGAATATGTCAAATGAGTATATTTTGGGTTGAAATATTCTGGTTATTCTTCAGTGTAGAATCCATATTAAAATTGGAACGGTTGGACTGCAAAGTATAGGGAACAACTGCTGGTGGATTGGGTGGTGGGAAGATGAAGTTCCTGCTTGATTGTCTCTGTTTTCTCAAGAGGCTGGGTCATCAATGAGAAGGTGGAGTGGGATGGGCATAGCTCTGAGGGAGAGAGGTTTGTTGCATGAAAATGGGTGGAAAAGGGTCATTGCACTCACTCAAAGGTATGTTTGATTCTGTCATATCATCTTGAGTTTGTCAGATTTGCTCCTGCTCTATTAGGGAGTTAGAGGAGAGGAGAGGATACTCCAGGCATTTTACTAAAAACTCAACTTCTTCTCTCCATCTGTCAGCAGCTAAGCCAATGGCTTTTGTCAGGCACTGTTCAAAGTGCCCTGCAACCATCACATTTAATCTTCCCATCAGCTCTGAGGCAGGACCCGGCCCCCACCCCCAAACCCCTAAATACATATATCTGTTGATGCCTGCCTCACTGGGCATTTGTAAGGATCAGAAATATAATAATAGGATATGCACAATGCCCCTCACATGACAGATGCCTAGTGTATGACAGCTATTTTCATAGAGCATTGCTTCCAGACACCTAAGGGAATTTGTCTCCGAATTACCTGGAGTGCCTGCTAAAACTAGGAGCCCAGGGCAGCCTGGGAATCAGGTGACACTGGCACCTAGACATGTCTCGGAGCCACTGTATCCCGTACCACTCTACTTTGTCTTTGTTTTATCTCTAAAATGATATGTTCTCTTAAAAGGGTGAAGGGAGCCTGCCTTATTGATTTTCATATCATAGTTAAGACAGTTACTAAGCACAGTCACTAATAACAAATGGTTACTGAATTGGGAGAGGCCTGAATTGATGAAGTGATTCTTAATCTTGTTTAAGGTTCTTCTCAGTTTTGGGGACTTAGTCTTTTTAAAGCAGTGGTCTCAAATTGGCTATCCTCAGGCTGATTGCTGCCAGATTTATGAATTTGTCTGAAACGATTGTGGTTTTTTTTTAAATTAAACTTTAAATGGATTTAGGTGAGCAGACAATATCTAGTCAGCTACATGCCAAATCACTTTCTTTTGTTTTTTAACCTACACATGTTTTGTACTATGTCGCCCAGGATGGAGTGCAGTGGCGTGATCTCAGCTCACTGCAACCTCTGACCCCAGGTTCAGGCAATTCTTGTGCCTCAGGCTCCTGAGTAGCTGGGATAACAGATGCACGCTACCACACCCAGCTAATTTTTGTTGTTGTTGTTTTGTGTTTTGTTTTGTTTTGTTTTTTGTTTTTTGAGATAGCATCTCATTCTGTCGCTGGAGTGCAGTGGCGTGATCTCGGCTTACTGCAACCTCCACCTCCCGGGTTCAAGGGATTCTCCTGCCTCAGCCTCCTGAGTAGCTAGGATTATTGGCACCTGCCACCACGCCCAGCTAATTTTTTGTATTTTTAGTAGAGATGGGGGTTCATCATGTTGGCCAGGCTGGTCTCGAACTCCTGACCTCAGGTGATCCACCCACCTCTGCCTCCCAAAGTGTTGGGATTATAGGCCTGAGCCACTGCACCTGGCCTGAACCACTGCGCCCAACCCTACACATTTTTTTGTTGTGTTTTTCTTTTGTTTTCTGCTTCCGATGTTTGAGTTTGCTTTGCATCCCTGCCTTGATGAGAACCCAGTTCAGGACAAATCTTCTCAGTACCCCATCCCCTCTGGCTGCCCAAAGAAAAAGCTCTGGTGATGAGATTAAAACCTCTGACACAGGGAGTATATATTCAGGGCAACTTGAATCTATGATCCTGGAGAAAAATTTAAAAATGAAATAAAACCTCTAGCAGAAAGCCTAGATCTGAGTAAAGGGGGCCATTCCTTCTGATATCTGACCGAACAGACCCCCAAAGAAGTTCCTGCCTGGCTGTTACTTTATACCATAAAGTCCCTTCACTGAGACCCTGTTTCATTTAAGAGGAGACTGGTGGGCTGGGCGTGGTGGCTCACACCTGTAATCTCAGCACTAAAGTGGGCAGATTGCTTGAGCTCAGGAGTTTGAGACCAGTCTGGCCAACATGGCAAAACCTTGTCTCTACAAAAAAATTAAAAAAAAAAAAATTATCTGGGTGGCCAGGCGCAGTGGCTCACGCCTGTAATTCCAGCACTTTGGGTGGCCGAGGTGGGTGGATCACCTGAGGTCAAGAGTTCGAGACCAGCCTGGCCAACATGATGAAACCCTGTCTCTACTAAAAATACAAAAAGTTAGCTGGGCGTGGTGGCAGGTGCCTATAATCCTAGCTACTCGGGAGGCTGACGCAGGAGAATCGCTTGAACCCAGGGGGCAGAGGTTGCAGTGAGCCAAGATTGTGCCATTGCACTCCAGCCTGGGCAATAAGAGCGAAACTCCATCTCGGGGGGGAAAAACAACAACAATGTTCCTGTAGTCCCAGCAACTTGGGAAGTTAAGGTGGGAGAATCACTTGAGCCCTGGAGGTCAAGGTTGCAGTGAGCCATGATTGCACCACTGCACTCCAGCCTGGGTAACGGTGAGAATCTGATCTGTCTCAAAAAAAAAAAAAGGGGACTGGTGACTAGCAAGGAATTAGGAAAGGATGGCAAAAACAAGTTTGGATAGGGATTTGCCTTTGCCATGGACAAATTAAAGTGAAAATAAGGTGTGTGGCCGGGCGTGGTGGCTCACGCCTGTAACCCCAGCACTTTGGGAGGGCGAGGCAAGTGGGTCACCTGAGGTCAGGAGTTTGAGACCAGCCTGGCTAACATGGTGAAACCCTGTTTCTACTAAAAGTACAAGAAATTAGCCAGATGTGGTGGCGCGCGCCTGTAATCCCAGCTACTCAGGAGGCTGAGGCAGGAGAATCGCTTGAACCCAGGAGGCAGAGGTTGCAGTGAGCCGAGATCGTGCCACTGCACTCCAGCTTGGGCAACGAGAGCGAAACACTGTCTCAAAAAAAAAAAAAGAAAAACCTCCAGCCAGACACAGTGGCATGTGCCTGTAGTCCCTCCTACTCTGGAAGCCGAGGCAGAAGGATTGCTTGAGCCCAGGAGTTTGGGGCTGTAGCGCACTGTAATCGCACCTGTGAATAGCCACTGCAGCATAGCAAAACCCTGTCTCTTAAAATAAAAACTCTATTTTGTGTTTTTATATATGTATATGTGTGTATATATGTATGTATTTCACATATATGATAGGTAATTATATAAAGTATATAATATAAATAATACTTTATATTTTATATATAAATAAGATTTTTATATATGCTTTTTTTTTTTTTTTCTTGAGACACAGTCTTGCTGTGTTGCCTAGGCTGGAGTACAGTGGCACAATCCCAGCTCACTGCAACCGCTGCCTCCCAGGTTCAAGCCATTCTCCTGCCTCAGCCTCTGGAGTAGCTGGGATTACAGTTGCCTGCCACCATGCCTGGCTAATTTTTTTTGTATTTTTAGTAGAGACGAGGTTTTACCATGTTGGCCAGGCTGGTTTTGAACTCCTGACCTCATGATCCACCCGCCTTGGCCTCCCAAAGTGCTGGGATTACAGGCATGAGCCACTGTGCCCGGCCTATATATGCTTTTTTTAAGAGACAGTCTTGCTATGTTGCCCAGGCTGGAGTGCAATGGCTATTCACAGGCATGATTATAGCTTACTGCAGCCTTGAACTCCTGACCTCAGCCAATCCTCTTGCCTAAGCCTCCTGAGTAGTTGAGACTACAGGCATGCATCTCCCTGCCCAGCTCTATATGTGCTTTTTATTTTTATTTTTATTTTTTTTGAGACAGAATCTTGCTCTGTCACCCAACCTGGAGTGCAGTGGCACAATCTCAGCTCCCTACAACCACTGCCTCCCAGATTCAGGTGATTCTCCTGCCTCAGCCTCCCGAGTAGCTGGGATTACAGGTGCCCACCACCATGCCCAGCTAATTTTTGTATTTTTATTAGAGACAGGGTTTCACCCTGTTGTTGGCCAGCCTGGTCTCAAACTCCTGACTTCAAGTGATCTGCCTGCCTCAGCCTCCCAAAATGCTGGGATTATAGGTGTGAGCCACTGCGCCCAGCCATGTGCCTTTTTTTAAAGAGACTTGGGACTTGGTTTTGCCGTGTTTCCCAGGCTGGTCTTGAACTCCTGGCTCAAGCGACCCTCAGGTTCCCAAAGTGCCGGGATTATAGGTGTGAGCCCCCACGCCCAGCCTATATGTGCTTTTAAACATACTTTGCCAGCACAATATTTTCTAATTTGGTGGTGGTTTTTTTGTGTTTGTTTGTTTTTCAGATTTTGTGTATAAAGTGAGATTAATCTAACTATTTCAATATGTATAATTTAGATGCTCTCGAAATGTGACCATAAGCTGGGTGTGGTGGCTCACACCTGTAATCCCAAACACTGTGGGAAGCAGAGGCAGGAGGATTGCTTAAAGCAAGGAGTTCAAGACCAGTGCAGACAATATAGTAAGACCCCATCTCTACAAAAAAATAATAATTTTTTTTAATGTAGGCCATGGCCAGGCACCGTGGCCCATGCCTGTAATCTCAGCACTTTGAGAGGCCGAGGTAGGTGGATGCTTGAGGTCAGGAGTTCGAGACCAGCGTGGCCAACATGGTGAAACCCCGTCTCTACTAAAAATACAAAAATTAGCTGGGTGTGGTGGCACACACCTGTAATCCCAGCTACTCGGGAGGCTGAGGCAGGAGAATTGCATGAGCCTGGGAGAAGGAGGTTGCCGTGAGCCAAGATTGTGCCACTGCACACCAGCCTGGCCGATAAAGAAAGACTGTTTTTTGGGGTTTTTTTTTTTTTTTTTTTTTTTGAGATATGTAGGCCGGGCATGGCAGCTCACACCTGTAATCCCAGCACTTTGGGAGGCCGAGGCAGGCGGATCACTTTGAGGTCAAGAGTTCGAGACCAGCCTGGCCAATACGGTGAAACCCTGTCTCTACTAAACGTACAAAGATTAGCCGGGCGTGGTGGCACACGCCTGTAATCCCAGCTACTCGGGAGGCTGAGGCAGGAGAATTGCATGAGCCTGGGAGACGGAGGTTGCCATGAGCCAAGATTGTGCCACTGCACACCAGCCTAGCCGATAAAGTGAGACTCTGTCTGGAAAAAAAAAAAATGTAGGCCGGGCACGGCAGCTCACACCTGTAATCCCAGCACTTTGGGAGGCTGAGGTGGGTGGATCACTTTGAGGTCAGGAGTTTGAGACCAGCCTGGCCAATATGGTGAAACCCTGTCTCTACTAAAAATACAAAAATTAGCTGGACATGGTGGCATGCCCCAACTACTCAGGAAGCTGAGGCAGGAGAATCGCTGGAACCCAGGAGGTAGAGGTTGCAGTGAGCCGAGATCATGCCACTGCACTCCAGCCTGGGTGGCAGAGTGAGACCCTGTCTCAAAAAAAAGAAACAAGTAACCACATAAAATATGCACATTTGAAAAATTAATCTTTTCTCTTTTTCTTGATTTTAGGTTCCTACTCATTCGTTTAAAAGAATTTTGTGGAGAATTTCTCAAGAAAAAACTTCATCTCTCAAATTGTGTGGCAATTCATAGCTTAGCACACATGTACACCCTGAGCCAACTTGCTCTGAAGGCTGCTGATATGATACGGAGAAATTTCCACAAAGTGATTCAGGATGAAGAATTTTATACGTTACCTTTCCATCTCATTAGAGACTGGCTTTCAGATTTGGAAATTACGGTTGATTCTGAAGAGGTTCTCTTTGAAACCGTTTTGAAATGGGTTCAGAGAAATGCTGAAGAGAGAGAGAGATACTTTGAAGAACTTTTTAAATTGCTCAGGTTGTCCCAGATGAAACCTACCTACCTTACTCGACATGTCAAACCAGAGAGGCTGGTAGCCAATAATGAAGTTTGCGTCAAGTTGGTCGCTGACGCAGTGGAGAGACATGCTCTGAGAGCTGAGAATATGCAATCTGGCACATGCCAGCACCCCACTTCTCATGTCTCACTATTGCCTCGTTATGGGCAAAACATGGATGTGATCATGGTTATTGGAGGTGTGTCAGAAGGAGGGGACTATTTAAGTGAATGTGTGGGATATTTTGTTGATGAGGACAGATGGGTAAATCTGCCACATATTCATAATCACCTTGATGGACATGCTGTTGCAGTAACAGAATCCTACGTGTATGTTGCTGGATCAATGGAGCCAGGGTTTGCTAAAACTGTAGAAAGGTATAACCCAAATTTGAATACATGGGAACATGTTTGTAGTCTGATGACAAGAAAGCATTCTTTTGGACTAACAGAAGTCAAAGGGAAGCTCTATAGCATTGGAGGACATGGCAACTTTAGTCCTGGTTTTAAAGATGTGACTGTTTATAATCCTGAGCTTGATAAATGGCACAACTTGGAATCGGCACCAAAGATTCTTCGGGATGTAAAAGCACTAGCCATTGAAGACCGGTTTGTATACATTGCCGCCCGCACTCCTGTAGACCGGGACACTGAAGATGGATTAAAGGCTGTAATTACTTGCTATGATACAGAGACTCGACAGTGGCAAGATGTGGAATCTTTGCCGCTTATTGACAATTACTGCTTTTTCCAAATGTCTGTGGTCAATTCAAACTTTTATCAGACAGCATCATGTTGTCCCAAGAGTTACTGTTTAGAAAACGAAGAGGCAGTAAGAAAAATTGCCAGCCAAGTGTCTGATGAGATCCTTGAAAGCTTGCCTCCAGAAGTCCTAAGCATCGAAGGAGCAGCCATTTGCTATTACAAAGATGATGTCTTCATTATAGGAGGCTGGAAAAACAGTGATGATATTGATAAACAGTATCGGAAAGAAGCCTACCGATACTGTGCGGAGAGGAAGAGGTGGATGCTTCTTCCTCCTATGCCACAACCTCGTTGTAGAGCCACTGCTTGTCACGTGAGGATCCCATACCGGTACTTGCATGGCACACAGAGATACCCTATGCCTCAAAACCTGATGTGGCAGAAGGACCGCATCAGACAGATGCAAGAGATACATCGTCACGCCCTGAACATGAGGCGAGTGCCAAGCTCTCAGATTGAATGCTAGGTTCTCTCAAGCGTGCCGATTAAGACTGTTATACGCGTTTCGTGAAGCTGAAGATAACCCAGGCTGTTACTTGAAAAAGTATGTCGATAACTTATTTTCTACATGAACTGATTATTACCCCATATAAAGGAAATAGAGTTAAAAGCTAAAGAACAGGAGACTCAGTTCAATACATGGTCATTTTGTTAGCTTGCAATTTTTGTCTTTGGTTTGTTTGTTTGTGCTAGCTAAATAAGATCTTATTAAGGACAAGTGGAAAAATCAGGTGTAGTTGCTTTGCTGTTTTCCTGCCAACGAGTTATAACCCCTTTGTCTTGGGGACTTATGTTTTGAACATGCTTTAAGCAGCAATTTTATTTGCACATTTACTTTGATATTCTTTTTCATTTTTTATTAAATGATTGATTTTGGCAAGATCTGACTTCTGCATTGAGCCCTCATCTGCAGGAGGCATGTGCAATAGTGAGACTGAAATTTGGATGAAAACACTCAATATTTCAGCAAGATAATTTGAGAATGTTTGCATTGATATTTTTTATGTTTATCTAGAAAGCCACTTTCCTTCCTAGAAGATGTGACTGATGAGAAATTTTTTATTGGCTCATGCATTTTTTGAATATTTTTCATTAGCAGCTGTTTATAGACTTTAAGCCTTCAGTCTGAGGTGAGGGTAGTTGGCAAAAGTATAGATCTTTAGCTAATTGACTAAATACAGAGCAAGTTACATGTGTGAACTTTGTTTCTCTAAGAAGAAAGGTATTAGTGTAGACTGAGAAATCAAAGGCATTTAAAATTTTTTCAACATTTTTTTCAGGAGTTGCAGGATTATTTGAGAATATGTTAATGAGTGTAAATAATGCCTATGACAATCGACACTCAATGCCTTCCATTTTAATTTTTGCTCTAATGCATATTATATAGAATCTTCATTATTCCTTTTTTTTTTTTTTTGACTCTTGTTGCCCAGGCTGGAGTGCAGTGGTGCAATCTCGGCTCACTAGCTCACTGCAACCTCTGCCTGCCAGGTTTGAGTGATTCTCTTGCCTCAGCATCCCGAGTAGCTGGGATTACAGGTACCCGCCCATCACGCCTGGCTAATTCTTGTGCTTTTAGTAGAGATAGGATTTCACCACGTTGGCCAGGCTGGTCTTGAACTCCTGACCTCAGATGATCCGCCTGCCTCAGCCTCCCAAAGTGCTGGGATTACAGGCATGAGGCACCGCACCCAGTCCATTACTCTTTTCTACAAGAAACTGTTTTTTTCCAAAATGGGAAGGAAGTCCCAATTTAGAGAAATGTTGCTAAAGAGAAGCCTTATTATTTCTGATTGTTATATTTTATCCAGTTGCCCTACACTTTTAAACTTTGCCTGAGCCTAGGATACCAAATTTGGGTACATAATTTTGGCTTTTAAAGGTTTATGGGCTGGGCACGGTGGCTTATGACTGTAATCCCAGCACTTTGGAGGAGGCTAAGGTGGGCAGATTTTGAGCCCAAGAGTTCAAGACCAGCCTGGGAAACAGCAAGACCAGCCTGGGAAACATAGCAAGACCCTGTCTCTACAAAAAGTACAAAAATTAGCTGAGTGTGGTAGCTGGCACGTGCCTGTAGTCCTTCCTAGTTGAGGCCAAGGTGGGAGGATCACCAGAGCCTGGGGAGGTTGAGGCTGAAATGAGCCGTGATCATGCCACTCTACCTTGGGTGACAGAGAGACAGTGTCTCAAAAATTAAAAAGATCACTGAAGCTATCTTTTATTTAGTTTTATACATTGTTCTAATTCTCTTATGTCTCCTGAGCTTTATAAAAGTTAGCACTCAAATTGACTTTTTTTTTTGGGGGGCCAGGGGATGGGGTCTCACTTTGTCACCCAGGTTGGAGTGCAGTGGTACGATCTCGGCTCACTACAACCTTTACCTCCTGGATGCAAGCCATCCTGCCACCTCAGCCTACTGAGTAGCTGGGACTACAGGCACGTGCCACCACGCCCAGCTAATTTTTTTTTTATATTTTTGGTAGAGACAGGGTTTCTCCATGTTGCCGAGGCTGGTCTCCAACTCCTGGGCTCAGGAGATCCACCCATGTCAGCCTCCCAAGGTGCCAGGATTAGGTGTGAGCCACCATGCCCGGCCTCAAATTAACTCTTTTTTTTTTTTTTTGAAACAGTCACGCTTTGTCACCCTGGCTGGAGTGCAGTTGTGCAGTCTCAGCTCACTGCAACCTCCACCTCCTGGGTTCATGCGATTCTCCTGCCTCAGCCTCCTGAGTAGCTGGGATTGCAGGTGTGTACCACCATGCCTGGCTAATTTTTGTATTTTTAATAGAGATGGGGTTTCACCATGTTGGTTAGGCTGGTCTCGAACTCCTGAACTCATGATCCGCCCACCTCGGCCTCCCAAAGTGCTGGGATTATAGGAGTGAGCCACCATGCCTGGTCCTCAAATTTACTCTTAATGCTCAGTTAATATAAAGGATTCCTAACAGTTTACAACGTGGTTTTCTTGTTTTTGTTGTTGTTTTGGTTTTTTAAGATATGAGGTCTCATCTTATTGGCCAGGCTGGTCTCAAGCTCCTTTCCTCAAGCAATCCTCCCACCTTGGCCTCCCAAAGAGCCACCTGTCCAATGATTTATCCTGTTTCTTCAGGACTGTCTTTACCTTCTTAGACATTTTGGCATACCATTCTAGAAGTCAAATTCCAAGTGCAGTGATTTTTTTTTTCCTAGTCCATTATAGTTAATCTTCTTGTTAGTGATCAAATATCAAAAGAGAAAAGCACAACCAGAAATTTTGGCTATTTGCTGCAAGACTAATAGTTGTAGGTCTCTATACTAAGTTGTTGGGCTCTATACTAAGAACTTGAAATTTTTAAATTAGTATCCCTGCCTAGGTGAAAAGTTTTTAATAAATGTGTGGAAAATCAATTTTAAATCCATTTAATTTAGACTGGAGTGGGCGTGAGAAACTGCAAGTCTATTTCTACATATAAGGATATATTATCCTATCCCACCACTACCTTTTTCTCAATTTCTATTTCTTTGTAGTTATTTTAATAAAAGCCATTTGGATTCTGAGAAGCACTAATTCTTAGTTGTGAGAGGTCTATGCAAGTAAGACAGAATCATTAAATGAAGCTCACTAAATGAAGTTCTCATTTCTCTCTAATAGACTATGCTAGCAAACTTCGTTTTCTTGATGGTGTTTAAATAATTTAGTATCTCACTACAATAATAGTTTTTAACTGGAAGGGTGTGATGTGTTTTTTGTTTTTTGTTCTCAGAGTTGTCTTCTGAGATAATCATTACCACATCATTTGTGGGGTTGTGTTTTTTTCACATGATGTGACAGAAATTATAACTCATAAGATTTAGGCATAATCTGGTTTTAAAACCTTGATTGAAACTGTTGTTTTTTAACTTAGCAGGCAGCCTAGGCCATGGCTGAAAAGAAGGGGTAAGTCCTTCATTGCATGATGATGTGTGCAGGTTTTCCTGATTTTCTAATTTTTATATTTGAATTCACATGTGTAATTTCACATCAATAACTTGTGTTTCTGAAATATCCTAACTAACTTGTTAATAAGGAAAGAAACCAGATTTGCTTAAATCTGTTCAAGGCTGACATTCTGAAATTCTAAACTGGAAATAACTTCCCAGAGTATTTGGAAAGGTTCTAATTACGAGGATCAGGCCTAAAATAGCTCCTTGGGAAAGAAATTTCCTTTTTGATGAGAAAACTTAAAATATTGTTTTTGGTAATGTAAGCAGTTAAAAACATGACTTTAGAAAGACAGCTTAATGTGTATTAAAGCAAACCTTTGTTTTGTTGCTTTTGCTTTTGTTTGTAGAAGACAGAGGAAGTCATTATACCAAAAAGTAATAGTATATGTAATTTTGAGTGAGGCTACTTATATCTTAGAATGGGTATCCTTGAACTATATCTACCCCACCATGGCTTAAAAAATCAGTGGTATATATTGAGAATGTCAGTCATGAGCTTAGTGTTTAAGTAACACATCCCACTTACAGTTGTTTGCATGATTAGTCTTGTGTATCATGATGTTCAACTTTGCTTTTGCTGTGCCAGTTCAAAAATAACTTTTTGCTAAAAACTCTTAAAATTCATGATATGAGTTTTGTTTTGATCACCTGGTTTTCTATAGTATTTCTGGGACCAAAAAATGTAAATATACCTTTTTAATATAAAACAGAAGTTTGAAGCTGGAAAGATAGTGTTTATGGAAGATTTGTGTGCTTTTGTGTTTTTTAAACCCGTCAGGCTGCTGGTAAGGCAGTTTCTAGGGCTCACTTTTCCTCCTTACCTCTTGACTAGTGTAGCATGTGGTATGTTTAAAATATTTCATTTTCTGCTTTGTAATTCTAACGTCAACACTATACTGTATGTAGACAGGAGAGCTGATTTGTATATTTTAGTTATTTGGTCTAATCAAGCATAACTAAAGGGACTTCTTTTTTGATACTTTTCTCAAGTTAAGTTTAAATATAGCATACTGGCCACATTTCATGTCTTTGAAAGTGTTGTACATTACTGTAAACCAAGTACTCTGTCTACACCAGAGGGTGCTTTAACTGTAAAATATTTGAGAAACAATTCAGTCTCTCAAACATTTTGGCACAGTTCATCGCTCCAGTTTGTTACTTTCTTGAGAATAGTCCATTTTTTTGTTTTTGTTATTATACCGTGTGTTCTGGTCATTGGAAACAGAACAGCTCATAGTTGAGTGATGTAATATAATAACAGTAATATAACCTAGTGGTCATTTTGCTTCAAGTAATTTAATTAGATAGCAAAATCACTGCTGTTTGTTTATTACATTTGTAGGGCTTTTTGTCTTACTCAGTGACCATCACTACGATGTCTTACATTGAAGCACAGACTGCAGAGCACTTGTTAACTTAGTCCTCCTGCATAATGCACTTGTGAAAAGTAGTGCTTGCTAGGTGTTTGAAGATTTTATGATCCGTGTGCTTGGGCTTGTTGAGTTATTTGTAAAATAAACATTTAGTTTGAGTTGATGCCGTAAGTTTTTTGGGCTAGTAGTTTCCAGGTCCCTACTCTACTGAAAATATAATCTTCACTATCTCCCCTTAAGTCAGAAGAGATGTAGTATTTAGAACACCTTGAGACATGACATTGTAAAATAGCTTGTTTTATGTTCCTGAAGCTATCTTGTTCTCTGTTAAAGCTACTAATTGTCTCAGTGTAAGTTTTAAATAAACATATTTCTTTAAAGCTGGTTTGTACTGTGTGACTTTTTTTTCTTCTTTATGCACTGTCGGATATAATTGCCTTCTTCCATCCCTCCTACTCCCTCATTCATCCAGCCATTGGCTCTCTTAAGTTGAACATTATCCAGTACTCTTCAAAGTTTAAACACTGCATTTTTTAAAAAAAGAATTAATTCTTATTGCTTAGACTTTTTATTAGCTAAATGAAGAGGCTCATACAGGTAGGGTACTTGTCGAAGCAGAATATTTTACTTCATCTCGCAGTGCTAATCCTGGGAAGTTGTCCCGTCTAGCTGCATATTCCTCAACATTGGCCAGCCCTGGTACTACACAGCAGCTCAGAGCACTGCGGTATATACTCATGTCATGAGCATCATACCACTCATCGGTCTTTTCATCATAGCACTCAACATTAAAGGTGGTGGTAAAACCATTAAAGCCACCCACCACAAACAAGAGGTCGTCCACCACCTCGATGCCAAAATTGCTACGAGGATTAAACATAGTGGGGATTGTGCGCCAAGTGTTAGCCACAGGGCTGTAGGCTTCGGCACTCCTAAGTCGATTAGCTCCATCAAAGCCACCTACCTGTGGATAGCAAAAGAAACACAGTTGACTGCTAACCATTGATTCTGTTCACTGAGGAAGCCCTTGTTGGGGGTACCAGTGATTTCATAACTCCCTCTTCCATTATCTTCCATGAAAAAAAGCTTTTCAGCCGGGTGCAGTGGCTCACGCCTGTAATCCCAGCACTCTGGGAGTCCGAGGCAGGTGGATCACAAGGTCGGGAGATCGAGACTATCCGGGCTAACACAGTGAAACCCCGTCTCTACTAAAAATACAAAAAATTAGCAGGGCATGGTGGCGGGTGCCTGTAGTCCCAGCTACTCAGGAGGCTGAGGCAGGAGAATGGCATGAACCCGGGAAGCAGAGCTTGCAGTGAGCTGAGATCCTGCCACTGCAGTACAACCTGGGCAACAAAGCGAGACTCCATCTCAAAAAAAAAAAAAGAAGCTTTTCAAATACTTACCAATAGTAGCATAAACCCATTTACTAATACAAAATCTAGGGGTAATGTGTTTTTTTTTTTTTTTTGTAGTACTAGATAAACTTACTGCATATACATGTTCTCCATAAGCAATCACGCCTATTCCACTCCTCCTGCTTCTCATGGGTGCTATGACTGTCCACTGATTACTTTCAGTGTTGTACACTTCTGCTGTAAACAGGCACTCGTTTCCATTAAACCCACCACATATGTAGACCTGTGTGAAGAGTTCCAAGATTATTAAAATTCCCACTCTAGGGAGTAGAAAGAAAGGATATGTGTGTGGTGGTAGTGGGCACTTAATTCCAGTCTGTACAGTCTGAATTTCTTTTTTTCATATGTGCATGCATTGCTTTTTATTTATTTTTTAGAGACAGAGTCTTGCTCTGTCACCCAGGCTGGAGTCCAGTTGCGCCATCTCTGCTCACTCCGCCTCCCAGGTTCTAACAATTCTCTTGCCTCAGCATCCGGAGTAGCTGGGACTACAGGTGCACACTGCCACGCCCCGCTAATTTTTTGTATTTTAGTAGAGATGAGGTTTCACCATGTTGTCCAGGCTGGTCTCGAACTCCTGAGTTAAGGCAATCCACCCCACTCAGCCTCCCAAAGTGCTAGGATTACAGGCATGATACACTGTGCCCAGCCTATTTATTTTTATTTTTTGAGATGGAGTCTCACTCTGTTGCCTGGGCTGGAGTGCAGTGGAGCTATCCCGGCTCACTACAACCTCCACCTCCTGAGTAGCTGGAATTACAGGTGTGCGCCACTGTGCCTGGCTAATTTTTGTATTTTTAGTAGAGACCGGGTTTCACCATGTTGGCCAGGTTGGTCTCAAACTCGATCTCAAGTGATCCGCCCACCTTGGCCTCCCAAAGTGCTGAGATTACAAACACAAGACACTGGGCCCTGCCACATTACTTTTTTTTTTTTTTTTTTTTTTTTTTGAGACGGAGTCTTGCTCTGTCATCCAGGCTGGAGTGCAGTGGTGCAATCTTGGAGCACTGCAACCTCTGCCCACTGCAGCCTCTGCCTCCCGGGTTCAAGCGATTCTCCGTCTCAGCCTCCTGAGTAGCTGGGACTACAGGCGCCCGCCACCACACCTGGCTAATTTTTTGTATTTTTAGTAGAGACAGGGTTTCACCATGTTAGCCAGGATGGTCTCGATCTCCTGACCTCGTGATCCTCCCGCCTCAGCTTGCCAAAGTGCTGGGATTACAGGCGTGAGCCACCGAGCCCAGCCTGCATTACTTTTTTTTTCTTTTTTCTTTTGAGATGGAGTCTTGCACTGTCACCCGGGCTGGAGTGCAGTGGCGCCATCTTGGCTCACTGAAATCCTCTGCCTCCGGGGTTCAAGCGATTCTCCTGCCTCAGCCTCCCCAGTAGGTGGGATTACAGGCGCCCGCCACCAGGCCTGGCTAATTTTTTGTATTTTTAGTAGAGACAGGGTTTCACTATGTTGGCCAGGCTGGTCTCGAACTCCTGACCTAGTGATCCGCTCGCCTCGGCCTCCCAAAGTGCTGGGATTACGGGCTTGAGCCACTGCGCCCGGCCTTGCATTACTTTTTAATAAGCAAAATAAAAGACAGTTGCAACTAGTCACCTTGTCAATTGAAGAAAGAATGAGTACTCCAAAGTGAATACTGCCACTGCGTCTTCCATCCACCCCAAAAAAGAGGAGTATCATTTCTGGGCTTGTACTTTGCATCCACATCTTCCCCTCCCACCTTGGTCCTTTACCTTCCCATAGAGTGTCGTGGCGCTTGCATCACTCCTCTGTTCGTGCATGGGGGCGATGAGTGTCCATTGATTGGTCTCTGGCTCATAACGTTCAGCAGTGTTTAGACGCACATAGCCATCAAATCCTCCCATGGCATAAATAAAATTGCTGAGGACAGTCACACTGACATAGCAACGTCTGGAGTGCATCGGGGCCACTTGATGCCAAGTTTTCTTGACTGGGTCAAAACGCTTAACACTATTGAAATAGTCTACACTATCAAACCCCCCAATGATATACACATAGCCTTTCAAATAGGCTGCCCCATGGTAGGCACGGGGACTCTCTTCCTCACAAGTAACATTCACCCATCTGTCTGCCCGAGCGTCATATGCCTCAATGGCATTGGTGGGGCTCCCACCACTCCAGCCACCAATTGCAAAGAGGATGGCATAGGGCAAGCGTGGTCTGGTGAGTGGGTTGGTGAAATCAGAATTAGAGGGCCCATTCATGTTGAGGTCATACATGGCCTTTAGGGCATTAATGATGACTGGTTTGCATTCCTCACTGTCTTTGACATAGTCATTCATCTTAACATTGTTCATGAAGTACTCAGCATGCATTAGGGCCAGGCGAACCTAAGAAGCAAACGCAGAAAGTCATTCAGGTGACGTGAGGGTGCCAGGAAATCCCACATCCTTAACTCCCATTTTACAATCTGCCTTTGAATTGCTGGAAATATTTTGGTTTGTTTTTGAAATGTATAAGTCACACTTTAAATAGTCGATTTTGAGGCTCACACCGTAATCCCAGCACTTTGGGAGGCCGAGGCAGGCGGATCACTTGAGGCCAGGAGTTTGAGACCAGCCTGGCAACATAGCAAGACCCTGTCTCTACTAAAAATACAAAAATCGGGGCCAGGCGAGGTGGCTCATGGCTGTAATCCCAGCACTTTGGGAGGCCGAGATGGGCGGATCACCTGAGGTCAGAAGTTCTAGACCAGGCTAGCCAACATGGCAAAACTCCATCTCTACTAAAAATACAAAAATTAGCTGAGCGTGGTGGCACGCACCTGTAATCCCAACTACTCAGGAAGCTGAGGCAAAAGAATCGCTTGAGCCAGGGAGGCAGAGGTTGCAGTGAGCCGAGATTGCCCTACTGCACTCCAGCCTGGGCCACAGAGCAAGACTCCGTCTCAAAAAAAAAAAAAAAATACAAAAATCAGGCTGAGTGCAGTGGCTCACGCCTGTAATCCCAGCACTTTGGGAGGCCGAGGTGGGCAGATCACTTGAGGTCAGCATTTGACACCAGCCTGGCCAACGTGGTGAAACCCCCATCTCTACTAAAAATACAAAAATTAGCTGGGCGTGGTGGCAGGTGCCTATAATCCCAGCTACTCAGGAGGCTGAGGCAGGAGACTCGCTTGAACTGGGGAGGTGGAGGTTGCAGTGAGCCAAGATCACGCTACCACACTCCAGCCTGGACAACAGAGCTCGACTCCATCTCAAAAAAAATTAGCCAGGCATGGTGCCACGTGCCTGTAGTCCCAGCTACTCTGGAGGCTAAGGCATGAGAATTGCTTGAACCCAGGAGGCAGAGGTTGCACTGAGCTGTGATCACACCACAGCACTCCAGCCTCGGTGACAGAGTGAGACTTGTCTCAAAATAAATAAATAGTCGTCAGCCAGGCACAGTGGCTCACGCCAGTAATCCCAGCACTTTGGGAGGCCGAGGCAGACAGATCACGAGGTCAGGAGATCAAGACCATCCTGGCTAACACGGTGAAACCCCGTCTCTACTAAAACTACAAAAAGTTAGCCGGGCATGGTGGTGGATGCCTGTAGTCCCAGCTACTGGGGAGGCTGAGGCAGGAGAATGGCGTGAACCTGGGAGGCAGTGGTTGCAGTGAGCCTAGATCGCATCACTGCACTCCAGCCTGGGCGACAGTGAGACTCCTTCTCCAAAAAAATAAATAAAATAAATAAATAAATAAATATATATATATTATTTATTTATTTATTTATTTATTTATTTATTAATTATTTATGGGGAGGTGGTATATACATTTGGAAGCTGAGAATGAGCTAGATAGAAGGCACCTCAAGTGGCCAGAAAGCAATCCCATTCCTTCGCCAATGGCCAGTACCATTAGACCAGGAGAAACCATGGTAATTGTTCAGTAATTGAATATGTCTGTATATGTAAAATAATGCTTATTAGCACCAACTGACAACAATTGTGTGCAATACTTATGTTTTTTTTTGTTTTTTGTTAATTTGAGAGCAAGTCTCTCTCTGTCGCCCAGCTGGAGTGTAGTGGTGCGATCTCGGCTCACTGCAGCCTCCGCCTCCCAGGTTCAAGTTATTCTCCTGCCTCAGCTTCCCGAGTAGCTGGGATTACAGGCATGCACCACCATACCCAGCTAATTTTTGTATTTTCAGTAGGGACAGTGTTCTGCTATGTTGGCCAGGCTGGTCTTGAACTCCTGACCTCAGGTGATCCACCCGCCTCCGCCTCCCAAAGTGCTAGGATTAAAGACATGAGCCACTGTGCCAGCCATGATTTCTAATTCAACTTCTATCTTGGGTATGGAGAAATTCATAGAAAGGAAAAAAGCTGAAAGGAATTTCAGCCCTTTAGAATTTTTTTTTTTTTTTTAGACAGGGTCTTGCTCTATTGCCCAGGCTGGATTGCAGTGAGGTGATCACAGCACACTGCAGCCTTGACCTCCGAGGCTCAAGCAGTCCTCCCATTTCAGCCTCCCACCCAGTAGCTGGAACTGCAGGCATGCACCACCAAGCCTGGTGAATTTTTAAATTTTATAATTTTTTTTCTTTTTTTTTGAGATGGAGTCTTGTTCTGTCACCCAGGCTTGAGTGCAGTGGCATGATCTCAGCTCACTGCAACCTCCGCCTCCCAGGTTCAAGCGATTCTCCTGCCTCAGCCTCTTGAGTAGCTGGGATTACAGGCACCCACCACCATGCCCAGCTAATTTTTGTATTTTTAGCAGAGATGGGGTTTCACCATGTTGGCCAGGCTGGTCTCGAACTCCTGACCTCAGGTGATCCACTCACCTCGGCCAAAGTGCTGGGATTACAGGCGTGAGCCACTGCACCTGGCCAAATTTTATAATTTTTAAATTTTATAACCTATGTTGCCCAGGCTGGCCTCAAACTCTGGGCTCAAGTGATTCTCCCACCTCGACCTCCCAAAGTGAGCCACCACACCCCACCTAGAATTATTTTGAAGGCTCTCTTCTTCCCCCACCACCAGGAAGGATTTTGGTCAAAGAATATAACTTAGGTAAAAAGAACTAGTAATGCCAAGGGAAAGGACAGTTGCAAAATTCCAGAGAATAGTAGATGCCTTCTATCTAAGGACATGTAAATACAGCCTTGGGATGTGTCATATGTCTGAATTTTGCTTTTAGGACAATCTCTCTGTGATAAATGAATCAAGAGTGAACACTGACCTTAGGAAGCAAAATTGAAATGTGCTGCTTTCTATTTTGGGGGTCATGAGAAATCCACTTTAAAATGGCCTCAAATACAGCATCTTCCTGTTTGACATTGAGCTCATCTTTCTCGATAACATCCTTAAGTTCAGTGACCGAGAGCTCTAAAAATTCCGCCGAGACTTTCACCATCTCCTCGAAGTTGTGCAGTATGAACATGTAGGCCTTCTGCCTCAGCTCAGGACAGTAGTAGTAGTCCGTGAACTTACAGATGCCAATACAATTATCCAAGCACAGCTCTGACTTGAGGAACTCGCAGCAACCCCTGACGATACCCATGATGTTAAACTGGTCTGCAGCAGCAAGCAGTTTCTCCACATTGTCTGGTGTGATAGGCACGGTCCGGGTGTATGCATACTCAATGATTAGCTTCATCATGTCGGGAGAAATGCCAGGGATGTTGTATACCTTCTTTTCAGTGTTGTTCCAGCCACTTGTAAACAAAGCTCTGGAAAAAAGAAAGAAACTAGCAGCCACGGAAACATTTCTCTCCTGTTAGGTGAGTACATTGGAAATGGCCTGAGGAAGTGGGGTGCAGGCATGTGCTATATACAGTGGACAAGAAGAACACCTTTCCAAGAACTCTGACTTTGGTCACTCTTACCTTGTGGATGGAGAAATTAAGAGCTAGAACTGAGAGTAAGACCCAGGTCTCTTGGGCCAGGCATGGTGGCTCACGCCTACAATCCCAGCACTTTGGGAGGCCGAAGCGGGTGGATCATGAGGTTAGGAGTTCAAGACCAGCCTGGCCAACGTGGTGAAACCCCGTCACTACTAAAAATACAAAAATTAGCTGGGTGTGGTGGCACGTGCCTGTAGTCCCAGCTACTTGGGAGGCTGAGGCAGGAGAATCGCTTAAACCTAGAGGCAGAGGTTGCAGTGAGCCAAGATCACGCCACTACATTCCAGCCTGGTGACAGAGTGAGACTCCATCTCAAAAAAAAATTTTTTTTTCACATAAAATATGAGATTGGGGTGGGGCGGGGGGGTCTCCCTATATTGCCCAGGCTGGTCTCGAACTCCTGGGCTCAAGTGATGCTCCCGCCTCAGCCTCCCAAAGTGCTGGGATTACAGGTGTGAGCCACTGCCTCCAGCCTAGTTTATGTAGTCTTATCCCAGCAGCCAGGGTGATTCTTATGAGTTTATGTTTCTTTTCTACTTGAAATCTTCCACTGAATTCCCTTCTTGCTCAGGGTAAAATACAAAGTCCTTACCCAGGGAATGCTTAGGCCTCTGAGGTCTGGACCACTAATACCTCTCTTACCCTGTCTTCTCCCACCTTCCCTTCACTCTGTGTCCAGCCCTATCAGCCTCCTTGCTGTTCCTTAAGCACACCAGAGCTGCTTCCACCTTTGGTCCTTTGTACTTGCTGTGCCCTCTGCCTGGAAGGCTCCCCCACATTCGCATATTTCTTCCTCCTTCATCCCCTTGAAGTCTTTGTTCAAATGTTACTGTGTCAGCAAGACCTTCTCCAACAATCCTAACAATGGGGCAGGGTGCACTGGCTCACACCTGTAATTCCAGCACTTTGGAAGACCGAGGCAGGCAGATCATATGAGGCCAGGAATTCAAGCCCAGCCTGGCCAACATCTCAAAACCCCATCTCTACAAACAATACAAAAATTAGCCAGGCATGGTGGTGCATGTCTGTAATACCAGCTACTTGGGAGGCTGAGAATCACTTGAACCTGGGAGGTGGAGGTTGCAGTGAGAGCCAAGATCACACCACTGCACTCCAGCCTAGGGGACACAGCGAGACTCTGTCTCAAAAAATAAAAATAAAATAAAAATAAAATGGCCACTTACTGCTTTTTATCTTCCTTTTCTTATTTTCCCAGGCATTTACGATGATTTGATATGCATTTTACTCATTTAATGCCTATTTCCCCATCCAGAGGGTAAACTTCATGAGAACAGGAATGCTTCTCTTTTTATTCATTGTTTTCTTTTCTTTTTTTCTTTTCTTTTTTTTTTTTTTTTTTGAAACAGGGTCTTGCTCTGTCACCCAGGGTAGAGTGCAATGGCACGATCTTGGCTCACTGCAGCATCCAACTCCTGAGTGCAAGCAATTTTCCTGCCTCAGTCTCTTGAGTAGCTGGGATTATACGCATGTGCCACCACGCTCAACTGATTTTTGTGTTTTTTAGTAGAGATACAATTTCACCATGTTGGCCAGGCTGGTTTCATCATATTGGTCAGGCTTGTCTCGCACTCCTGACCTCAGGTGATCTGCCCGCCTCGGCCTCCCAAAGTGCTGGGATTACACGGGTGAGCCACCGTGCCCAGACTTTGCTTCCTTTTTCTAAGAGGTTTAAGGAAATGTGGTCTTAGAAATCAAATTCTTCCTCTAGAGCAGGGGTCTACAAACCTATAGACTCTGTCCAAATTTGGCCCACCTCTTGTTTTCATGCTGCCCACAAATTAAGAATGATTTTTACATTTTAAATGGCTGGAGGAAAAAATCTTTTTTTTTTTTTTTTTTTTGAGGTGGAGTCTCGCTCTGTCACGCAGGCTGGAGTGCAGTGGCTTGATCTTGGCTCAGTGCAACCTCTGCCTCCCAGGTTCAAGCAATTCTCTGCCTCAGCCTCCCGAGTAGCTGGGATTATAGGCGCCCACCACCATGCCCGGCTTTTTGTATTTTTAGTAGAGATGGGATTTCACCATCTTGGCCAGGCTGGTCTTGAATTCCTGACCTCATGATCCACCCACCTCAGCCTCCCAAATTGTTGGGATTCCAGGCATGAGCCACTGCGCCCGGCTGGTTGGGGGAAAAAATCAAAAGAATATTCTGTGACACCTGCAAATTATAATACATTTAAATTTCAGTGTCCATAAATAATCTTATTGGAACACAGCCACACCCATTCATTTAGTATTGTCTGTGGCTGCTTTTGTGGTATAAAAACAGAGTTGAGTAGTTGCAACAGACTGTGTGGCCTGCAAAAACCTAAAACAATTACTATTTGGTCTATTTCTGGACTCAGCTGAGCGCGTTGGCTCACGCCTGTAATCCCAGCACTCTGGGAGGCTGAGGCAGGCAGATCACCTGAAGTCAGGAGTTCAAGACCAGCCTGGCCAACATGGTGAACCCCGTCTCTACTATAAATACAAAAAAATTAGCTAGGCGTGGTGGCAGGCACCTGCTCCCGAGTAGCCTCCCCAGCTACTCGGGAGGCTGAGGCAGGAGAATTGCTTGAACTTGGGAGGCGGAGGTTGCAGTGAGCAGAGATTGCGCCATTGTACTCCAGCCTGGGTGACAAGAACAAAACTCCATCTCAAAAAAAAAAAAAAAAGAAAAATTAGCCAGACGTGGTGGCACACAGCTGTAATCCCAGATATTCAGGAGGCTGAGGCAGGAGAATCGCTTGAACCCGAGAGGTGGAGGTTGCAGTGAGCTGAGATTGTGCCACTGCACTCTAGCCTGGGTGACAGAGCAAGACTCCATCTCAAAAAAATAAAAATAAAAAATAAATTGTGGACTCTGCTCTGTGGTCTATCTGAATGAGAAGTTTTAGCAACAGGTAGGACACATTGATCATATCTTCATTGGAATTGATTACTCAAACATTTTCAGCTCATGAACAAAATAGCCCTTCTACCTCCTGGGTTACAGTGGTTTTAGCCCAAACTCTCTTTTTCTTCTGATATTTCCCGGGTATTTCCCCCTCATCCCCCTTCCCATCCCCTTAATCCTTGTTAATTTCACCCTGTTTGAAATGGTCTCTATTGGGATGGGGTACAGGGGGTTCCCTGAAGTGGCATTGTCATCTGAAATCCAGTAGGGATGTCCAACCTTCCCAAAGGTTGGTTTGGGTGAGAATCAAAGATGAAAGCACCTGGCCCACCAATAATTGGTTGAAATCCAGTTGAAAAATCAGATCTTAAAGGCTGGGTGCAGTGGCTTGCGCCTGTAATCCCAGCACTTTGGGAGGCCAAGGCGGGTGGATCACGAAGTCAGGTGTTCGAGACCAGACTGACCAACGTGGTGAAACCTGACCAACGTGGTGAAACCCCGTCTCTACTAAAAACACAAAAATTAGCTGGGCATGGTGGCGGGAGCCTGTAATTCCAGCTACTCGGGAGGCTGAGGCAGAAGAATTGCTTGAGCCTGGGAGGCAGAGGTTGCAGTGAGCTGAGATCACGCCACTGCATTCCAGCCTGGGGGACAAAGCGAGACTCCATCTTAAAAAAAGAAAAATCATATCTTGCCAGGCGCGGCGGCTAATGCCTGTAATCCTAGCACTTTGGGAGGTCAAGACGGGCAGATCACCTGAGGTCAGGAGTTTGAGACCAGCCTGAGCGACATGGCAAAACCCTGTCTCTACTAAAAATACAAAAATTAGCCGGGTGTGGTGTCAGGTGCCTGTAATCCCAGCTACTCGAGAGGCTGAGGTGGGAGAATGGATTGAACTGGGGAGGCAGAGGTTGCAGTGAGCCGAGATGGCACCATTGCACTCCAGCCTGGGTAACAGAGTGAGACTCATCTCAAAAAAAAAAAAAAAAAAAAAGACAAAAATCAGATCTCTCAAGAGCAAAAGGAAAAAAAAAAACAAAACAAAGAAAAGAGAAAAAAGGCCCTGACCCTAGTCATGCCTCTTCAGAAGGCAAAGGAGTCAGGCAGGAGCTCCTGCCTGGACCAGAGTTGACCAGGCACAGTGGTAATCCCAGCACTTTGGGAGACTGAGGCAGGAGGATCGCTTTGGGCCAGGAGTTCAAGACCAGCCTGGACAACATAGCCAGACTCCCTCTCTATAGAACATTTCAAAAGTAGCCAGACGTAGCGGCATGTGCCTGTAGACCTAGCTACTTGGGAGGCTGGAGTAGGTGAATTGTTTGAGCCCAGCAGTTCAAGGCTGCAGTGAGCTATGATTGCATCACTACACTCCAACCTGGGTGAAAGAATGAGAGCTTATCTCTAAATTTTTTTTTTTTTAATTTTTAAGGAGCCCAGAGCTTTGACAGTGTCCCTAAAGTTAAGGTGGTGGGGTGGGAACCAGAAAATGGATCGAAGTGTCTCAAAATGAGCCCAATTACCCCTTTGGCTTAATTTGGCAACCCTGTTATACCTAAAGTAGGAACTGCAGCTACAGAGGATGTTCTTATGGGCACTGAACTCAAAGCCATTGACCTTGATGACCACGTCGCAGAGCTTGCCCTCTAGTCTAAGCTCGTTGAAGATCTCACAGGCCATCGCACTCATCTTCCTCTCCATGTGAGGCTGGTGGAAACCTGTGGAGGCCGCCGCGCTCTCCATATCCATGGCACCCTGGGACAGCGGAGAGAGGCTGCTTTCCTAGGGTGTCGGGGAGGGTTGTGGGGGGCCCCTTTAGCCAGCTGTCGCTGCTTTTCCCTACTACATCTTTCGTATAGGGTCTATCAGGCAACCCATGTTCCAGAATCCTGGCCCTGCAGTGAGATCACGCAGGATTGTGCTCTCAGGTTCTGGAACTGCCTCCTGGACTTGTCCTCTTCCTTCTCCCCTCCTTACCACCCCACTTAGGCTGAAAACCACCTCACACCTCCTTCTGTGACCTCGAACCCAGAACAGAACCATGACCACTAGCACCATCTGAGTGTTTATTGATTCCAGCTCCTGTTACCCACCTGATACAGGTCTCTATCCCTGGAGCATCCATCTACCTTCCACAGCCCAACACTTGGCTCCCTAGACACCGAACTCAAGGAAATCCAAGTCAGTTGAGGCTGAAGGGAGAAGTAAAGCTGATTAAATTTCTTTCTTAGGCCGGGCCCGGTGGCTCACACCTGTAATCCCAGCACGAGGTGGGCGGATCACGAGGTCAAGAGATCAAGGCCGTCCTGGCCAACATGGTGAAACCTCGTCTCTATTAAAAATACAAAAATTAGCTGGGCATGGTGGCACATGCCTGTAGTCCCAGCTACTTGGGAGGCTGAGGCAGGAGAATTGCTTGAACCCGGGAGATGGAGGTTGCAGTGAGCCGAGATCGCACCACTGCGCTCCAGCCTGGTGACAGAGTGAGACTCCATCTCAAAAAAAAAAAAAAAAAAAAAAAAAAAAAAATCTTTCTTTTCCTAGGGACGGGTCTCGCTCTGTCACCCAGGCTGGAGTGCAGTGGGGTGATCATAACTCACTACAGCCTCGACTTCCTGGGCTCAAGTGATCCTCCCACCTCAGCCTCCTGAATAGCTGGGATTACAGGTGCTCCGCACTGTGCCCAGCCAACGCTGATTACATTTCAGAAAGCTGTCCCGGGTCTCCCAGCCCCCTGGATAGGTTAGTCACTCAGTTTCTTCTGGAATAAGGAATGGCCTAGTTAACAGAGCCCCTTCTGGGTGATTAACAGAATTCAGTTTATGGCTCCTTTATCTCTCCTCCCATCCAGCCGTGTGGTTTTTCTGTTTTTGTTTCTTGAGACATGGTGTTATCTGTCACCCAGGCTGGAGTGCAGTGGTGTGATCTCGGCCCACTGGAGCCTGGACCTCCCGGGCTCAAGTGATCCTCCTGCCTCAGCCTCCCGAGTAGCTGGGACTACAGGTGCGTGTCACCATGCCCGGCTAATTTTTGTATTTTTTGTAGAGACAGGGTTTCGTCATGTTGCCCAGGCTGAACTCTTCGGCTCAAGCGATCCTCCTGCCTCGGCTTCCCAAAGTCCTGGGATTACAGGCATGAGCCACCGCACCCAGCCCCAGTCATGTTTTTGTCACATAAACTTTCAGCCTGGAAATGACCACGCTTGGCAAGGCTTTTCCTCCACAAAAAGTGGCAGAACCCTACCTACCCACGTAACCCCAACACCTTGGGACCTTCACCCTGCTCTTCATAATAAATAGAACCCTCCTCCAGTTTGCCTAGCGCACCCGGCAAGCCCACCCGGATCGCGGCCATCTCCGGGACCACTCGATTCTCGGCCCCGCCCACTCTCCGCCCCCTTCCCCACCAACGCCCCGCCTCCGGCCCCACCACCCGCGCCCGGGCTCTAGGCGGGAGGCGACGCCTGCGCAGTGCGGTCGCGGGGGCTGTCGTTGTCCCCCGAGCCGCCGACCGGGCCTCGAACGGGATGGCAGAGGAGGTGAGGAGGGAGAAGCGTCCGGAGTGGGGCGGGCCCGGACTCCGACCCCCGGGGCGCTTCGAGCCCCCCAGCGGGTCACCGAGGCACCGCCGCTCCACCCAGGCCAGTAGCCGCCCCCTCGCGCACCCGGGCCCCGCCTCACACGCGCGCCCGAGCGAGCCCCGTGCTCCCCTCGGGCCCAGCGCGGCGCAGGGGTCAGTGGTTCTCTCGGGTCTCGGGACAGGTGAGCACCCTGATGAAGGCCACAGTCCTGATGCGGCAGCCTGGGCGGGTGCAGGAGATCGTGGGCGCCCTCCGCAAGGGCGGCGGAGATCGGTTACAGGTACCTCTGGGGCGTGCGGGGGCCGGCCGGGCTGGGGGCGGCTGGAGAGGCTTCCTGCCCATTGGGCCTTCCCGCTTTGCTCTGCCGCGGACCCCTCCTAGCTCTCTGCCCCAAGAAATGGCCGGGAGCTTGAAGGAGAGCGGGTTGGTTCGCCTGTCCTAAAACCCAGATTTCAGATTTCTCAATATGGTCATGCTGCTTCCCCTAATTGGACAGAAGGCGCCCACACCAGTACCTAGGCCCTTATCCTCCCCAAGCCAGCGGCTCCCCAGTAAGTTGAAGATGTCCAGATGGGCCGTAATGGTAGAGATCTCTTAGGAAGGACCTGATATTGAAGGAGTCAGAGAGGTCCTGAATATTCGCGCTCGCCCCTACACTAGGAGACTGCGTTTTCCTCAGGGTTAACGGGTACTAATTAGGATCACTTCCCCTCTATCCCTCTGTGTCACTCGGTAACTCCCCTAGGGCTTTGCCTACATCCTGGCCACTGAGCTGTATTGATTTCCATAATCATCCCCCAGGCTGAGGCAGGGCCACACTAGAATTCCGGTGCCTATTTAGGCATCATCTCTCTTTTGCTTTATAGGTGATTTCTGATTTTGACATGACCTTGAGCAGGTTTGCATATAATGGAAAGCGATGCCCTTCTTCTTACAGTAAGTCACATTTTAGCTTCCCTTGTTGAGCTTGATAAGACGATGGGTTCTAAGGGACAAGTAAAAGGAGTTTTCTCTTTTTCCAGATATTCTGGATAATAGCAAGATCATCAGTGAGGAGTGTCGGAAAGAGGTGGGTTGCTCCCGTCCTTTGCACAGAAATGGTTGTCATTTGCTACTTCAAATGGTTCCTGATTGGAACCAAAGATTCCAGTATAGAGACCTTAGAAAATTAATTTTTAAAAACTTGTTGTTTTGCTAAGGAGGGTCTAGTTTTAATACATTAAGACAGCTTTTCCTTACTGGCCAGGACATATGATGATTAATGGTTGGAACTGGACATTATACTTACTGTTGGCTATAGAGCTTACAAGAGATTTGAACATTCTGGAGGTTCAGCAACTTACCCAGGGTCATACAGCCAAATGGCAGAGCTTGTTTGTTTGTTTGTTTTGAGACAGGGTCTCACTCTATCACCCAGGCTGTAGTGCAGTTCCTTGATCATTGCTCACTGCTGCCTTGACCTCCTAGGCTCAAGCAATCCTCCTGCCTCAGCCCTACTGAGTAGCTGGAACGACAGGCATGTGACATTACACCTAGCTAATTAAAAAAATTTTTTGTAGAGATGGGGTCTCACTATGTTGCCTAGGTTGGTCTTGAACTCCTGAGCTCAAGCAATCCTCCTGCCTCAGCCTCCCCAAAGTGCTGGGCTTATAGGCATGAGCTACCACACCTGGCCTTTTTAAAAGAAAATGTATATTCTTCTGTTGGGTTCTAGTGTGTGTGTGTGTATATTTTTTTTTTTTTGAGACAGAGTCTTGCTCTATTGCCCAGGCTGGAGTGGCATAATCTCAGCTCACTGCAACCTGGGTTCAAGCAATTCTCATGCCTCAGCCTCTCGAGTAGCTGGGATTACCAGCATGCATCACCACGCCCGGCTAATTTTTGTATTTTTAGTAGAGACGAGGTTTCTCCATGTTGGTCAGGCTGATCTCGAACTCCCAACCTCAGGTGATCCTCCCACCTTGGCCTCCCAAAGTGCTGGGATTACAGGCGTGAGCCATCTCGCCTGGCCTGATTTTTAGAGAAATGTTCTCACTCCAAAAAAACACACACATTGAGAATCTTAATACATTTCAGAAGTTTTCTGCCTTTGTTACTATGTCATCTTTGCATTTAATCTTCTTTTGAACAGATGGACAGGGATTCCATTTGATCTTGTAATGTTCCTAAGAATCATGCATGTATTAAAATTCTTTACTTGGTCAATTCTCATTTTTACTAGGCACTCTTACGGACTGGCTCTGTGTGACCCATGATCCCTGGAACAGCCCCTTTAAAGTGTCAAAGTCTTGGCACATAGGAGGAAACCTTAGAGGAAACACACGTAGACGCTGTGCATTCACGTGATATTGACACTTTTGACAGAATCGTCCACCAACATGCTGTGTCCCAAAGTACAGTCTTCTAGTTATATTTCATTTTTTTTTGCCATATCTGTATATCACCTTTACTAAATCTTTCTCTAAATTGGCCTGCTTTTAAAAGTTGTAATTAACTTATAAAGAAATAGGCCAGGTGTGGTGATTCACGCCTGTAATCCCAGCATTTCTGGGAGGCCGAGGCGGGCAGATCGGTTGAGGTCAGGAGATCGAGACCAGCCTGGGCAACATGGCAAAACCCTGTCTCTACTAAAAATACAAAAAATTAGCTGGGTGTAGTGGTACATGCCTGTAATCCCAGCTACTCGGGAGGCTGAGGCAGAAGAATTGCTCGAACCCGGGAGGCGGAGGTTGCAGTGAGCCAAGATTGTACCACTGCACTCCAGCCTGGGCAACAGAGTGAGACTTCGTCTCAAAAAAAAAAAAAAAATTGTATATGAAAATGAATGCAAAACTTCTGAGTTGAAAAGTGCTTCTCCATGAATTCCCTAAAGTTATCTTACCTATCACCTGAGAAAGTGGACCACATTCTGGGAGACACAGCATTAAGTAAGTTCTTACTGGTTAAGCTCTGACAATTGAGCTAATTAATAACAGCAAAAAAATCTTAGTACCTTTCTTCTCTGATAGTAATCTCATATTGCTGACTTTTAGACCTCACTCTCAGGGTCAGTGCAAAGGAATGACCAGCTGTGTGGATCCAGGTGCTCCCTGGACTTCACCAAACAGGTAAAAATGTGAGTGTATTGAGCGATTATGTTGGAAGATAATAAGAGAAACTTAGGTCTTATAAATGACATGTCCCCAAAGGAAAGCTTGAAGAAAATTTCATGTAACACTCTCTTAGATGAAGTTGCGTCTTCTTTTTATATGAGACACAGTTTTACTCTGTGGCCCAGGCTGGAGTGCAGTGGTGTGATCTTGTCTTGGCTCACTGCAACCTTCGCCTCCCGGGTTCAAGCGATTCTCATTCTTCAGCCTCCTGAGTAGCTGGGATTAAAGGCGCATGCCACTACACCCGCTAATTTTTGTATTTTTTAGTAGAGACAGGGTTTTGCCATGTTGGCCAGGCTGGACTCGAACTCCTGACCTCAAGTGATCCACCTGCCTCAGCCTCCTAAAGCACTGGGATTGCAGGTGTGAGCTACCGCCCCTGGCCATGAAGTTGCCTCTTCTAGGTGACTTTTTTCTCATACTAAGCTGTAGGATGTTGCTGGGAAGAACTTGATATAGACTAATGGCCTTTCTCCCCATTTGGATATCCCAGCTCACAGCACTCCTTCACCACTATTACCCAATTGAGATCGACCCACACCGGACCGTCAAGGAGAAGCTACCTCATATGGTGGAATGGTGAGTGATGGTGGTGGAGAAAAGCTTCTGGGCCCTTGAGATGGAGTAGGCTGGGAGGGGCATATTTTTCCAGACCCTTGATGAGATGACAGGCTCCCTTACTTCACTGAGGGCTTAATTTAATGCTATTAGTCCAGCTATTGGAACAAACTTTTCAGATGAACCCAGGGCTTTTTGTGGCTGCTGCTGGAGTGGAGACCCTCAGATAATCCTTGGAATAAGTTAAAGACGCTTGGTGTCGGGGGCTAAGTGCTTTGCGGAAGTGACTCTTAGTCTGTTTTGTGCTGCTGTCACAGATTAACAGACTAGGTGATTTATATATTTTTTCTGTTTTTTGAGACAGGGTCTTGCTCTGTTGCCCAGGCTGGAGTCCAGTGGCATGATCGTGGCTCCCTGCAGCCTCGACCGCCTGGGCTGAAGAGATTCTCCCACCTCAGCTTCTCAAGTAGCTGGTACTACAGGCACGTGCTACCGTGCCCAGCTCATTTTTTCTATTTTTTGTAGAGATGGGGTCTCACCATGTTACCCAGGCTATTTTCAACTCCTGAGCTCAAGCGATCCTCCCACTTCGGCCTCCCAAAGTCCTGGGGTTACAGGCATGAGCCACTGCACCCAGCCTAGACTGGGTAATTTATAATGAATAGCAATTTATTGGCACACAGTTCTGGAAGCAGGGAAGTCCAATATCGAAGGACTGGCTGGCATTTGGTGAGGGCCTTCTTGCT
This sequence comes from Pongo pygmaeus, assembly GCF_028885625.2. Classification (NCBI taxonomy): domain Eukaryota; kingdom Metazoa; phylum Chordata; class Mammalia; order Primates; family Hominidae; genus Pongo; species Pongo pygmaeus. The sequence continues at coordinate 74,931,065 of NC_072392.2, read as the reverse complement.
GCATTATCTCACTGTGGAAGGGCAAAGAGAGTGGGGGAGAGAAAAAGAGACAGAGAGGAGTTCTTTTTATAAGGAATCTGTGATAATGACATTAATCCATTCATGAGGACGGTGCCCCCATGACACCTCCCATTAGGCCCCATCTCTCAACACATCCACATTGGGGATCAAGTTTCCAACACATTGAAACCACAGCAACCGTCATCACTGGACAGAGCCCCAGTTCTCCAGATAGAGGGGTCACGGAGGAAGGGATTCAGAAGAATGCCAAATGCTGACTTCAGCAGTCAGCTTGCCCAGCACTTGTCTCTGTTGGGTTGCTTTTCTCATCCTCTTCCTTTTTTTTTTTTTTTTTTGAGACGGAGTCTCGCTCTGTCACCGAGGCTGGAGTGCAGTGGCCCGATCTTGGCTCACTGCAACCTCCCTCTCCTGGGTTCAAGTGATTCTCCAACCTCAGCCTCCCGAGTAGCTGGGACTACAGGCGTGCACCACCATGCCCAGCTAATTTTTGTATTTTTAGCAGAGACGGGGTTTCACCATGTTGGCCAGGCTGGTCTCAAACTCCTGATCTCAGGTGATCCACCCGCCTTGACCTCCCAAAATGCTGAGATTATAGGCATGAACCACTGTGCCCGGCCACCCTCTTACTTTTAAGGGCAGCCAACGTAAGGATGAGGCCTCTGTCGGCAATGCTGTCAGAGAGTACTTGGCTCTGTAAAGGGAAAGGATGAGTTATTTACTTCAGTGATTTGAATTTGGGTTTTTCTGGGGTGTCTGTTTCTAGGTGGACCAAAGCGCACAATCTCCTATGTCAGCAGAAGATTCAGAAGTTTCAGATAGCCCAGGTGGTTAGAGAGTCCAATGCAATGCTCAGGTAAGCGTCTAGCTCTGGAAAACATTTCTCTCAGACTATTTAGAACTGTTTTGTTCAAAAAAAGGGGGCGGGGGAAGAGTAGAGAGGAGTTAGTTGCTTAAAGGACTGGAAGGGACATGGCACTATGAACAACTGATGTGATACAGCTAAAGCATTTCTTACCCTTGCTAGGAAACATTCAGCAGGTAGTGGATGTAGTACAAAATGGCCAGAGCACTATCTCCGAGAACAAACCAAGTCTAGCTCTTCTTTCTTTCTCTCTCCTTCTCTTCTCTTCTCTTCTCTTCTCTTCTCTTCTCTTCTCTTCTTTTCTCTTCTCGAGACGGAGTCTCGCTCTGTCGCCAGGCTGGAGTGCAGTGGCGCGATCTCGGCTCACTGCAACCTCCACCTCCTGGGTTCAAGCGATTCTCCTGCCTCAGCCTCCCGAGTAGCTGGGATTACAGGTGCCCGCCACCACGCCCGGCTAATTTTTGTATTTTTAGTAGAGACAGTGTTTCACCATGTTGGCCAGATGGTCTCAATCTCTTGACCTTGTGATCCGCCCACCTTGGCCTTCCAAAGTGCTGGGATTACAGGCGCGAGCCACCGTGCCCGGCCAAGTCTAGCTCATTTTTCACAATGATAAAAGACTTTTGGGGTCTCTCTGGTGACTGGTGTTCTTCATGGCGACTGGGAGTTGGCTAGGCTGGGATGCTTGATCACTGGCGGCCTACACTGAACAGCTATCTCTGCTGGAGATTTCTTTCCTGGAGGAAAGAAATCCTCACAAAGGAAAGAGTGACATGGATGCCTGCCCTCAAGGGTTGTACATCCTAATTGGGGAGATTGGCTAGCTCCTGAAAAGTCAAGACGGTAGAGACGTGTGCTGACCCAGTAAGTGCTGGGGTGGGAGTGCGTGTACCCTAGTGAAGGTGCCCAGGTTAGCTTCCTGGTTGTATGGACAGCAACAGAAAACATATGCCTACCTTCCACCACAACAGCATCTCTCCCAGGTATGTACCCCAGAGGAATGAGGGCATGTAGCCACTATAAGACATGTGCAGGGTATTCATGGCAGCTGTATCCATAACAGCTGAAATCTGGAAATCTCTCAGCTGTCTATCAAGGAGAAGCTGGGTAGATAAACTGTGGCATATTTGTATGGTGGAATAATGCTGCATAGCAGTGACAAAGAATAAACTCATTACCTGCAAAATACAGATAAACTACATAGCATTATATTGAACAAAATAAGCCAGGCACAAAAGAGTACATTGTGTATGAGTCTATTTATATGAAGTTCATGGACAGGCAAAGCTAATCAATGGGAGGGATGATATTGACTGGGAGAGATCACGAGGGAGCCTCAAGCTAGTTAGTTACATGGGTGTATACGTATGTCAAAATTAACTGAGCTGAACACTTAGGATTAGCACACTTTAACCGTTTATTGAATATATCGTCTGCTCTATTTTATTTATTTATTTTTTGAGATGGAGTCTCGTTCTCTTGCCCAGGCTGGAGTGCAGTGGCGTGATCTCGCCTCATGCCTGTAATCCCAGCACTTTGGGAGGCCAGGGTAGGTGGGTTGCTTGAGCCTAGGAGTTCGACCAGCCTGGGCAACATATGAAAACCCCATCTTTACAAAACATAAGGCCGGGCGTGGTGGCTCACGCCTGTAATCCCAGCACTTTGGGAGGCCGAGGCGGGCAGATCACAAGGTCAGGAGATTGAGACCATCCTGGCTAACACAGTGAAACCCTGTCTCTACTAAAAATACAAAAAATTAGCCAGGCGCGGTGGCAGCGGCTGTAGTCCTAGCTACTCCGGAGGCTGAGGCAGGAGAATGGCGTGAACCTGGGAGGTGGAGCTTGCAGTGAGCCGAGATCATGCCACTGCACTCTAGCCTGGGCGACAGAGCAAGACGCCATCTCCAAAAAAAAAAAAAAAAAAAAACATAAAAAAATTAGCTAGGTGTGGTGGCGTGCACCTGTGGTCTCAGCTACTTGGGAGGTTGAAGTGGGTGGATCACTTGAACCCGGGAGGTTGAGGTCGCAGTGAACTGTGATTGTGCCACTGCACTCCAGCCTGGGCAACAGAGCAAGACCCTGTCTCACAAAAAACCCAAAAAAGAAATAACCCAAATATGAAACAAAGAACAGCAGTAGAGGCAGTGCCATTTCAGAATTTCTCGATCTCTTTTCAGGGAGGGATACAAGACCTTCTTCAACACACTCTACCATAACAACATTCCCCTTTTCATCTTTTCTGCGGGCATTGGTGATATCCTGGAAGAAATTATCAGACAGATGAAAGTGTTCCACCCCAACATCCACATCGTGTCTAACTACATGGATTTTAATGAAGATGTGAGCCAAATCCTGTTTGGGCTGGGAAAGGACGAGGGGTGGGGACCACCAGCCAGGGCAGTTAACTCTGCATGAACCCTAACCTGGGGAAGAAGGGGAGGAAAGCCACACTGGCTTCTTCACCCTCAGGCAGTTGTTTATGGGTTACTTTTTGGCCAGGCGCGGTGGCTCAGACCTGTAATCCCAGCACTTTGGGAGGCCGAGGCGGGTGGATCACTTGAGGTCAGGAGTTCGAGACCAGCCTGGCCAACATGGTGAAACTCCATCTCTACTAAAAATACAGAAATAAGCCGGGCGTGGTGGTGTGTGGCTGTAATCCCAGCTACTCGGGAGGCTGAGGCAGGAGAATCGCCTGAACCCAGGAGGCAGAGGTTGCAGTGAGCCAAGATCACACCACTGCACTCCATCCTGGGCGACAGAGTAAGACTCTGTCTTCAGAAAAAAACAAAAACAAAAAAACTTTCAAAGGATCCTCTCTCTTTGGTGTTTGCCTGACAGTCAACTCTCTGCCCTGGGGTACCTAATTTATGGGCCTGCCCTGCCCCATGTCACTGTCGTATTATTATGTGCCATTCTGGGTCCTAAAGGGCTTGGGCTTTGATTTGTTTTTCCCAAGCCAGAGGTGGGCTGCTCCAACTCATCCACATTCTGACTTTTTTCCCCATAAAACTGATGGTTGGAATTTTCATCACGTTGACCTGCAGTGAGGATGTGGCCCGCAGCTGAGCATTAGCACACGTGTAACCTGAGCGGCATTTATATCACAGCTTCGTGCATCCACCAGAACAGATGATCTGCAATATTGGATGGCTCCTTTTCATTTAAACTAGGAGTTACAAACTTATGCTGTAAAAGGCCCTGTCGTCAATATTTAGGCTTTGTGGGCTGTGGCATCACTGTCGCAACTGCCCAAATTTGCCTTTATAGCACAAAAAAGCAGCCATAGGCATCATGTAAACAAATGAGTTTGGCTGTATCCCAATACAACTTTATTTACAAAAGCAGGCCAAGTCTGGCTCATGGGCCCTAGTTTAGGCTACAGTGAAGTTTTGGCATTATCTATCACTTTTGGGATTCCCTTTTCTCTGTGACAGAGACAGTGGAGAGCTGGTGCCACATGGGTCCCTGCAGCCCTTCCATCTGTCTCTTGTCTTCATTATTTAGGGCTTTCTCCAGGGATTTAAGGGCCAGCTCATACACACATACAACAAGAACAGCTCTGTGTGTGAGAACTCTGGTTACTTCCAGCAACTTGAGGGCAAAACCAATGTCATCTTGCTGGGAGACTCCATCGGGGACCTCACCATGGCCGATGGGGTTCCTGGTGTGCAGAACATTCTCAAGATTGGCTTCCTGAATGACAAGGTGGGTAGAGGACCAGAGCTGCTTCTCTTCATGGCTTTTTTCTCTTTGAATGCCCATTAAAAATACCTTTGAACACATTCTTTTTTTATTTTTATTTTTATTTTATTTATTTATTTTTTTGAGACGGAGTCTCGCTCTGTCGCCCAGGCTGGAGTGCAGTGCCGTGATCTCGGCTTATTGCAAGCTCCGCCTCCCGGGTTCACGGGAGCCTCAGGCTCCCAAGTAGCTGGGACTACAGGCGCCCGCCACCACTCCTGGCTAATTTTTTGTATTTTTAGTAGAGATGGGGTTTCACCGTGTTAGCCAGGATGGTCTCGATCTGCTGACCTCGTGATCTGCCCGCCTCGACCTCCCAAAGTGCTGGGATTACAGGCATGAGCCACTGCACCCAGCTTTTTTTTTTTTTTTTTTTTTTTTTTTGAGATAGAGTCTCACTCTGTCGCCCAGGCTAGAGTGCAGTGGCGCGATCTTGGCTTACTGCAACTTCCACCTCCCAGGTTCAAGTGATTCTTCTGCCTCAGCCTCCTGAGTAGCTGAGACTATAGGTGCACGCCACCATGCCTGCTTATTTTTGTATTTTTTACTAGAAATGGGATTTCACCATGTTGGCCAGGCTGGTCTTGAACTCCTGACCTCAAGTGATTCGCCCACCTTCGCCTCCCAAAGTGCTGGGATTACATGCGTGAGCCACTGCGCCCAGCCACCTTTGAACACCTTCTGTATGCTAGACACTAGGTAAAGTATTATGGACACAGAAGGAAGCTGTATTCTCTTGGAGCACATAATCTCATAGGAAACAGAAACCCAGTGATTACAGCTTTGTCTTACCACATGACCTGACAGGCATTCAGAGAGAAGATCAGGCCGGGCATGAGATCCTAGCCTCAGTTTACTGATTGTGCACTGCACTGTCACTCTTCTCAGCATTTCATGGATATTAATTCATTTGATTTTTATGATAACTCCTTAAGGTAGTGACTGTTATCCTCATTTTACAGATAAGGAAACTGAGGTCTGTGGTTAAGTAACTTGCCTAAGATGATACAGTTCAGGAAACAGTGGGGCTAATTACCAGTCCTAAATCCTACTGGAAGGCATGATTGAGATGGGAGATGTTGGTAGTGAGGACATGGGTTTATAATTTAGAGAAAAAAAATAAGAAGAGATCAGGGACTGACAGGGGTGAAAGCAGCATTGTCATAAAGGGGCCCAAATATGGGGTGAAGCTAGGCAGCTGCCAGGGTGCTTCCCCACAGCCTGCAGGCGCTGGAGCCCACCAGGTTGCTTCAGCCATATAAAACTGGGTCCTGCTGGGTGCGGTGACTCATGCCTGTAATCCCAGCACTTTGGGAAGCCGAGGCAGGTGGATTACCTGAGGTCGGGAATTCGAGACCAGCCTGACCAACATGGAGAAACCCCGTCTCTACTAAAAATACAAAATGAACCAGGTGTGGTGGCACATGCCTGTAGTCCTAGCTACTCGGGAGGCTGAGGCAGGAGAATCGCTTGACCCCAGAGGTAGAGGTTGCAGTGAGCTGAGATTGCACCACTGCACTCCAGTCTGGGTGACAGAGCAAGGCTCCGTCTCAAAAAAAAGTGGGTCGTGGTCAGGTGCGGTGGCTCATGCCTGTAACCCCCCCACTTTGGGAGGCCAGGGCAGGGGGATCACTTGAGGCCAGGAGTTTGAGACCAGCCTGGGCAACATAGTGAGACCCTGTCTCAACAACAACAACAATTAGCTGGGTGCGGTTAGCATGCCTGTAGTTCTAGTTACTCAGGAGGCTGAGGCAGGAAGATCACTTGAGTCCAGGAGGTCGAAGCTGTAGTGAGCCAAGATTATGCCACTGCACTTCAGCCTACGCAGCAGAGTGAGATCCTATCTCAAAAAAGAAAGAAAGAAAGAAAGAAATTCAGTCCAGATGGATTAGAGGCAACATCTGTTTTGGTTTTTTTTTTTTTTTTTTTTTTTTTTGAGACAGGGCCTCACTCTGTCACCTAGGCTGGAGTGTCGTGGCTCAGTCTTGGCTCACTGTAGCCTTAATTTCCTGGGCTCAAGTGATCCATTCTGCCTCAGCCTCCCGAGTAGCTGGGACTACAGGCACCCACCCCCATGCCCGGCCAATTTTTGTAGAGATGGGGTTTTGCCGTGTTGCCTGGGTTGGTCTCAAACTCTCAGGCTCAGATGATCCTTCTGCCTCAGCCTCCCAAAGTGGCAACATCTGGTTTTTTGTTTTTATTCCTTGTTACTGTCCTTTGGTATTGACCCAAGGGTTAATTGTGATAGCCTATGCCCATCCCTCGTCTGTCTCCAAAGGATAGGTCCGGTAACCTTGAACTCCTTTGGCTCTCAAAAGGGAGCTGGGAGTTGCTGCTTAAATGCTCTCCTCCCCAGCCCCGGGGGCTTTGAGAGTGAGCTACGGAGGGCAGGGCATTTGGGGACCCTCTGGCTTCTTCCTCTCGTTCCGGGCAGGTGGAGGAGCGGCGGGAGCGCTACATGGACTCCTATGACATCGTGCTGGAGAAGGACGAGACTCTGGATGTGGTCAACGGGCTACTGCAGCACATCCTGTGCCAGGGGGTCCAGCTGGAGATGCAAGGCCCCTGAAGGCACAGGCTCCACCCTGGCCTGCAGGCCGTGGTGAGGAGGGGGCGCCTCCCCAGAGTGCGCTCCCCCGTGAACACAGAGCAGAGGCCAGGGTGGCCAGCAGTGGCTGGGTCCTTCCATGCTCCCTCTCCGTCCTCCTTTCCCTGAGCACCTTCATCACCAGAGGCTTGAAGGAACCCCGCCATGTGGCAGGGCACAAGCACTGTTCCTGGTGAACCTTGGACCACAGCATGTCAGTGCTCTAGGGATTGTCTGTTCCAGGGATTTTTTTCAAAATTTTTAAACATGGGAAGTTGTTCTTCAAACAAATATAATGTGTGAAACAGATGAAAATTTTTAAAATGAAAAAAAAGCTGTTCTGATTCGGGGGATGTGGGTGGGGGTAGAACCTGGACCTCTTGGCCCTGGGGGCACATGCGATGCTTCTAGGAACACAGTTTGAGAACCACCACAAATTGGCCTGAGACCCCATCCGAGCACAGCCTGATTGTGTCTGGTTCAGCGTGGGGCTGAAAGGGTATGTTCTAGCCTACAGTGGTTTGACTTTATTCTGATTCAGCCATCAAAGTTGAAATTCATTTGGGATCGGTGGGGTTGAGGCAACCCTGTCTGAGAGCCCCCTCTTTAGGGATCCCTGAGGGGATGCATTTGGGTGTGGCTGCCCCCCTATGCCTTAGGCTCTCCTTTCCTCTCCTCTTATGGGTTGGGGCCACTAAAGTGGATGACCTGAAAAGGGGAATTTAGAGCAGGGACCTGAGGGAGACTGTGCCAAGGTAAAACAAGTGATGTGTGCACTGTGGTCTTGCATTATTGGGCCGACCCTGAAGAGCCAGTTCAGCATTGTCTTAGCCTTAGAGGAAATCACCAGCACCCTTCCTGCAGTGTTCGGCTAGCCATTGGAAAGTTCTGTTATTCTGCAGATGTGAAGCAGGAGGTAATACAGATGTTACTGAAGGCCTGCGGTGTGCCAGGTGCCACTCTGGGCACTTGGGTGCCTGCCAGTTGACCCTCACAATGACCCCACAAGTAGGTGCAGCTCCTCCTGCTTCCAGATGGCTCAGGCAGGATGGGTAACTTGCCCAAACTCCATAGCTAGGAGCTGGAGCCAGGATTTGAATGTTGCTGGCCAAAGCCCATGCCTTTTGCTGCCTTTCTCTGCTTCAGGCCTGTTCCATTCGTTTTTGGGAGGAGGGAGTGGCCACCATTTGAGGCTGGGTTAGTAACCACTTCCAGACTTTAATCAAGGAGCTTTCTTGGCCGGCGCAGTGGCTCACGCCTGTAATCCCAGCACTCTGGGAGGCTAGGGTGGCAGATCACTTGAGGTCAGGAGTTTGAGACTAGTGTGGCCAACATGGTAAGACCCTGTCCCTACTAAAAATACAAAAATTAGCCGGGCTTGGTGGCCCGTTCCTGTAATCCCAGCTACTCAGGTGGCTGAAGCAGGAGAATCACTTGAACCTGGCAGGCGGAGGTTGCAGTGAGCTGAGATCATACCACTGTGCTGTGGTGACAGAGCGAGACCCTGTCTCAAAAAAAAAAAAAGACTTCAATCAAGGAGCTTTCTGGATGCTTCGGGGCCAGAGAATGTCGGTCATTGCCCGTGGGGAGCAGTCACGTGTTTTAGGGGACCCTGGGCAAGAAGTGCTGATGGGGGCAGTTTGCTGTATGAGTCCAGTCCTGTCATTTTCTTTCCTAAGTCCCCACCCCGTCCTCAGAATGCTCGAGTCATACCAGGCAAGCGAGGACAGATGGCCTGGTTGGCGGCTGAAGTCCTCCTGCAAGACACTGTGGAGATCTGAACTCCATTACCTTTCCACTAGCAAGAGGGAGAAGGGTGGACAGGTACTAACAGGTGGTGGCCAGGAGCAGGGAGAGATGGGAATATCATAGTATTGGAAATGATCTATGGAAAAGGATAATCTGACTTGTGTGGTTTAATTTAATCCTTGAACTTTGTAGGTTGTGTTTGAGGTCAGGGACCTTGTCTTTCCCATTCAATGGGGACAATTAGAGGATGAGGATCATCTCTCCACACCCTGCTGGAGGCGTCCCCCCTTTACACATTCACCCCCTCCACAGACCAAGGTTCCCTTCCCACAGCGAAGACCCCAGGTTAGGCCTAGGGCAGGCAGGAAACCTCCAGATGGGGAGCCCCTGATCTGGGGACACACTCCCTGGAGCTAACGAGGCCACGGAAACAGCCTGGTTTAACTTTTTCCCCAATCTGTGGGCCTAAAGGCCTCCCACAACCCCCACTTCATCCCCTAGCCATTCCCGCCTGCCCCTCAACCTGTTCCAAAAGACACCCTAAGGCCATTGGTTTAATCTTTTATTTGGAACAAAGGAAAAAAGGACTGACACCAGTTTAGCCTTTGAGTGTGCAGAGCTCTGCCCTCCCTCCCACCCCTCAGCCCCAAATCCAAGATTTCGTAGCCCTAACACCCACCCAAGCAGCTTCCCTCACACATGCCCTTTGTTTTCTTCTTCTTCTATGGTTCCTCAGGGAAAGGAGCCTTCTTTAGGGATGAAAAGCTAACTACAGCCCAGTCCTGCCTCCAGCAGCCCAGGGTCAGCTCAGCCTCCACTGGAGGCGAGGGAGGAGGGCAAAGGGTATGGGAGAGGTAGGACTGCCCTCCAGGAGCCGTCCCCTTCCCTAGGAGCCAGTCAGGATTGGGGAGGAAGGCGGAGGGGTCCTGGGGAGCTGTCACATAGAGGAATAGGGGCTGGGAGTGGGGATGACAAGAAGTACAAATAAAGAGAAAGTTTAGGGAGATGGATAACAAGCTCAGCTGTGTCAGTGATGTGGAGGAGAGGTATGGTGGGGGACCAGTCATGGCCCTATCCAACCCCAGGCTCCACTGGCCCCAAATTGGCTTTGCAAATCCAAACATTTTAAGGAAGGGGTTTAGGGATGGAAGAGAAACACAGTAGAGGTCTGTGCTGTGGATTTTCATCTAGGGTGGTGGGAACACCAGAGATGTCTCCTCTGCCATCGTTTTAGTTGGCTCCCGGACCTCATCCCAGCAGAGGGAGGGTGACTGTCAGCAGGTCAGTCCCACCGCCACTGTCCCCCTCGCAGTGGGCCTCTGTCTCAGGCCTGGCCAGGCTCCCTGCCCCTCAGAGCTCCTCGTGGACCCGCTCCTCGTCCTCATCTGACTTCAGCTTGAGCTCCTCGACTGTGATCTTGCCGTCCTGGTTGCGGTCCTGGTTCTGGAACATGTCTCCTATGGTTTTCTCAGGGTCCTGCCCAGGCATGAGGCGTCCTTTGCCCTCACTCACTTGAGCCTTGATGAATGTGGAGAACTGGGGGAGGGGAGAGCCGGGGAGTGGGCAGTGAGGGTCATGGCCTTGGGAGGGGACGCGGGTGGAGGCCAGTGAGTGCTTTCTTTTTCTTCTTTTTTCCCAGGCTCCCCCGCACCCTGTAACTCAGGAAGGGCTGGGAAAGGCACTGGTGCTGGGGTCCTGGTGGGGGCTGGGGTGGAGGCGTGGCATGGGGGATAGTCTGTGACTGGTCTCAGGTAGGGAACAGCCTGCATGTGTGCCCAGGAAAAAGCAGGGATGAGGAGCCTGAGGCGCGGGACTCAGCGCAGGCAGGAGCACCAGGGCGGGTGGGCAGTCCGGACGGGGGACGTCTTCTTCCTCAATGCCTCCTGGGTGCGGGGATTGTGTGGGCATGGCTATTAGGACTGAACCTTCACCCACCTCCTCCGGAAGGACCTCGCCATCCTTGTTGAGGTCCATGTCTTCAAACAGGTTGGCAGGAGGGTCCTCGTGCCACACAAAGAGGTAGCCTGTGGGCAGCCCATCCTCCCGGGACACCAGCTCCACCTCAAACAGCAGCACAGCACTGCCTGGGACTCCCCGGGCTGGAGAGAGGGTAGGAGAGAAGGGAGAGGTCCTAGTCAGGCCAGGGTCTGGGCCTGGCTTCACTGTTTCCCAGCCCACAGGCCAGTTTCCCCTCCTGGGGCTGGGCTGGACAGTGAGGCATGGGATGTTTAAGGAGCCATCCTGAAGGCATTCCTGACTCCTCCCGCCAGCCATCAGACCCACAATGCGCAGGAGCAAAAGGGACAGATGCCAGTCAGATTACGGTCTCAGGCCGGGCGCAGTGGCTCACGACTGTAATCCCAGCACTTTGGGAGGCCAAGGCGGGTGGATCACCTGAGGTCAGGAGTTCAAGACCCGCCTGACCAACATGGCAAAACCCTGTCTCTACTAAAAATACAAAAATTAGCTGGGCACGGTGGCAGGCGCCTGTAATCCCAGCTACTCGGGAGGCTGAGGCAGGAGAATTGCTTGAACCTGGGAAGTGGAGGTTGCAGTGAGCTGAGATCACGCCACTGCACTCCAGCCTGGGTGACAGAGTCAGACTCCATCTCAAAAAAAAAAAAAAAAAGATTATGGTCTCAGCCCCTCACCTCCACTCTCCCCGTGGGCCAGGTGCGGGGGTACGATGAGCTGCCGCCTCTCTCCCACACACATGCCCTGCAGGCCCGTGTCCAGGCCTTCGATCACCTTGTTGGCCCCCAGAGTCGCCTCCTGGGGGGCCCCGTAGTCATGCCTGGGGGAGAGCAGATGCCCAGGTCAGCAGCCACCCTGTCCCCTGCCGGCGCACACCCCACTCTCTCTGAGGTGGGCCCAGAACAAGCCCTCAGTTCCGGAGTTACTCCCACTGGTGACTTGGGCCATGCAGCAGAGTGCAGGGGCCTAGCGGTGCAGACGTGGGGTTCCCTTCTCATCTTGCCTTTGCCCCCTAAAGTGTGGCCTCAAGGGCTCATGGCTCCCTGCGTCAGTTTCCCCTCTGTGAAATGGAAAGAGCAGTTCTCCCCCAACTGTTGGCTTCACCTTCCCTTCCCCTGCAAGGCAGAGAATTTCATCTCCTCACGGCCCCCCGACATGCTCTGAGATGGGGACTTACAGAAGCAGCAAGAGGCTGAATGCTCCCCTGGTGCTCCAGGACCAAGAGGGAGGGGTAGGCATCGGGGGTGCGCTGAGGAGGACTCCCCATGCCTGTGCCCACCCACCTGCCCAGTCCCGGCCCCACCCCGGACCCACGAGGTGAACAGCTGGGTGCCGTCCAGCAAAGAACAGTTGTAATGGTATCGAACAAAGTCCCCAAGCTTGGTGGTCTCATTGCAGGTCTCAGATGGCCGGGACAGTGTCCTGATTTCCACCACATCCGCAGGGTTGTGGAAGTCAATGACATGGACGTTGAAGATTAGCACGGCAGAGCCAGGAATCTTGTCTCCTGAGGCCAGAATGGGGGAGTGTGGTCAGCTCAGAGCAATAGGAGAGGCTCCTTGAGGTCTCTCCATGGAGGTCCCCAGACCTGATACCCCTTCCCGACCCTGAGGATCCAAAGGAGGATGGGACGGGATGTTTGTCCAGAGTCAATTCTAACAAACTCTCATTGGGGCAGGGGGCAAGGGAAGGCGGCTTTCCAGTAAGAAAGCCCTTTTCCACTCACCGTCTTGCAAACTCCCAGTAACTTACCCTGCGGATCAGCATGGCTTGCCCATTTTACAGGTGAGGACACTGAGGCTCCCAGCACAGCTGGGTCCTGAGGATATGCTGGTTCTGTTTTTCTGTAACCACCCTCCCTCCCCAAACTCAGGAGTTGGCTGCGCTTCTCCACTGCAGAAGGGGAGAAGTGGGGCGCTGCCCTGGAGGAAACCGATGGAGTCTGTGTGGCAGGAATCAGATGGGGTGACCAGATGTAAGCTGCATGCATGTTTTTGTGATGAGAGGGGCCGAGCGGTGGCTGGAATCCCACTGTGGGAGGGGGCGGCCTAGCCACAGTGGGCAGTTCGAAGGAGGAGCTGAGGTGGTGGCTGGGGAACGCCCCTACCAGTTCCATTCTCCCCGTAGGCGAGGTGCGGGGGGATGGTAATTCTCCGGCGCTCCCCCATGCAGGCACCCTGCAGCCCCTGGTCCATCCCGGGGATGATGTAACCCTGCCCGATATAGGTATTGTAGGTGTGGTTGCGGGAGTAGCTGCAATACAAGGCGGGAGAGCCAGGAAGGGAGTCAAAGGGGCCCTCCCCTTCCAGGCGGCTCAGAGTGACCCCCAGCTTCGTCCACGTTTCACCCAGCCCCCACCCTCCCACCTCAAGCCCCTCCTGACCTGGAATCGAAGAGGGTGCCGTCCATCAAGGAACCATTGTAGTGGTAGCGCATGAAGTCCCCGGCCCCGGCTCTGCGGACACAGCCCGGGGGAAGCTCCAGCGTCTCTAGCTGGACAGTGTCCTTCGGGTTGTGCACGTCAATCAGGAGGACGTGAAAGACCAGCGAGGCCTGTGGGGGGATCACTGTCCCTGGGGAAGGGATAGGGTTTGAACCATACAGTTGGGGAGCAAGCCGAGGCTTCTTCTTGACTCAGGAAGGCCCAGTGGGCACCATGCAAGAAGACACTAGCCCCACTCTCCAGAGCCCTTTCCTGCCCATCAGCAGCCCTGCTTCTTGCTCCTCCAGTAAGGCCTGAGCTGGGTTTTCCCCAGGGCCACCACTGGCTCATACTGAGCCTTCGTGTGAATCAGAATAAAGCACCCCTTCTTAGTGAGGTAGCACCAAGAGTAGATTTCATCCCGCCTTGAGTCCTTGGTTGGATGCCCTCGTGCAGTATACAACCTGAGCAACTGTATATGGAGGCCTGGTTTTTCCCTCTTCTGCAGAATTTCCCCTTGTGTCCTTGCCCCCCTCACCATAGCCTTTCTCGCCATAGGCCAGGAATGGAGGGATGATAATCTTCCTTCTCTCTCCAGGACACATGCCCAGCAGCCCCTGGTCCATGCCCTTGATCAGCCAACCAGAGCCGACGTAGGTGTCATAAGTGCCGCCCCTACTGTAGCTGCAGAAAATGAGGTAGAGGTGGGAGAGGCAGGCTGGGCCCTGGACTCCCGCTCCCCATGCCACAGTCCCCAGTGCCTCAGGGTTCCCCTCCAGCCCCTTACCTGGTGTCAAAGGAGGTGCCATCCAGCAGGGTGCCGTTGTAGTGGTAGCGGACAAAGTCGCCGTCCTGGACCATGCGGGGGCAGTGGGGCGGGCGCAGCAATGTGCTCACCTGCACGGTGTCTTCCTTGTTCCACACATCCAGCAGAACCACATCGAAGTAGAGGGTGGCATCCGGTGGAATGAGCCCCGCTGTGAGGGCGCAGCAGCGTGGAGGTCTCAGAGTTCTGCTCTGCCAACCACGATCCCAGCCAGGGCCCTGTTATTCCCCTTCCTCTCATCCCAGCACCAAGAGACCCAAACCAGGCACAGAGCTGCCACTATTTTTGTTTTTTTTTTTTTTTAAGAGATAGGGGGCCGGGCACAGTGGCTCATGCCTGTTATCCCAGCACCGTGGGAGGTCAAGGCAGGTGGATGGCTTGAGCCCAGGAGTTCAAGACCAGCCTGCGCAACATGGCGAAACCCCATCTCTACTAAAAATACAAAAAATTAGCCAGGTGTGGTGGCGTGCACCTGTAGTCCCAGCTATTTGGGCGGCTGAGAGGGAGGATTGCTTGAGCCCAGGAGGCTGAGGTTGCAGTGAGCCGAGATCGCACCACTAAACTCCAGCCTGTGCAACAGAGTGAGACGCTGTCTCAAAAAAAAAGATGGGGTTTTGCTCTGTCACACAGGGTGGAATTCAGTGGCATGATCATGGCTCACTGCAGCCTCCCGGGGTCAAGCAATCCTCCCACCTGAGCCTTCTGAGTAATTGGGACTACAGGTACACACCACCACACCTGGATAATTTATTTTATTTTTTGTAGAGACGAGGTCTCACTATGTTGCCTAGGCTGGTCTGGAACTCCTGGGTTCAAGCAATCCTCCCACCTCGGCCTCCCAAAACTCTGGGGCCATATATGTCAGCCACTGCCCCAGTCAGAGCGGCCACTCTTCATACTGCGTGCACAGTGTGACATTGGGCAAGTCACTCCTCATCTCGGCACTTCAGTTTTCTCACCCCAGGATCTCTGATTCCGCCTCCTGGTCTCCTCCACCCCCGGCCTGTGCCCCAGCCCTTCTCACCCAGGCCGATGCTCCCATAGCCCAGGTGGGGAGGCACAATGAGGCGTCGCCGCTCGTTGACACACATGCCCATGAGGCCTCGGTCCATGCCAGTGATGAGGCGCCCCACACCCACCACGATGGCCACCAAGGTGTTGCGATCATAGCTAGGGGGGAGGGACAGATGGGATACAGTGACCTCAGACACACACACTGCCCATGGTGGCATAGGTGCACAGGTGTGCCTGCACACATGCACACAATCCCCCCTCCCTATACCCAGGTGTGGATATGCACACACACTTCTCACCTCCTTTTCAAGTCCCCCTCCTAGGTCGGCCGTGACGCCCACCTTAAGAGAATGGACTGTTGTGAAAGGCAAGTCCCTGGGGAGGACAAGGGCGGCTATTGCCCTGGGACGGGGTTATTGCCCTGGGACGGGGTTGGGTGGGATGCACGGGCCTGATGGCTGCTACTATTTGCTGACAGCAAGTGGGGAGTGGTCGGTGCAGCATGGAGGGGCCAAGGAGCATTACTATATGGGATTAAATGCTTGGCATTTTACATTCCGTATCTTCTTTCTCTCCCCTGTGAGGTGGGCATTCTTGTTCTCATTTTTCTTATGAGAGCAATGGAGACTTGAGAGACTCAGTGCCTTGCCCAAGGTCACACAGCTAATATGTAGTCAGCCGAGTTCTAAAATTTGCCATTATACTATTCACTCTCCAAGGAAAAGATGGGAGAGCAGAGGTGGGGTGGGAATTGGTTTCACATTTTGAAAAGGCCTATTCTACAATCCTGGCTAACCCCATCTCTACTAAAAATACAAAACATTAGCCAGGTGTGGTGGCGGGCGCCTGTAGTCCCAGTTACTCAGGAGGCTGAGGCAGGAGAATGGCGTGAACCTGGGAGGCGGAGCTTGCAGTAAGCCGAAATCGCGCCACTGGACTCCAGCCTGGCGACAGAGTGAGACTCCCTCTCAAAAAAAAAAAAAAAAAAGCCTATTCTAAAAGTGCCATGGCTTTTGTTTGTTTTTAGTTATACACTTTTAATTAATGTATTTATTTTTACTTATACCTATGTATTTTTGGAGATGGAGTCTTGGCTCTGTCACCCAGGCTGGAGTGCAGTGGTGCAATCTCGGCTCACTGCAACCTCCACCTCCCGGGTTTAAGTGATTCTCCTGCCTCAGCCTCCCAAGTAGCAGCTGGGATTACAGGCATGCACCACCATATCTGGCTAATTTTTGTATTTTTAGTAGAGAGGGCTTTCGCCATGTTGCCCAGGCTGGTCACTCTTGGCCTCAAGTGATCTGCCTGCCTGGGCCTCCCAAAGTGCTGGGATTACAGGAGTGAGCCACTGCGCCCAGCCAATTATATACACTTTTAATTTATTAAGTTTTCAGAAGTAAAGTGAGGATGGGAGTTTTTTTTTTTAATTGAAGGGGCCATGGGTTAAGAAAGTTTTCTGGCCGAGCGCAGTGGCTCACGCCTGTAATCCCAGCACTTTGGGAGGCCGAGGCGGGCAGATCATGAGGTCAGGAGATGGAGACCATCCTGGCTAACATGGTGAAACCCCGTCTCTACTAAAAATACAAAAAAATTGTGGTGGCGCCTGTAGTCTCAGCTAATCTGGAGGCTGAGGCAGGAGAATGGTGTGAACTCGGGAGGTGGAGCTTGCAGTGAGCAGAGATCGCGCTACTGCACTTCAGCCTGGGGGACAGAGCAAGACTCCGTCTCAAAAAAAAAAAAAGTTTTCTAAGTTGTGTGGGTGCGGGGGCTCACGCCTATAATTCTAGCACTTTGGGAGGCTGAGGAGGGTGGATTGCCTGAGCTCAGGAGTTTGTGACCAGCCTGAGCAACATGGTGAAACGCCATCTCTACTAAAATACAAAAAATTAAGGCTGGGCGCCGTGGCTTACGCCTATAATCCCAGCACTTTGGGAGGCCGAGGCGGGCGGATCACGAGGCCGGGGTGGCATGTCCGACTGTGTGACACGTAGACAGACAGGGCCTCTGCAGGGAGCCACGCCCTACCCCCAGGTCCAGCTGGCTGTCTTCTTATAATGCCCACCCGCCTTTTTTGAGACCAGTCTGGCCAACATAGTGAAACCCCTCTCTACTAAAAATACAAAAAAATTAGCCGGGTGTGGTGGTGTGCACCTGTAATCCCAGCTACTCGGGAGGCTGAAGCAGGAGAATCGCGTGAACCTGGGAGGCAGAGGCGGAGGTTGCAGTGAGTTGAGATTACTCCATTGCACTCCAGCCCAGGCAACAGTGTGAGACTCTGTCTCAAAAAACAGAAACAAACAAACAAACAAAAATTAGCCAGGAGTGGTGGCATGCGCCTGTAATCACAGCTACTTGGGAGGCTGAAGCAGGAGAATTGCTTGAACCCAGGAGGTGGAGGTTGCAGTGAGCTGAGATCGCGCCACTGCACTCCAGTCTGAGCGACAGAGTGAGACTCCAACTAAAAAACAAAAAGTTTTCCAAGCTCAACACTCATGAGCTGGGCTCCCAGAGTCCCCATCAGGGACGACAACCCCTAAATCCCAACCCCTGCCTCACTCCTAGCAGTCAAGGGCTCAGGGCTGTGCTTCTGGCTACTACCCTATATCTGAATTTGCCCACCAAGCAGACAGGTTTTAAGTCTGGACTGTCTGCTTCTCAGTGTTGTTATGAAGGCTTAAGCTCTGCATGAAGTTTCTACAAGTTCAACAGCATCAGGTCATATGGTTTTCCTCAGAGTCAATGTTAATGTGTGCTGAACTGGCTGGAGGACTGCCAGGCCCTGCGAGAAGCCTACGTTCATTCATCCATGTCCTTGGAGTCCTAACATCAGCCTTAGCAAGTAGGTCCTGTTTTTGTCTCCACTTTTCAAATAAGGAAAGTGATGCTTAAAGAGACAAAATTCTCTGTCCATGGTCATAGCCTGGATTTGAACCAGGGTCTTGGGACTCCTGGAGTTTGTAGGCTGCCTGCCTCTAAAGTCATGGCCACTAATTTCCTGTGGGCTGAGTTGTGTGTTTCAGAGGAGGGTCTAAGAAACACTGACTTCTTTCAGTGTGCTGTGGGGTCTGTGTGTAACTGGGACCCTAGGTTTACCCCTGAGGCTGGCACACAGCCCTGCCCTGTCCCCGCTAACAAAAGCGGACTTGCTGGAGCAGACCAAAGGCCTGGATCAGACCAGGAGGCCACCTTAAAAACCCCAAGGCTGGCAAAAATGGGCGACCTGCGTCCCTGGCCTGGTGTACCTAAAATGGAAAGAGATGAGGGTTCCAGGAGAACCAGAGAGGGAGGAATGAAATTCCTCCAAGGAGCCCAGGGTGGCATGTCCGACTGTGTGACACGTAGACAGACAGGGCCTCCTCAGGGAGCCATGCCCTACCCCCAGGTCCAGCCGGCTGTCTTCTTATAATGCCCACCAGCCTTTTTCCCTGCCCACCGGCCGCTGAAAACTCCCACCCCCTCCAAAAAAAAGTTCTATTCCCTCATCTCTGACCACAAAGGCACTGAAAACAGCGGAACCAGAAGGGGAGTCAGGGTGGGTGGAAAGGTGCAGGGTCCAGGCTGATAGACCATCCCAGGGTTCTTAAGCAGCAGGGACCACCCCCTTTCCCCGAACGCTGTAGACCAGAACACCCCTCTCCATCAGGTCATTAAATACAGCCCTGGTAACTACACAAGGCAGTTCACCTTGATTATCGAGTCCTTTCCGGGATGTGGAGAGCTTGTGAGAAAGAAATGGGATCCTTTGAGAAGTGAGGGTTTGGAAGTGGGGGCAGGAGGGTATCTTTGGGGAGATGGGTGTCTGGGAGGCCCCAAGGGGGGTGTCTGGGAGGCCCCAAGGGTGCTGTCTAGGGTTAGAGTATTGGGATGCAGAGCTTAAAAGAGGCAACAAGGAAACAAGACCCCGGGTTCAGGGGACGGAGTGGTGAATCCGGGGGCGCCCAACCTGGGTTACCTTGAATCAAACTTCTTGCCATCTTCAAAAGTGCCGTTGTAGTGGTAGCGCACAAAATCCCCCATCTGCACTTCCCGGGGACAGGCCCTGGGGATGTGGTACCTCTCGATGACCACATCTTCCAGGGGGCCCCCAGCAGGGCTGGCGCGGCCCAGCCCCCTCCCCACGGCCTGCACCACCAGTAGCAGCAACTGCAGCAGGGGGAGCCGGAGGAGGCTGTGGCTGGGGGGGCCCGCGGTGAACATGGTGCCTGGAGTTGGGACCGCCGGCAGTGAGGGCAAGCGAGGGAGTCGCCGCCAACCTCCTTTCCCCCGCCTCCCAGAACTGGCTCCCCCCCTTCCTGTCCTCTTTCCCTACCCCCGCCCTGGCTGGTCCACGTGGAATGGGGGCTGGGAGACTGAGCTGGCCTGGCCGGGAGGAGCGGGGGAGGGGGTTGCAATAGGAGGAGGGGGCCAGGCTGAGTGTGTTAGAGTCGGAGGGAGGCACTACAAAGAACTCCAGGTTCCCCCTCCCCCCATCTCCATCCCTGGCTGCGAGACCTGGGGCCTGGCCAGGGAGAGAGGCTCTGGAAAGATGAGAACTCTGAGTGGACACCAAAGGAAAAAAAAAAAAAAAAGTTCAATGTCTTTTTCCGGAGCCCCCGGGTCCTAAAGCCTGGCGGAGATGAACCTTGCTTCTTTCGCGGGCACTTCCAATTCTAGTCCCCTCCAGGTGGGTGGTGGAGCCTAGGAGTGTGAG
Source organism: Pongo pygmaeus (assembly GCF_028885625.2). Classification (NCBI taxonomy): domain Eukaryota; kingdom Metazoa; phylum Chordata; class Mammalia; order Primates; family Hominidae; genus Pongo; species Pongo pygmaeus. The sequence continues at coordinate 74,911,180 of NC_072392.2, read as the reverse complement.
AGGCATCTCCGTGCTCATCCGTGACCCCAGCTGTACTCCAAGGGAAGGCATCTGCAGGGAAGAGCAGCTTGGTCCCGCAAAAGCTGGACTGCAAGAAGGACTTTGTGACTTGGGATGTGACGGGCACGGAGATGGAGTGGGGGGTGGTGGCAGCGCAAGGTGTGCAGGTGACAGCACGTGTGTGCCTCCGACGTGGGCGGGGGAGACACTCGGAGGGTGCAGGAGGGCGCCGCGACGGAAGGCCCGGCTCCAGGGCTTCCCTCTCGTATGGGCAGCGCAGAGGAGGCGGCCCTCACTCAGTGTCCTGATCTCAGGCGGGGGCACTGTTTGCGTGGGGAGGGGCTTCCTGGGCTTCCCATCTCTGGCGGGAAGCGCTCCCCGACTCATTCGCTACCTAGGGGACACCTCCAAGGCAGGAGCCCAGGCCGACGGAGAGGACTTAGGACACTATCGGACCCTCCGGGAAAAGAGGGGAGACATCGTGACCCAGGCCCCGCCCCGCCTTGCCGCCCTCGTGCCCGGCGCTAAGACCCAGCGGGCGCGCCGTCCGCCCGGGGCCCGGCCCTGTCCCCTTACGTCCGCGGGGCAGCACGCTCAGCTCCGGAGAGCCGGCGGCGCGGCGGGCATGGCTTGGGTGGCGTGGGGGCTGCTGTGGTTGCTGCTGGGCAGCGCCGGGGCGCAGTACGAGAAGTACAGCTTCCGGGGCTTCCCGCCCGAGGACCTAATGCCGCTGGCCGCGGCCTACGGGCACGCGCTGGAGCAATACGAGGGAGAGAGCTGGCGCGAGAGCGCGCGCTACCTGGAGGCGGCGCTGCGGCTGCACCGGCTCCTGCGCGACAGCGAGGCCTTCTGCCACGCCAACTGCAGCGGCCCCGCGCCGGCGCCCAAGCCTGACCCCGACGGCGGCCGCGCCGACGAGTGGGCCCGCGAGCTGCGGCTCTTCGGCCGCGTCCTGGAGCGAGCCGCCTGCCTGCGGCGCTGCAAGCGGACGCTGCCCGCCTTCCAGGTGCCCTACCCGCCGCGGCAGCTGCTACGTGACTTCCAGAGCCGCCTGCCCTACCAGTACCTGCACTACGCGCTGTTCAAGGTGGGAGCCCGCCCCAACCCGGGGACCCGTCTCGGGCTGGGCGTCGTGGCTCCCCACCGATCGGTCGAAGGAGCGTTGCCTTCACCCGAGGCACGAAGCCCGCCGTGCGCTCGGGGCCGCGAGCTCCGGTCTTGCTGACCCGCTCCCCCACCCCCTACCCCCCGACCAGGCTAACCGGCTGGAGAAGGCGGTGGCGGCGGCCTACACCTTCCTCCAGAGGAACCCGAAGCACGAGCTGACCGCCAAGTATCTCAACTACTATCGGGGGATGCTGGACGTCGCCGACGAGTCCCTCACGGACCTAGAGGCCCAGCCCTACGAGGTGGGGTGGAGGGACAGGAGGAGGCTTGTAGAGGAGGGCTTGTAGAGGAGGGGAGATGTTGGGGGCGCCCTGACTCCCCCTGCCACGCCCCTTCCAGGCCGTGTTCCTCCGGGCTGTGAAGCTCTACAACAGCGGGGATTTCCGCAGCAGCACGGAGGACATGGAGCGGGCCTTGGCAGAGTACCTGGCAGTCTTTGCCCGGTGCCTGGCCGGCTGTGAAGGGGCCCATGAGCAGGTGGACTTCAAGGACTTCTACCCGGCCATAGCAGGTATCCGTCACCCAGACCCCGGTGGGCAGTCCTCTCACCCACAGGCCCAGTAAGGCAGATGTTCCCTCCCTGCACGTGGAGCACTTCGAATGTGGAGGAGCCAGCCGGGAGGAAGGCCTTGTCTGTTGAGAATGACGCTGGGTGCAAGGGCCCCAGCTGGGAGTGTCCAAGAGGCTGGATCAGTGAGGAGAGGCAGTGACATCCCTAAAGGGTTTGGGAAGCTTGGGTTCATAGGCCTTCCAGGCAGAGGGCAGTGCAGATGCAAAGGTGCAGCGGTTGAGAAGTAGCCCAGCAAGTGTGTGCAGAAAGCAGTTGGTAACCAGAAATCACACCTAGTCTTGGGATCTCTAACCCTGGGGTCCCTCGAGCAGGGGCAGAAAGGACTGTCCTTGGCCAGGTGTGGTGGCTCACACCTGTAATCTCAGCACTTTGGGAGGCCGAGGCAGGCAGATCACGAGGTCAGGAGTTCAAGACCAGCCTGACCAACATGGTGAAACCCCATCTCTACTAAAAATACAAAAATTAGCTGGTCGTGGTGGCGGGCACCTGTAATCCCAGCTACTCGGGAGACTGAGCCAGGAGAATCGCTTGAACCTGGGAGGTGGAGGTTGCAATGAGCCGTGATCGCGCCACTGCACTCCAGCCTGGTGACAGAGTGATATTGTGTCTCAAAAAAAAAAAAAAAAAGACTGTCCTTTAGCTTCTCTGTTTGGACTTCTGCCCCGCTTCTGGACCTCACCTGCTGTTCTCCCAGAATGCCCTGGCTCCCTTTGGCTTGGGGTGGTGGTTGAGTGGCGGGGGTGGTAAGTCAGCCCAGCCCACAGTCATCTTCCTCACCATCACTTGTCATATAGTATGCCAAGCACTTTACACACATTCTCTCCTGTGATTGCAACAGCAACACATTTTCTGGACAAGCAGCCTGGCTTAGTAGGCAGAGCTTGGATTTGGAGTCTTCTCCACTGGGGGGACGGAGATATTCATTGCAACGCCAGCCTCTCACTGCTGCCTCCCACCCTCAGATCTCTTTGCAGAGTCCCTGCAGTGCAAGGTGGACTGTGAAGCCAATTTGACCCCCAATGTGGGCGGCTACTTCGTGGACAAGTTCGTGGCCACCATGTACCACTACCTGCAGTTTGCCTACTATAAGTGTGAGCCCCCTGGGTGGGCCTGGGCAGGGGACGAGGTGATAAGGGAGAGGACTGCATGGGAGCCTCCCAGAGTTGTGGGGAGCTTTCCTTCAGTATTGAGGACCCTGGGTGAATAGGAGGAAAGGCTAGGGGTGGTGGGAATATGGGGAAGGCACCCTGGGAGTCTGGGGCAGGTGAGAGGCTTCTGAGTGGGAACAGACAGCAGCCTCAGGGAGAAGAAGAGGGTCTTTGGGCAAATGACTAGACAACCAACAACTGCAGAGCACTTGACAGTTTATTTTTATTTTTATTTTTGAAACGGAGTTTCACTCTGTTGCCCAGGCTAGAGTGCAGGGGCACGATCTCGGCTCACTGCAACCTCTGCCTCCCAGGTTCAAGTGATTCTCTCAGCCTCCTGAGCAGCTGGGATTATAGGTGCCTCCCACCACGCCCAACTAATTTTTGTATTTTTAGTAGAGACGGGGTTTCACCATGTTGGGCAGGCTGGTCTTGAACTCCTGACCTCAGGTGATCCACTGCCTCAGCCTCCCAAAGTGCTGGGATTATAGGCGTGAGCCACCGTGCCCGGCCAACACTTGAGAGTTTATAAGTCACTTTATCTTACGTGGGGGTCCTTTCACCAACACCATGCAGCTGGCATTACTGGACTGATTTTTCAGATGGGGAAACTGAGGCTTATAGGGCAAGGGGCTGTTAGTCTCATGACTAGTAAAAAGTGGCACCAGGACTTGTGGCTCTCCTCACTGGAGAGATCCTGGCATCCACTGGGGCTGGAATGGACAGCCTCCAGTGTTCCTGCAGCTTGGAGATGCCAAGATTCAGACAGAGCCGGGAGTCAGAGCAGAGGAGCTGAGAACTCAGGGGCCAGGAGACCCTTCCTGGGTACAGATAGCAGAGAGGCTGAGGGCCTCTAATTCCCTAGAGCCATCATTCTCCAGCTGTGAGCTTGAGCAATTTATCTAACCTCTCTGTGACTCAGATTTCTTGACTGTAAAGTGGGGATGACAGTAATAGGCATGGCCGGGCACGGTGGTTCACACTTGTAATCCCAGCACTTTGGGAGGCCCAGCCAGGCAGATGGCTTGAGCCCAGGAGTTCGAGACCAACCTGGGCAACATGGCAAGACCCCGTGTCTACAAAAAATACAAAAAGTTAGCTAGGCATGGTGGCGCGTGCCTGTAGTCCCAGCTACTGGGGAGACTGAGGTGGGAGGATTGCTTGAGCCCAGGAGGCAGAGGCTGCAGTGAGCCGAGATCACACCACTGCACTCCAACCTGGGTGACAGAACAAGACCCTGTCTCAAAACAAACAAAAACGTACAAAAAATTAGATGGGTGTGGTGGTGGCTGCTTGTAGTCCCAGCTACTCAGGAGGCTGAGGTGAGAGGATCACCTAAGCCTGGGAGATCAAGCTTGAGGTGACCATAATTGCACCACTGCACTCTAGCCAGGGTGATAGAGTGAGACCCTGTTTCAAAAACAATAAAAAGACAATAATAGTGAGGCTTAGATGAGTTAGTCAGGGCCTGGCATAGGGTAAGTGCCCACTACATGCTAGCTGGTATTATGCTTGGGTGGGGAAAGGAGCCCATTAGGTATTCTGGGAGGTGGCTGGGTAGCAGGGGTGCTGGACTGAACTGGGAGATGGGGTTGACTCTGAAGGGGAAGTGCCAGAGCAATTCCTCACCCCTGTCCTGCTGCAGTGAATGATGTGCGCCAGGCTGCCCGCAGCGCCGCCAGCTACATGCTCTTCGACCCCAAGGACAGCGTCATGCAGCAGAACCTGGTGTATTACCGGTTCCACCGGGCTCGCTGGGGCCTGGAAGAGGAGGACTTCCAGCCCCGGGAGGTGGGCACTACTTTCTGGGGCACTTGCTAGACATGCACTTTGTAAAAAATAGACTCCTGGCGGCCGGGCGCGGCGGCTCATGCCTGTAGTCCCAGCACTTTGGGAGGCTGGAGGCAGGTGGATCACGAGGTCAGGAGATCGAGACCATCCTGGCTAACACGGTGAAACCCCGTCTCTACTGAAAAGACAAAAATATTAGCCAGGCGTGGTGGCGGGCGCCTGTAGTACCAGCTACTCGGGAGGCTGAGGCAGGAGAATGGCGTGAACCCGGGAGGCAGAGCTTGCAGTGAGTGGAGATCGCACCACTGCACTCCAGTCTGGGTGACAGAGTGAGACTCCATCTCAAAAGAAAAATAAATAATAAATAATAAAAAATAAACTCCTGGCTTCCGTGGAAGGCAGGATGGGAAATGGAAAGAAAGAATATGAGTTGAGGTTAGAGTCCTGGCTTCAGAGCCCAGCCCCACTGCTGTGTGGTCCTGGGAAGACCATGGCCCTTTCCTAATCTATTGCCTCACCTACAAAATGGCAGTGGTACTGCCACCTCACCAGCAGTGTCCAGATGAGGCAGATGTGAAGGTACACATCCACTCCTGCCTGCTCCCCTCCCTACCTTCATTACCCTCACTGCTGACCTTTGTCCCTCTTCCCCAGGAACACCCTAGGTAACCAACGGAGGAAACCTGTTGGAGTTGAGGGCCAGGCTGGCAAATATGGGGCACATGGTGCCACTCCTGCCTTCCTTGTCAGTGGCAGACATTGTTAATCAATTGAGGGACTCTTTGTCACCAAACCCTCAGAATCCTTAACCCAGTGTTTCAAGCAGCCACGACGATCTGATTAGCTTGTGAGCTGATACCTATTCTCTGATCCTTGAGCTAGAAGAGGGCTAGTGGGCCCAGATCCTAGGAGCCCTGGCTTCTTGCCATCTGGCAACAGGGTATGGCTCACCCCCCACCCCGTCCTTCCCTCCTTCCAGGAGGCCATGCTCTACCACAACCAGACCGCCGAGCTGCGGGAGCTGCTGGAGTTCACCCACATGTACCTGCAGTCAGATGATGAGGTGAGTGCCTCCTGCTTTCCAGGATTGGGCTGTGATGGGGACACCTTGGACCTTTTCCTGGGGCCACCAGTGTGCCAGAATTCAGCCCCAGCCCCTGGTGGTCAGCTGTCATGAAGCAGAGAGGTTTGCTTGTTCCTTGTCTAGACTGTCCGTTCCTTCCCCAGCCTTAGTATTCTCATGTCCCCCTTCTGTCCATGTCTCAATCCTGTTCCTCCCAGGCCCAGCTCACATGGTGCCTCCTCCAGGAAGCCCTTGCTGCATGTCCTGGCTCTTTGTTCTGGGCTAGCAGTGCCCACTCTGACCTGTGTGCCTCCCTGGCCACCTGTGGCCTGGACCTGGGTGATTGCAGCCCTGGTCCATCTCAGCCCTGGCCCCCTTCTCCAGCCAGTCTCCAGGAGAACCGCACTGCAGGACACAGGGCCACGTTATTCCCTGTTCTCCCATATCCTGCACAGAGCTTGGGCTCAGAAACTGAGTTTGAATGAACCAGTGAATGAATGAATGCAGGACCTCAGGACAGAAGGACCGTATTGTATTACATTGATTTATTTTATTTTATTTATTTTTATTTATTTATTTATTTTTGAGATGGAGTCTCACTCTGCCGCCCAGGCTGGAGTGCAGTGGTGTCATCTCAGCTCAGTGAAACCTCTGCCTCCCGGGTTCATGCGATGCTCCTGCCTCAGCCTCCTGAGTAGCTGGGATTACAGGCGTGCACCACCACGCCTGGCTAATTTTTGTATTTTTAGTAGAGACAGTGTTTCACCATGTTGGTCAGGTTGGTCTCGAACTCGTGACCTCATGATCCGCCTGCCTCGGCCTCCCAGGAAGTGCTGGGATTACAGGCGTGAGCAGCCGCGCCCGGCCCTATTAACACTAATTTTAAGTGAGGGTTTGACAGCCTTAATTTCTCTGAGGTGTTGCTGCTCAGTGCTCATTTATGTATCCTCTCCTTTGTTCATGCCCCCACGCCCCCACCCATCCAACCCCAGGGGAGGAGGGCAGAATCTACACTGTCAGCACCCAGGATGAGGAACTAGCCAGACCTGGCTTCATTACTTACCAGTTGGGTGGCCTCCAAACAAGTGTCAGGCAACCTCTCAAGCTTCTGTTTCTTCATCCATTGAATGGGGAGAATCATGCCCATCTCACATTGTTGTGGTGAGAATAATACAAGATCTGGCCAGGTGCTAGCTCATGCCTGTAATCCCAGCAATTTGGGAAGCCGAGGCAGAGGGATCACCTGAGATCAGGAGTTCAAGACCAGCCTGGCCAACATAGTGAAACCCTGTCTCTACTAAAAATACTCAGGTGTGGTGGTGGGCACCTGTAATCCCAGCTATTGGGGAGGCTGAGGCAGGAGAATCGCTTGAACCGGAGGCAGAGGTTGCAGTGAGCCGAGATTGCGCCACTGCACTTCAGCCTGGGTGACAGATTGAGACTCTGTCTCGAAAAAAGAAAAAGAATTAAGTGAGATCAAGTATGTTGTTTTTTTTTTGTTTTTTTTTTTTTGAGATGGAGTCTCACTCTGTCGCCCAGGCTGGAGTGCAGTGGCGCGATCTCGGCTCACTGCAAGCTCCGCCTCCCGGGTTCACGCCATTCTCCTGCCTCAGCCTCCCAAGTAGCTGGGACCACAGGCGCCTGCCGCCACGCCCGGCTAATTTTTTTTGTATGTTTAGTAGAGACGGGGTTTCACTGTGTTAGCCAGGATGGTCTCGATCTCCTGACCTCGTGATCCATCCGCCTCGGCCTCCCAGAGTACTGGGATTACAGGTGTGAGCCACAGCGCCTGGCTTATGGCAGCCATTTTGACGGCTGTCTCTTATTTCCTGTGGTTTGCCAGACACCAGACTAGGGGCTGGAGTAAGTTAGTGAAAGTCATGGTCCCGGCAGGGCGCGGTGGCTCACGCCTGTAATCCCAGCACTTTGGGAGGCCGAGGTGGGCGGATCACGAGGTCAGAAGATCCAGACCTTCCTGGCTAACATGGTGAAACCCCGTCTCTACTAAAAATGCAAAAAATTAGCCAGGTGTGGCGGCATGCGCCTGTATTCCCAGCTGCTGGGGAGGCTGAGGCAGGAGAATGGCGTGAACCCGGAAGGCGGAGCTTGCAGTGAGCCGAGATCACGCCACTGCACTCCAGCCTGGGCAACAGAGCAGACTCCGTCTCAAAAAAAAAAAGGAAGTCATGGTCCCTTTCACGTGCAGCTCACAGTCTAGTGGGGGAACAACAAACTGCTGCTGGAGAGGGCAGCACACGGCACCGGGGAGGTCTCCAGCCCAGCCAGAGTAACCAGCAAGGGCTCAGCCTGGAACTGATGCCTGGCTTTGGAGGGATTAGTGCGGGCTACGCAGGCACAGGGGGACAGCAGTAGTTCCTGGCGGGGAAACAGTATGAGCAAACATTATGCATGGACTAGCAATATTCTTGCCAGGGTCTTTATGCTGAAAAGGTGGGGCTGTGCAGGGGCAATGTTTATGCTGACACCAAATTCTACTGGTGGTGCCCTATGCAGCCACTCAGGGAGGGGCAGTTTGGGAAAAACCCTCAGGACTGTCTCATTAGATCTTGAGACTGGGGAAGGGGAGGGACTTTGGGGACCGAGAGATGGGATGGGAAGTCCCATTGGCCAGGAAGGGAGCCCATATGGGTTTGGGCCTACTGTGACCCGGTTTCTCCCACAACTGTGGCGCTACTCTAGATGGAGCTGGAGGAGACAGAACCGCCCCTGGAGCCTGAGGATGCCCTATCTGATGCCGAGTTTGAGGGGGAGGGTGACTACGAGGAGGGCATGTATGCTGACTGGTGGCAGGAGCCGGATGCCAAGGGTGACGAGGCCGAGGCTGGTCAGTGACACAAGTCCTTGGGGGGTGGGGATGCAGCCTGGGATGGAGGTTGGGGACAGATGGATTCACCCGCTGGGCTCCAGAGCCCAGGGTGTGTGTGGGTGCTGGGGCCCATCCTCCAGGGGCCTCCAGCCTGTTGGCAACCCCTGTCCCGCTTGGGGGTGGCGGTGCAGCATTTCCCCTGGAGCTGTGACCAGCTGAGACCTGTCCTGGGGAGCCTCACCCCACCTCCCATCAGGACAGCACCTGGACATCCACTGGGAGTGGGTGGGGGACCAACCCCAGTGCTTTCTCCTTTCCTTTTCAGAGCCAGAGCCTGAACTGGCATGAGAAGGGGACACCCCACACCCCTCAAGCTTGGGAAGCCTGGTCCCGACGGCCCCACCCTCACCAGCCTGGGCAGCAGCAAGAACTATTTATTAAAAACTTAAGATGGGCCAGGTGCGGTGGCTCACACCTGTAATCCCAGCATTTTGGGAGGCCAAGGTGGGTGGATCACTTCAGGCCAGGAGTTCAAGACCAGCCTGGCCAACATGATGAGACCCCCGTCTCTACTAAAATACATAAATTAGCCGGGTGTGGTGGCAGGCGCCTGTAATCCCAGCTACTCAGGAGGCTGAGGCAGGAGAATCGCTTGAACCTGGGAGGCAAAGTTTGCAGTGAACTGAGATTGCGCCACCGCACTCCAGCCTGGGTGACAGAGCGAGACTCCATCTTTAAAAAAAAACAAGACGGGCCAGGCACAGTGGCTCACGCCTGTAATCCCAGCACTTTGGGAGGCCAATCACTTGAGGTCAGGAGTTCAAGACCAGCCTGGCCAACATGGTGAAACCCCATCTCTACTAAAAAATAAAAAAATTAGCCGGGCATGGTGGCGCACACCTGTAATCGTAACTGAGGCAGGAGAATCGCCTGAACCCAGGAGGCGGAGCTTGCAGTGAGCCGAGATCGTGCCATTGCACTCCAGCCTGGGTGACAGAGTGAGACTCCATCTCAAAACAAAACAAAAACTTAAGATGGACACAGCTGACTGGGCTCCCATCCTGCCCCACCCGTGAGTGCTGCACCCCAGACCCATCCTGCCACTTCTATGTCTCTGGACCACAGGATGGTGGTGGCGTTGCAGGTCGGCAAGTGGGCTGATGCGGTCCGCCCTCCTCACTGCTGAGCTCCTCACCTGGACAGTCTCCTGGACGAGGAGTTTCCAGCTACTGGCTGGAGTCTCAGGCCAAATTGCAGAGGGTCCTCCAGGGTCCTGAAAAGCACTGGACTAAGAGTCTAGTGGTTCCAGGGCCCTGACCAGTAGGTGCTCAATAAATGTTTGTTGTTGAATGAGTCATAGTATCTGTGGTCATCTCCCCGGAGTTCAGTTGTAAAGGTACAGGTCCTTCCCTCCCTCTCTCCGCACCTGCGTCCCCTCATCTGTAAAATGTGGCGCGGAGGGTCACCGTCTGGGCCCTGGCTGGTCCTCTTGCACCTGGGGCTGAAGGTTGTGTGAGAGAGGACGCAGTGTGCAGACCTACCACCAGGGGGCGGGAGAACACAGTCCTCCCCAGGCTTGGGAAGACGATGGTTTCAGATTTCTAAGATGGGAAGTCCCGTATTTTCCTATTTCAGGATCACTTCCCTCGGGGAATGTGGCAAGTGTGGGAGGGGGCCAAGGACATTTGCTCCTAGTGTTTACTTTGTGGACATTTACTGACCCAGTTTCCTTAGAGTCACAGGTAGCTGGCCCTGCTGCTGCCTTCTATTCCCGCATTCCAGAGGGGAGTTGGGGCCCCAATTTAGCAGCCAGAGGAGCCCCAGGGATGTGGTTTGATTACCTTGGGCTTCTTGGGGTGCAGTGGGACAGCCAGATCCCTCTTGACCGATTTTACGTAGTCTCCCAGGGGCAGTGGGTCCCGGTGTGCAGGGTGTGCAGGCAACGATGGTGCCTGGTGGCTACCTCCTAGCCTGGGACTCACCGCCAAACCCCCACCCCTATTCCACGGCAGGGAGGTGGGGGCAAAGGGGGTCTCTCTGGGAGGAACCCAGGGCCAAGGCCAGCCGGGTGACAGTTCTGCCCCATATTTCCAACCTCCCGGGGGCAGGGTGGCAGAGTTGTCTTCCCACTTGAAGGTGGAGTCAAGGCTGGGAAGCCAAGTTCTCACTGCCCCACCCCTACCTTCTCTCCAGATGTGCCAGGTGATCTGGCCTGGGCCCTGTCCACCTCTGTTCCCAGGAGGACTCCCTGTCCCACCCCAAGCCCCTCCCCTAGGCCTTTGATAGGGATGAGAGCTGAAAGGGCAGAGTCTGAGTCTCGAAAAAGGGCTGAGTCAAGGCTGGGGGCTCAGTGACCTCACTCCTTCCTCCCATAGGTGGGTCTTCCAGGGAAACACATCTGCAGTGGTAGCGTTTCCTGACTGCCTCCAGGTGCAGGGTGGCCCCGCCCCACCCCACCTCTTTCAAGCTGCAGTGTTGTCAGGTCCACCAAGGCCCAGCCCCTGTTTCTGGGAGGGGCTGACCCTTCAGAGGGTGGGGAGCGGGATGTGCTGCGGCGTGTCTGCGCAGACGTGAACCTGCCATGAGCACAAGCTTTGGAATCTGGACGGCTGGGTGTGGGTCTGAAAGTGCCTGTGTGCTTGTGTGTTGCGTGAATGTGCGGGTCTGGGTGTGAATGTGTGCCTGCCTGCGTGCATGCATGAATGTGGTTTTTTTTTTTCTTTTTTTTTTTTGAGACAGAGTCTTGCTCTGTCGCCCAGGCTGGAGTGCAGTAGCGTGATCTCAGCTCACTACTACCTCTGTCTCCCGGGTTCAAGCTGTTTTCTGCCTCAGCCTCCCAAGTAGCTGGGATTACAGGCACCTGCCACCACACCTGGCTAATTTTTGTGGGGGTTTTTTTGTTCTGTTTTTTGTTTTTGTTTTGAGACAGTGTCTCACTCTGTTGCCCAGGCTGGAGTGCAGTGTCATATCTTGGCTCACTGCAACCTCTGCCTCCCAGATTCAAGTAATTCTCCTGCCTCAGCCTCCCGAATAGCTGGGATTACAGGCGCATGCCACTGTGCCCAGCTAATTTTTGTATTTTTAGTAGAGACGGGATTTCGCCATGTTGGCCAGGCTGGTCTTGAACTCCTGATCTCAGGCAATCCACCCGCCTCGGCCTCCCAAAGTACTGAGATTACAGGCGTGAGCCACCCCGCCCGGCTAGTTTTTGTATTTTTAGTAGAGACAGGGTTTCACTATGTTGGCCAGGCTGGTCTCAAACCCCTGACCTCAGGTGATCCACCCACCTCGGCCTCCCAAAGTACTGGGAATAAATGTGTTTTTAGAGGGATTCATTCACTCAATCAGCATATATTTATTGAGCACCTACTATATGCCAGGCACGCTGAGGCGCTGGTCATAGAAAAATGAACAGATCAGGCCAAACGCCGGGCCCACATGGGCTTACATTCCAGCAGGGAGGCAGGCAGAAAACAATAAATGTCAGAATGTATGAATTAGATAGGTATGGCATATACGGGGATGGGAAAAGGATCTGAGAGCTGAGGGGTTGCAGTTGAGGTGTGTTGGTAGCTGTGCAAGTGCGCATCTGAGCGTGGCGTCTCTGAGTGTGTGGTGAAGCAGTGTATGTATTAGGGAGCAGGCCTGCCCTCTCTAGGCACCACTCTTGTGCAGCCCTTTAGCCCAGCCCACTGGCTCAGCCTTGACTTACTCAGCTCTCCTTTCCCAGGGAGCCGCCAGCCCCTCCCGCCTCCCCTGATGCCAGCATCTCCCCATAGCCCAGCCAGTTCTGCAAACCAGTGAAACCTACTCCCAGCCAGTCCCAGTGTGGGCCCTCTGGGGCCCTCCAGCTCATTCTCCTGACTCCACCCATCCAGACAGCTTCACCTCCTCCACACCTCTGTCTCAGGTAGCCACCTCCCCACCCGCCCCCACACCCAACCCAGCGCCTCACCAGTCCTAGAATCTTGGAATAATGGGTAGGAGGTTAGGGATGACCGAAAGGGCTCTGGGGAGGCTGGCCTCATGCAGCAGGACCAGACTCGGATGCCGCAGGAAGACCCCATCCTAAGGAAATCAGAGCTACTATGATGTACTAAGTGCCTACTGTGTGCCAGGCACTTGGGAGCTTATTTTTTGAGACAGGATCTTGCTCTGTCACCCAGGCTGGAGTGCAGTGACAATCACGGCTCACTGCAGCCTCCACCTTCCAGGCTCAAGCCATATTCCCACCTCAGCCTCCCGAGTAGCGGTGACCACAGGCACGTGCCAGCACACCCAGCTAATTTTTTTGATTTTTGGTAGAGACAGGGTCTTGCTCTGTTGCCTAGGCTGGTCTCAAACTCCTGGGCTCAAGTGATCCTCCTGCCTTGGCCTCCCAAAGTGCTGGGATTATAGGCATGAGCCACCACCAGGCCTCTTGACAAATTATTGATAACCCTAAAAACAGTCCTGAGATGTACATGTCAGTTCCCCTCTGCTCCAGGTGGGGCTGAGGAGTGAGAAGCAATTTGTCCAGGGTTCCTTGAGGTGGTTGGTGACTGAGCTGGGTTTGGATCTTTTCTAACTAAATCGGTGCTGCTCAGGGAAGAGAGAGAATGCCCTGGTTGCAGGGGCTGGCCTGGTGTGTGTTTGTTCGTTTTTGAGACGTAGTCTCACTCCAGCCCAGGCTGAAGTGCAGTGGCGTGATCTCGGCTCACTGCAGCCTCCAACTCCCTGGTTCAAGTGATTCTCCTGCCTCAGCCTCCCAAGTAGCTAGGATTACAGGCACATGCCACTACGCCTGGCTAATTTATTTTTGGTAGAGACACACCGTGTTGACCAGGATGGTCTTGATCTCCTGACCTCATGATCCGCCTGCCTCAGCTTCCCAAAGTGCTGGGATTACAGGCGTGAGCCACCCCGCCTGGCCAGCCTGGTTTTGTTATAGGCTGTCAGCTGGGGCGAGGGAGAGGAGAGGGTGGGCTGCAGGATGTGGAGATAAGTCCCCTACAGGGCCATGCGCTGTGGCTGACACCTGTAATCCCAGCACTTTAGGAGGCCAAGCAAGGCGGGTGGATCAGTAGAGCCCAGGATTTCGACACCAGCCTGGTCAACATGGTGAAACCCTGTCTCTACCAAAAAATACGAAAATTAGGCCAGGCATGGTGGTTCACGCCTGTAATCCCAGTACTTTGGGAGGCCGAAGCGGGCAGATCACCTGAGATTAGGAGTTCGAGACCAGCCTGGCCAACATGGTGAAACCCCATCTCTACTAAAAATACAAAATTAGCCAGGCGTGGTGGCACATGCCTGTAATCCCAGCTACTTGGGAGGCTGAGGCAGGAAAATCTCTTGAACCTGGGAGGTGGAGGTTGCAGAGAGCCAAGATCGCACCATTGCACTCCAGCCTGGGCAACGAGAGCAAAACTCTGTCTCAAGAGAAAAAAAAAAGAAAATTAGCTGGGTGTGGTGGAACATGCCTGTAATCCCAGCTACTCAGGAGGCTGAGGTAGGAGGATCACTTGAGCCTGGGAGGCGGAGGTTGCAGTGAGCCAAGATCAGGCCACTGGACTTCAGCCTGGAGCCTGGGTGACAGAGTGAGTCCCAAAAAAAAAAATCCCCTGTAATGCCATAGCTCAGCTCTCACTGAAGGAGGCCAGGAGTGGGAAGGGAGGGGGAAAGAAAAAAATGAAAGGAAGAAAGGAGGAGGAACGGAGCAAAGAAGGAAGAAATGAAGGGAGGGAGGACAGAAGGAAGAAATGAATGAAGGGAGGCAGGGGGCCTGGGGACAGAGTTGCTGGGATCACTTAGACTAACAACTTCCTGAATCCTGAGAGTCATGATTGGGGAGGTGGGAGGGAGTCCCTTGGGCTCCCCACAAATTCAGTAAATTCCAGCAGAAGAAATTCCACTCTTAGATTTGAAAAGTAGTTCTTGCCAGGTGTAGCTCGTGTCTGTAATTCCAGCACTTTGGGAGGCTGAGGCAGGTGGATCACCTGTAGTCAGGAGTTTGAGACCAGCCTGGTCAGCATGGTGAAACCCTGTCTCTACTAAAAATATAAAAAATTAGCTAGGTGTGGTGGTAGGCTCCTGTAATCCCAGCTACTTGGGAGGCTGAGGCAGGAGAATCGCTTGAACCCGGGAAGTGGAGGTTGCAGTGAGCCAGGATCGTGCCACTGTGAGACTCTGTCACAATAAAAAAAAAAAAAAAAAAGGCCGGGCACTATGGCTCTCGCCTGTAGTCCCAGCACTTTGGGAGGCCGAGGCGGGCAGATCACAAGGTCAGGAGATCGAGACCATCCTGGCTAACACAGTGAAACCCCATCTCTACTAAAAATACAAAAAATTAGCCGGGTGTAGTGGTGGGCGCCTGTAGTCCCAGCTACTCCAGAGGCTGAGGCAGGAGATTGACACGAACCTGGGAGGCGGAGTTTGCTGTGAGCAGAGATTGCGCCACTGCACTCTAGCCTGGGTGACAGAGCAAGACTCCGTCTCAAAAAAAAAAAAAAAAAAAAAAAAACACAAAAAGAAACAAAGAAAAAGAAAAAAGAAAAGTAGTTCTTGAAGTCTCAACCTGGTTCTCTGTCTCTAGGAGAATAGAAACTCCCTTGGGAACAAAGAGTGGCCCTTCCCCTTGTCAGAAGGCTGTGGCCAGTTGTTGCTAGAGCTAATAGCTCAACATGACTGGGGAGATCCTGGCAGCCACAGGACTCAACTCTTAGACAGTTTCCCCATTCTGGGGCCTTGCTCCAGGCCTTCTCTTGTATCTTTTCTCTAAGGACAACCCGGGCAGATAGATGGCTTCCATTTTGTGGATGGGGAAACTGAGGCCCAGAGAGTCTGGGTTGGGCCTCCAGGGCTGAGGCTCACTCTAAGCTAGGCTGGCGCAGCCCTGCCCAGCTCCCTTCACAAGTTCCAAGATGACTTGGGAATTAGATGGGAGTGTGCTGAGGGCTGGGGACAGCCCCCTGGTACCAGCCCCATCCCAAATCCCAGGTCTGACCTATGGACACATCACTGCATAATCACTGCCTGCCTGGGTCCCAGCTGGCGCCAGGGTTCCTGGATAGCATCTCTTCTGTCCCGCAAACAGCCCTTGGGATGGGAATACCTCATGCCTGTGACTCAGGTGGGGAAACAGATCACTTGGAGGATAAGGTTGTTTACCCTTCCCTCCACATGCATATACTGTACAGACAGTCCCCAGCTCACAATGATTCAACTTAGGATTTTTCGACTTTAGGATGGTATAAAAGTGATAAGCATTCAGTAGCAACTGTACTTCAAGCACCCAAACAACCATGCTATTTTTTCACTTTCAGTATAGTATTCAGTGTATTACATGAGATAGTCACCAAGTTCTTCTTTTTATTTTTTGAGACAGAGTCTCACTATTGTTGCCCAGGCTGGAGTGCAGTGGCGCAGTCTCCGCTCACTGCAACCTCTGCCTTCTGGGTTCAAGCAATTCTCCTGCCTCAGCCTCCCGAGTAGCTGGGATTACAGGCGCGCACCACCATGCCAGGCTAATTTTTTGTATTTTTAGTAGAGACGGGGTTTCACCATGTTGCCCAGGCTGGTCTTGAATTCCTGACCTCAAGTGATCCGCCTGCCTTGGCCTCCCAAAGTGCTGGGATTACAGGCATGAGCCACCGTGCCTGGCCAAAATATTCAACAAGTTCTCATAAAATAGGCTTCGTGTTAGGCGATTTTGCCCCACTGTAGGCTGAAGTGTTCTGAGCCCATCTGAGGTAGGCTAAACTAAGCCATGATGTAGGTTAGGTGTATTAAGTACATTTTCTTCTTTTTTTTAATTTTAAATTTTAATTTTTTCCCCTTGTCTCCTCTTACAATCTTCTTTTTTTTTTTTTTTTTTTTTTTTTTTTGGAGATAGGGTCTCGAACTGTTGCCCAGGCTAGAGTACAGTGGCACGATCTGGGATTACTGCAACCCCCACCTTCCAGGCTCAAATGAACCTTCTGAGCAGCTGAGACTACAGGCATGTGCCACCATGCTCAGCTCATTTTTTAACGTTTTGTACAGATGGGGTCTCCCTATATTGCATTTCAACTTACAATGTCTATGAGGACAATACCCCCCTCTGAAGTTGAGGAGCATCTGCACTTGATCCTTTCTTTTTTCGTGACAGAATTTCGCTCTTGTTGCCCAGGCTGGAGTGCAATGGCGCGATCTCGGCTCACCACAACCTCCACCTCCCGGATTCAAGCGATTCTCCTGCCTCAGCCTCCTGAGTAGCTGGGATTACAGGCGCCCACCACCATGCCCAGCTAATTTTGTATTTTTGGTATAGACAGGGTTTCTCCATGTTGGTCAGGCTAGTCTCGAACTCTCGACCTCAGGTGATCTGCCTACCTCAGCCTCCCAAAGTGCTGGGATTACAGGCATGAGCCACCTCGCTCAGCCTTGATCCTTTCACTCTCCAGAAGAATTTACTAAGTGAGGTCATGTGCAAAGAAGAGGCCAAGAGAACTTGACATTTTCCATTTGGGGTCACCGTTTTCACCTTTCTTTTCAGAAGAAAAGTGTGATATTGTGTTTCTGGGGTGAAATAAGGGGTAGCTAAGCCAAATTACTTTATTTTTCCTTGACTACTGGGCTAAATCCTCCTGACCTTCCTGGAGGAGGAGGCTGGGAAGGGGCAAGGTTCAGCCAATGTAGCTGGAGAATTTGGCCTTTCCTCCCTGGCCCCAGGCAGTAGGGGGTCATTTGAGGGCCTCACAGCCCTAAAAAAAATACAGCTCCCATTAAAGTTTTTTACATTATCTCCAGATGAGGTTATAAACCCAGTCACAGAGACAGGGGCAGGACTGAAGTCAGAAAACCCTGTCATATGACTTTAACCTTGAGCATAATTGTTTGATAACGCCATTTTGTTTAGTTATTTTAAAATACATCTGTATCCTCAAACACGGAAATGTCCCCGGCTTTGGAGCCCCTTTCCCCCAGCTCACACACACTTTGGACCTGGCAGCCTTCTTCTCCATCAACCCTTATTGGCAGCCTGGCCCAAGCTTCACCCTCCCCCATTCACCCACCCCTACCCCTGGCTACTTCCAGGTTCTCTACTGGGGCCATAAATGCTCCAGGAGATGTAAGTTGGCTGCTGCTTCCACTGGAGGCTGAAGTGCTGATGAAATATTCAAGGTTCTCAACTCTCAAATTCCTTGGGGGCCGTGGGAAGGGACTGGGAAAGACGGGATGAAAGTACAAGGCCAGGGGCCGCTGAGTCCTGTCCCAGTTCTCAGCCAGGTGGAGTCCAGCTCTCAGAGACCTGGGAAGCAGAGAGGGCAGGAGGGCGAGAAGCAGGGGTGGGGAAGGGTCTCTTTGCATAATCGATGGCTAGAGGCTCTGGGTGGTGCCATCTGCTGGTCTACTTAGGGGAAGTAAGGCCTGGGTCGCGGACCACCCAGAGCCACCCACCCCTCCCCCAGCCCTGGCTCTCTTAACTCCAAGGTTTTCCTGGAGTCACACCTCGGGCTGACAAAATCAAGCTGGCAAAATCGGTTCTCGTCTCCTCCCTGCCTGCAGCCCGTCTTTGCCTTCCTTGGGGTGGAAAGAGACCTACATTGGTGGGGGAGGTGAACTGGCTGGCAGAAGACCAAGGTTCAAGTCCCAGCCCTGCCAGGAATTTTCTTGTGTGATCTTGGGGAAGTCCCTCTCCTGGCTCCAGCCTCAGTTTCTTCATAGATGCAGGGAAAAGGGGGCTCCGCTTAGACTATGCCTTCTTCCTCTTCCCAAGGCTTTCCACAGGTCGGGGAGAAATGGCTGCCTCCAGCCATGTGTGCGCGTGAGAGGAATGGCCTCTCCGTGGGAAGCATGCCTTGTCAGGGCAGGCATCTCTCCTGGCTTGTGGAAAGAGGGAGGAGCGGGGCAGGCTGGCAGGGCAGGTGGGGCCCCAGCTGTGTCAGCCTGTGCGTCGAGTCGCCCAGACCAGGAGCAGGAAGCGGGTGACTCAGGTGGCAAAGGCTCGGCTACCACCCCCCACTCAGGAGGAGGGTGTTGCTTAGAGAGTTGGTGAACCAGCTCCGGAGCCCGATCTAGATGCCAGTAGTCCTGGAGTTTCAACTTGGGGGGCTTGGGGTGAATAAAGAGGGGCAGCCTGGGACAGGCATTCTCTGGAGAGGTTTCGACAGACCCTCCTCTGGCCTCTCCCTCCACCACCACTGGCCGCTGCTATCTCACCCTGGCCTGTACTATTTCTGGCCCGTCCTATCTCTGTTTTCTTGTCTCCTGTTTTCCTTCTGACATTCCATCCCCACCCACACGCCTTGCAGTGAAGTGTCGCTGGAGCTACATCTGTAATTAAAAGACACACGCCCACAGGACCAGGCTGTGGGCAGCCTCTGGCCTCAAGGCCCCTCCCCTGGACACAAGGCAGGAAAAAAGGCAGGAGTCCATCTTCCCACAGCCTCCCTCCAGGGCCCTGCACCCTCCTGCTCCCTTCCCAGCTTCTGGCCATGCTTGGGCCCACCCCAGCCAGCAGAGTTTGGGAGCCTGAAGGCTCTTCTGCAGCTGTGTCCTCCCCCAGCCCTGAAGGGGGCCTTCTGAGTAAGCCCCCACCCCCAAAGCCAGTGGGCAGGGGCAGGAGCACAAATGAGGCCCACATGCCATAGATCTAGGTAAGTTACAGAGCACACTCCCAGGCTGGTTATGGTGACTCACGCCTGTAATCCCAGCACTTTGGGAGGCCGAGGCGGGTGGATCACTTGGGGTCAGGAGTTCAAGACCAGCCTGGACAACATGGTGAAACCCCATCTCTACTAAAAGTACAAAAATTGGCCGGGCATGGTGGCGCGTGCCTGTAATTCCAGCTACTTGGGAGGCTGAGGCATGATAATCACTTGAACCTGGGAGGCGGAGGTTGCAGTGAGCCAAGATTGCACCATTGCACTCCAGCCTGGGCAACACAGTAAGACCTGTCTCAACAAAAACCCAAAAAAACAAAAAATGGAGCATGCTCCCAAACTGCTAGGTCAGATATACCTTGACAGGTGCACCCCCGTGATGACCTGAAAGTCTATGATGGAGTCCCAAGTTCTCACTGTGTCAGGGCATGGCAGCCCCATGGAGAACGGCTCCTCCCTGGCCCCCAGCCAGGGCCTGGACCATTTCCCTTTCCTTAGCACCTCTGGCTCTGCCTGCACCACGAGGTCCTCCAGCCCGTGCACGGAGATTCCCTAGCACGCGTGTCCATGCTGCCTCTATCTCCCCACCCCAGCAATAACTGCCCCTTGTCATGTCCCTAGTTTGGCCCAAGTGTGTCCATGCACCGTAGCACTGGTGCCGCTGCTCCTGGGGAGAAGGACCAGAGTTAGCGACCTGCAGGCCTAGAAAGCAGGGTCAGTGCTGGGCAGGAATTCCAGTGTTTCTGGTGCTGGTCCCTGGAGTGTGGTCTAGAAGGAGTGTGAAGTCCATGCAGGCTCCTCTGTCCCTTTGCCCCTGTGTGGAGGGGGCAACCCCAGGAGGGCCAGAGTGGAGGCTTTTTAAAGGTCAGGATTGGCCAGGCATGGTGGTTCAGGCCTATAATCCCAGCACTTTGGGAGGCCAAGACGGGCAGATGACGAGGTCAGGAGATCGAGACCATCCTGGCTAACACGGTGAAACCCTGTCTCTACTGAAAAAAAAAAAATACAAAAAATTAGTCAGGCATGGTGGCACGTGCCTGTAGTCCTGGCTACTCAGGAGGCTGAGGCAGAAGAATCACTTGAACCCGGGAGGCGGAAGTTGCAGTGAGCCAAGATCGCACCACTGCACTCCAGCCTGGGTGACAGAGCGAGACTCCAAACAAAAAAAAAAAGCCAGGACCTGGAGAGAAACTGGGTGTAAAGATGGCTCTGGCTCTGGCCAGGTGTGGTGGCTCACACCTGTAATCCCCACACTTTGGGGAGGCTGAGGTGGGAGGATCACTTGAAGCCAGGAGCTCTAGACCAACCTGGGCAACATGGTGAGACCTCATCTCTACAAAAAAAAAAAAAAAAAAAAAAAATTAGCTGGGTGTGGTAGCGCCTGTGGTCAGCTACTCAGGAGGCTGAGGCTGGGGGATCCCTTGAGCCCAGGAGGTTGAGGCTGCAGTGAGCTGTGATTTCGCCACTGCACTCCAGTTTTGGCAGCAGAGTGAGACCCTGTCTCTAAGGAAAAAAAAAAAAAAAGGCTGGCTTTCTCCCTGGGCTGAGAGATGGCTCATACCCAAGGTGCCTCTAGCTTTCCGCATTGCCTTTCTTTCAGGTCTGCCATCCGGGAAGAACCTCCCGTTGTGTGATTTCCTTTTCTGCTGCTGCAAAGCGCGGAGAAGAGGCTACTGGGTGATGAAAAGGTACCATCATCAGCCTGAAGTTTGGCAACCCAGCTCTTCACCCTGGGCTCCCCTTTATAGAAGTGGTTATGTCTTAGGCTACCTGAGGCTGAAGAGGCAGGAAGAAGGGTGTGTGTGTGTGTGTGTGTGTGTGTGTATTAGAGAGAGAAAGCTGGTGTTTGTGTATCTGAATCTGTACCCGCAAGTGTATATCCCTGAGGTGTGAGCATAGAAGGTTGTGTGTGTGTGTATGTGTGTGTGTGTGTGGCTTGTGTAGATCTAAATTTCTACCTGTCTCTGGGAAAAGGGCCCCCATAGAATAAGGACTATGGGACTATGGGTTTTCTTTCTTTTTTTTTTTTTTTTTTGAGCTGGAGTTTCGCACTTGTTGCCCAGGCTGGAGTGCAATGGCACGATCTCTGCTCACCGCAACCTCTGCCTCCCGGGTTCAAGTGATTCTCCTGCCTTAGCCTCCTGAGTAGCTGGGATTACAGGCATGTGCCACCACATCTGGCTAATTTTGTATTTTTAGTAGAGATGGGGTCTCTCCGTGTTGGTCAGGCTGGTCTCGAACTTCCAACCTCAGGTGATCCACCTGCCTCGGCCTCCCAAAGCGCTGGGATTACAGGCATGAGCCACTGTGCCCGGCCCTAAGGACTATGTTTGAATGGAGAACAGAGACTCTTCCATCTCCTTGTATGGCCCAGAGGCCTTGTGGAAGATGAGGGGGGTTGTGAGATAATTAGAGGACGGTGGCCTGGTGGTCCTGGACACTGGCTGATGGTGTGCACCCTCCCCTAGAAAAAAGCCTCCCTCCCACCAGCCCCTCACTGAACCTCTCTGCGCCAGTTACTTCTGTCTCTGCAGCAGCTTGAGATGGGCCATGTGGTACCCTTATATTCTCTACTCTGAAGCACTAGCAAGCTGCAAGGTTGAGTTACCCATATGTGTTTTTGGCAGCCCACGGACTCTGCTTCCACTGAGCCCTGGGCAAGAGGAAGGAATTGAAACTGCAGGAATAGGAATCGAGGCTGGACATTAGAACAAGGAGACAGGGGCATTCACCATAAGGGAGGCTGCAGGATCTTCTTTCCTGGACATTTGTCAGAGAATTCTTGCCTTTAAAGGTTTGCAGGCAGGGGACTGGATAAGATGAACTTTCGGCCTTTTCTTCAAGTTCAAGCTGCAGGGGAGACTGTGGTCACAGCAAACCCCCATCCTATCCCTACATACCTCCTTTCACAAGAGACCAAATTGCCTGTGCAGACAGCTGAGTCTAGGAAGCATCATTTCTGATTCTTTTCTGTATTCTCAGATACAGATGAATCTTCAGTGCCTGCCAGGCACATAGTAGGTGCTTAAAGAGAATCCCTTGATCTGGGAGGAGAGACTCAGCTCTAATCCCAGTCTTTGCCGCTGCTGCGGTGGTGCTTCCACCAGTCCCAGCCTGTGTGTTTAGCTCTGAGGCTGGTGTGATGCAACATGTTCCATGCTAAGACACGCAGGGGGCATTCTGGGGAGACACACACACACGGTTTATTCTGAAACCTTATTTCTGCTCCTCCACCCACATGGGCTCCTCCACCCTTCTCTGCAGTCAACCAGCCCTACCCTGCCTGTTTGCTGAGGTCAGGAGAAATAGGAAGGAGTTAGGCCAGGCTTGGGGCTGGGACGTATGTGTGTGTGCATGTGTGGAGGTGAGAGGTGGGCAGAAGGGGGAAGAAATGAAACCCTGGCAGCTGCAGCAGTCCAGGATTGTGAGCCCATTCCTTCCCCAGCTGTGGCCTGGCTACAGCTCTATGTGACAGGGTGACAAGCAGGTGGATGGGGCAGGGATAAGGCAGGGATAAAGATGGGGAGGTAAGCTGGAGGATGGGGAGTTGAGAAAACAGGCAAAGGGTGGTGGCCCTGGTTATGGGATGGCCACTAGTTCAGGGATGTCCATATTTCCCTGGCCCTGCTTTTGGATGGCGCAACTTCAGAAGGGAGAATGTTCAGCCACCATTCTTTTCTCTGGTGGGGAAAGTGGTCAAGGTTGCTGCCAAGGTACCTTCATCTAGCCCATCCTGTGTGCTAGCTTTGGGGCTGTAGAGCTTTGTTGATGGGGGACCCTTTTCTAAACCACCACTCCTCCAAAACCCACCCACACAGGCTGCTTCTGCTTATCCTTCTATGAGCTCTTTGAAGCTTGGGATCATTTTTATTTTCTGTGTCACCAGGTTTTATTTTCTGTGTTTACCAGTGCCTAACATACAGTTGACAATGAATACTCAAGTGTTGAATGAAGGAATGTTTGTAGGGCCCTTGGCACACCATACAGCCACGAGCAGCATTCATGTCATCAACCACAGAAAGGAAGTGCCCTTGTCTTCTTAAGCTGTCTGTGAGAAGTTCTTTTTATTTTTTTGAGACAGAGTCTCACTCTGTCACCCAGGCTGGAGTGCAATGGCATGATCTCAGCTCACTGCAACCTCCGCCTCCCGGGTTCACGCCATTCTCCTGCCTCAGCCTCCCAAGTAGCTGGCATATTACAGGTGCCCGCTGCCATGCCCGGCTAATTTCTGTAGTTTTAGTAGAGATGGGGTTTCACCGTGTTGGCCAGGCTGGTCTCGAACTCCTGACCTCAAGTGATCTGCCCACCTTGGCCTCCCAAATTGCTGGGATTACAGGCATGAGCTACCACGCCCGGCCAAGAAGTTCTTTCTGATCTCTACCCCAGGCTCTCCTATCGCAGAGAGGTGTGCTGCCCGGTTTGTTTTTTTCTTTTCTTTTCTTTTTTTTTTTGTTTGAGATGGAGTCTCGCTCTGTCACGCCCAGGCTGGAGTGCAGTGACATGATCTCAGCTCACTGCAACCTCCGCCTCCCGGGTTCAAGCAATTCTCCTGCCTCAGTCTCCCAAGCAGCTGGGATTATAGTTGCCCGCCACCACGCTCGGCTAACTTTTTGTATTTTTTGTAGAGATGGGGCTTCACCATATTGGCCAGGCTGGTGTTGAACTCTCGACCTCAGGTGATCCACCCGCCTTGGCCTCCCAAAATGCTGAGATTACAGGAGTGAGCCACTGCGCCTGGCCTGCCCCATTTCTTTCATGCCAGGGCTGGATTTCCTTCAGATCTGCTGCTTGATGTTTCCAAGCCCACCAAAGCCTCCTGACACCAATACTGTATTTTTGTGCCAATTAATTGTTCTGTCTCTCCTCCAAGTGTTTGTGCCTTTTCTCTGCCCCTTCCCCATTGCCTTGACATTTTATGTCTATACTCCTCTTCCATGAGGGGAACAGCTGGTTTGGTGGTCCTTCAAATGGGAGGAAGGAGGTTCTAGCTTGGGGTGTGCCACTTTGTAGTTTTGTGACTTCTCTGAACTTCGGTTTCTTCATCTTTACAATGAGGGTCGTTTTCTCATCCTAACTATTTTTCAGAGCTGTCACAATAATTAAAAAAAAAAACCATACCATTAATTTAAATTCTAACCTTTAGCAGTTTCTGCGTGCTTTCACAAACCTGACGTCATTTAATCCCCACATACTCCAGTGAGGTAGATATGGCTAATGTATCCAGTTTACAGAAGAGGAGAAACAGGGTGAAGTAACTTGCCTAAGATCATACTAAGTGGGAGAACACAAACCCTGGCCTTCTAATTCTAAATCCCAGGAGTACTTCATCTTTCGGGAAAAAAATCCCAACCCAGCACAAAGCCTATGAAATGCTATACAAATATGTGATTACTACTTTGGTGCAAGGATGAATAAGCCCAAAGAAGCATCATGCCTGACGCTGAGTTGGCTGGCCGGTGAAGGCGTCTGTCCCTTCCCTTGGTATCCCCCTGACTTACCTGTTGGACAGGTAGGGGGAAGGGGAGAGTAATGAGTCTCACCTGCTCAGAGCAAGGGTGGGGCAAGACACACCCCATCCCTTCCATTGGTTTTTTCCTTAGTCTTACTGACAGCGCCTTGTCCAATCAGGAGGAAGTAACTTTCTATCTGCCAATAGATGCAGTGTCAGGATGAGACCTCAAGTTAGAGTCCATCCCTAGAGCCGACTGGCAGTCCCTGGGGCCAATGGCAAGCGGATAAACAAAGGCGGCCGTGGAAGAGGACTGGAGGCGAGGCTCCGCCCCTCCACGGACAGTCAGGCGAGACAGCCAGTGAGTTCGCACCAGAGAGTGGGCGTCTCCCTCCAGGGGCGGAGCTTCGAGGTGGCGAGGGGCGTGGCTTGGCTGTCAGGTCTCTTCGCCTTTTGTTCGGTTACTGAGTTGCTGCCTTGGCCAGAGTCCGGAGTAGCCGCCGCCCGACCGCGCCGAGCTCAGTTCGCTGTCCGCGCCGGCTCCCACCCCGGCCCGACCCCGACCCGACCCGGCCAGGCCCCATACTCAGGTGCGGGCGAACGGGGGCAGGTATCGTTGGGGAGAGAAGGGGTGGCGAGCGGCCGCGGGGCCGGTCCCAGCCGTCCCTGGGCAGGTGAGGGCGGGTGCCATCGAGCGCCACCCTGCACCGGCGGCAGGGGGCGCGCTGGGGTCCTGGGCGCGGCGACTTGGGGGTCGCGCGGTTCGGGCCGAGCGCGCCTCGGAGCTCCACGAACCAGAGATCTGAGCAAGGCGGGAGGGATCCGGACAGGTGCCTCCGGGGTCGCGCCTCCCCCGGGGCCCGCGCAGCTCGCCCGACGCCGCGTCCCTGACTCTCGCCCTGAGCTGGCGGGGGAGACTTTGCTCTGCTTTGACTGCGTCCCAGGGCTCACGCTGCAGTCAGGAATTTACCGTTTGGGAAACTTGCTGCCGCTGGTCTCTTTGGGGCCACCCTCACCCCACCCCACGCGTCATCCTCGCTTTCCCTCCCTCCCTACTCCCCCAGGCCTGGGTGGGGCCCTATTGTTTGCGCCCAGCTTGCCCAACTGTGGGGGCCGAGCGCACATTTTCCCAGCGACTCTGGCCCCACCTGCCGAGCAGGTGAGCGCACGGAGTCCAGAGGCCCTGCCCTCCAGCTCCCAGAGCCTCGTCGATACTACCTGCGGCGCCTCCCTCCACGCCGATGGGAGCCTGGCTCTGGCTTCTTCAGCGGAGGTGGGATGGAGTGACAGTGGGGGGTGCAGGGCTCGGCTCAGTGTCCAGCTGGTGTCTGGCACCCGTGGCTCGCCCTGGGGTCTGGGGGTGGGGGTGGGGTCTGTGCACGGATGAAGAATTCAGGGTCACCTGGCCCAGTTTCCAGCAGCTGTGGCTGCCAGAGTGTTGGTAGGGGAACAGGACCCGTCTTCTCTAACCTCTTATTGTTGGAAAAAATCACCCAAAACAAACTTTGCAGGAGGAAGTATTCACAGCAGCTTTATCTGGGGGTTTTCCCGTCTCCTTGCCCAAAACTTCCTTTAGGCTTACGGGGTCCTTCCTGGTGCAAAGCCCCTTCCCCCAGCCGGCCCCTGGCTGAACCTGGGCCGGTGCCTGCGCTCCGACCCTGTCTTCCCTGCCCCCACATTCATCCTGTTCCCTGGGCCCCAGGGGCCTGAGGTAGGGGCCGGGGTGGGGGGTGGAAAGTGCTGAGAGGGGAAGCAGCTTCTTCCTTCTCTTCCTGCCTCCGGGGACCACCACACCCCCTCAGAAAGGCCTGCGTAAGTGGTTCTCTCTCAAGCTCTGCCCCCTCCCCAGGAATGGGGGTGGGGCGGGGCTGGGCCAAACTGAGGAAGGTGGGGGGAGTGGTTGTTCTCGTCTTTTTTTTTTTTCCCTCTACCCCATCCCCCACATTACTTAGCAGGCTGGTTATTGAGGCAGAAGAACATGAGGATGTGGCACTTGCCTTCCATTTGATTTCTGAATTATGAAGGTGCATGCTTTCTGGAGGCCTGGACAGACCTTTCCCACCCGCTTTCCTGAAAGAATTTGACAGGGAAAGTGAGACCGCAGGAAGGCTTTTTGGGGGAAGGTTTCTTCAATGCTAGACTCTCTCAGGCAGAGCTGCATCGGGCCCCCCGCCTTCCCTGCTCCCAATTTCCTGAGACCCCCCTGCTCCAGAATTGGGGATCTTGATCAGGCTTTCTACCCCGGTTTAAAAAAAAATCTGAAGTGTGGTCTTTTTGCAGGATTTGGAGCCCAGCTTCCTTGGGGAACAGAGAGAGAATACAACAGTTGGGTTCTCTCTCAGTCCTGGGGGTGGGAGAAAGATTGCGGGGGGCGGGGATCGAGAGTGCTTGGAGGGGAAGAGTCTACCACCTCTTTCTTTGTTGTAGATGGGGGAGTGAGGCTGGGGGCCCAGACTCAGCCCCTTTATCCTGGGTGGGGATCACGCTCAGCCCTGTGCTAGGGGGAAGTCAGTGTGGGAACTCAGATCCTTTTCTGCTGGGGGATGGGATTCTGCACCTCTGGGGAGCAACAGGAGCAGGGAGTTTGGGCAAAAATAACCTGCTTTCCCTCTTCTCTGTGCCAATGTGGAGGAGGGGAGGGCATTGTGATTATGTTGGCTAAATGATTAGTTTAGCTAATCTGGTTTCTGGCTGTGATGAAAAGATAATACTGAGGAAGTACTGCTAGGAGGTGCCTGGTGAAAACTGGCCACTGACTGGACTGAGGGACGCGGGGGACGAGGAGAAGGTAGGACCCAGTTAGTCATTTCTTGCTAGATCAAGCCCCAGCTTGGGTGACTTGAGCCCTCCCACCCCCACTCCACCCCTCCCTTGCACCCTGGCTCCACCCCATTCCCTCTGGAGCCTCTGTTTGGGCTGCCAGGGCCGAGGCTTTGAGAATGCAGCGCATAGGAACGAAAAAGGTCAGGCTAGGGCTGCCAACCTTTTTCCCATCCTGGAGCCACCTTAGAATGAGATGAGTCAATTGACTAGTCTACAGAAGGACTGTTTATTTGGAGAGATGGGACAGTGGGGCAGTTCTGAGCACAGGGCTTTGGGCTTGAACTGAGCTGGGTTTGAGACCCAGCTCTGTCTCTCATTACCTGAGCCTCAGTGACCTCTTTGACAAAATGGGAATACTAATACCTATCTACCCAGTAAGTACTTGACAAACGGTAACTCCAGATCAAGGTAAGACTTTACAGAAACCAAGCACTTTTTTTTTTTTTGAGATGGAGTCTCGCTCTATCACCCAGGATCCCTGCAATCTCCGCCTCCTGGGTTCAAGCGATTCTCCTGCCTCAGCCTTCTGAGTAGCCTGGATTACAGGCGCGTGCCACCACGCCTGGCTGATTTTTTGTATTTTTATTTTTAGTAGAGATGGGGTTTCACCATGTTGCGCAGGCTGGTCTTGATCTCCTGACCTCGTGATTCGCCCGCCCCGGCCTCCCAAAGTGCTGGGATTACAGGCGTGAGCCACCTCACCTGGCCCAAACCAAGCACTTCCATTAACTATTTTTACTTAATCCTTATGGCTGGCCAGGCTAGATGGCTGAAACCCGTAATCCCAGCATGTTAGGAGGCCCAGAAGGGTGGACTGCTTGATTGAGCCCAGGAGTTCCAGACCAACCTGGGCAACATGGAGAAACCCCATCTCTATAAAAAAATAGAAAAATTAGCCGGGCGTGGTGGTGCATGCCTTTGGTCCCAGCTACTGGGAATGTTGAGGTGGGAGGATTACCTGAGCCCAGGGAAGTCAAGGCTGCAGTGAGCTGTGTCACTGTATTCCAGCCTGGGCAACAGAGTGAGTCCCTGACTCAAAAAAAAGCACGTATCATTATCCCCATTCTACAGATGAGGAAATTGAAACTCAAGGAACTTAAGTAATTTCCCCAAGATTGTACAGCGAGACCCAAGCAACACCAAGACTGATGTTTTGGTCCTCTGATTCCAAGCCCAGAACCCATCCTGCTGTATTGCCCCATGCAGTTCTGGAAAGGATTTTTTTTTTTTTTTTGAGACGGAGTCACGCTCTGCCACCCAGGCTGGAGTGCGGTAGCGCGATCTCGGCTCACTGTAACCTCTACTTCCTGGGTTCAAGCGATTCTGCTGTCTCAGCCTCCCGAGTAGCTGGAATTACAGGCATGCACCACCACACTAGGCTAATTTTGGTATTTTTAGTAGAGATGGGGTTTCACCATGTTGGCCAGGATGGTCTCGAACTCCTGACCTTCAGGAGATCCGCCCGCCTCAGCCTCCCAAAGTGCTGGGATTACAGGTGTGAGTGGAAAGGATTTTTCTGCACCCCCTTTTGAGAGCCTCTGCCTGACTGGGGAGAAGAGAATTCAGAAGGGCCCATGAAGGCATGTGTGAGTGGTGAATGTAGGGCAGGTTTGGTAGGTGGGGGTGATACCTATCCTGGCCACCAGCCCACTTAAATCTCCCCAGTGGCTTGATTTTTAGTTTCCGGTGGAAGCGGCTTCTCCCCAAGGCCAGGGCTGTGGTGAGTGTTGGGGGGAGGTTGAGAGGGAAAGAAGAGGCAGGGGTCAAAGCTGTGCTGCCCTCCTAGCTTGGGTTAGGTAGAACCATGGCTGTTCTGGGCTTGTTCATGTGTAGGAAGTGGGAGTTGCCTGCTTTGCTGGGGGCTGGGGCTATGCAAAGATAAAGGGGTGCTGCCCTGTGGGGAGTGGCGAGAAACAAGAGTCCGATTTAGGCCTGGGCTAATGTCCTGCTGGAGTGGACCAGGCAGTGCTGCCAGGCTGCTTTTGATGGGGAACTGGCTGTCCTCTGCTCTGAAGCCCAAGAGACCTGAGATAGGCAGCTGCTGGGAGGGCCTTTCTGGTGATGGAGGTGGGGGTCATGTGTGCTGCCTATCAGCCAGAGCCTTGGCCCTCTAGGGAGGAGCTGGTGTCAGATTGTTCTCCAGACCTGCCTGGTTCTGGTGTCTCTGCCAACTGGACATCTGACACCAGAATGGGCCTGGATTTGGGGTCTGGGAAATGGGTTCTCTTTATGTGATGGTGCAGCTGGAGTACTGAACCTGTCACTACTGCGCTTCTGGATTCCCTGAGGGCAGGCAGGGACCCCAGGCAAGGGGATTATTGATCGTGGAGAAGGCTAATGGGAGTTGAGACAGAGAAGAAAACAGAATGAACCCCGTCCCACTGACTACTACAAAGAGGGCATGAGGTTGCAGTTTTCCATCTCCCCCGAGGACATGAGAGCTACAGGCCCGATGCACTTACTGAAGGGACGCGGTCTAGACAGGAGGAAGGGCTTTCTGCCTGCTAAAGATGAAATCTTGAGTTGAGAAGTAAGAGGGAGAGGTGGAGACTCAGCATTGACTCTTCTCTGATGAGGGCCATCCTGTCCGGCAGGGAGGCCAGGCAGGAATTGCTGCCCTTTGGGGAGACTCCTCATTTGTATCTTTTGGGAGAAGAGCGACCTGGCAGTGAGAGGGAAAGGCATCTGTGAGCTGGCCCTGTGACCCCTGTGAAGAGGAAAAGCAAGCAGTGTGGCTGGGCAGGTCACCAGGGCTTGTGTTCCTGCAAGTGACACTGAGCGGCCTCTCCTGGGACACTGGGACATGGTTGAGTCTGGGGACATGGAATACCTCATTGTGAAGCGACTTCCTCTGCCAGGCCGGAAGGGAAAGCTCGTGGACCACTCCCCTTTGCTCAGCCTCCTGGCATCTTGGCCTTTGGGGCCAGCAGAGCAGGAAGCTCAGCTTTCTTTTTTTCTTTCTTTTTTTTTTTTTTTTTGAGACAGAGTCTCTCACTCTGTCACTCAGACTGGAGTGTAGTGGCACAATCTTGGCTCACTGCAACCTCCACCTCCCGGGTTCAGGTGATTCTCCTGTCTCAGCCTCCCGCGTAGCTGGGACTACAAGCGCCTGCCAGTTTGCCCGGCTAATTTTTTTTTTTTTTTTTTTTTTTTTTGAGACAGAGTCTCACTCTGTCACCCAGGCTGGAGTGCAGTGGCGCGATCTCCGCTCACTGCAAGCTCCGCCCCCTGGGTTCACACCATTCTCCTGCCTTAGCCTCCCGAGTAGCTGGGACTACAGGCGCCTGCCACCACGCCCGGCTAATTTTTTTGTGTTTTTAGTAAAGACGGGGTTTCACCATGTTTGCCAGGATGGTCTCAATCTCCTGACCTCGTGATCCACCCGCCTCGGCCTCCCAAAGTGCTGGGATTACAGGCGTAAGCCACTGTGCCCGGCCTAATTTTTTTATTTTTAGTAGAGACGGGGTTTCACCATATTGGTCAGGCTGGTCTTGAACTCCTGACCTCAGGTGATCCACTTACCTTGGCCTCCCGAAATGCTGGGATTACAAGCATGAGCCACCGCTTTTGGCATTCAGCTTTCTTTCCTCCTCCCTTCTCCTCTTCTCTTTTCTTTCTTTCTTTTTTTTTTTTTTTTTTTGGTTTGTTTTTTGAGATGGAGTCTTGCTGTCACCCAGGGTGGAGTGCAGTGGTGCAGTCTCGGCTCACTGCAACCTCTGCCTCCTGGGTTCAAGCAATTCTCCTGCCTCATCCTCCTAAGTAGCTGGGACTACAGGCATGCGCCACCATGCCCAGCTAATTTTTGTATTTTTAGTAGAGATGGGGGTTTCACCATGTTGGCCAGGCTGGTCTTGAATTCCTGACCTCAAGTGATCCATCCACCTCAGCCTCCCAAGGTGCTGGGATTACAGGTGTGAGCCACTGCGCCCGGCCTTCTTTCCTTTTTTTGAGGTAGGGACTCGCTCTGTCCCTTAAGCTAGAGTGCAGTGAGCGTGATCACAGCTCACTGCATCCTTGAACTCCTGGGCTCAAGCAATCCTCCTGCCCAGCCTCCCAAGTAGCTGGGTCCACAGGTGTGCACCACCATGCCCAGCTAATTTTTAAAGTTTTGTGTAGAGACAGGGTCTTGCTATGTTGCTCAGGCTGGTCTTGGACTCCTGAGCTCAAGCATTTGTCCCATCTCAGCCTCCCAAAGTGCTGGGATTATGGGCACGAGCCACCATGCCCAGCTGAAGCTCAGCTTTCTGTGTCTTTCCCTACTATGGAGACAGTAGCAGGGTCCAGAGCAGAGTTGGGACGGGGCTTGGCAATCAATAAGCTGCTTATTTAGGGGAGACTCCTCCTCTTCCATGATTGAGAAGGTATTATCTGGCTGGGGCAGTGGCTTACACTTGTAATCCCAACCACTCTGAAGGTTGAGGCAGGAGGATTGCTTGAGGCCGGGACTTTGAGACCAGCCTGCCAGCCTGTGCAATATAGCAAGACCCCATCTCTAAAAAAAAAAAAAAATTTAGCCAAGCATGGTGGCACGTGCACGTGGTCCTAGCTACTCGGGAGGCTGAGGCGGAAGGATTGCTTGAGCCCAGGAGTTCAAGGCTGCAGTGAGCCATGATTGTGCCACTATACTCCAGCTTGGGCAACAGAGTGAGACCTTGTCTCAAAAAAGAGAAAGAAAATAAAAAAAGTAATATCTGATCATTGTAAAAAAAAAAAAAAATTGGAGGCCAGCCGCGGTGGCTCACGCCTGTAATCCCAGCACTTGGGGAGGCCGAGGCGGGCGGATCATGAGGTCAGGAGATCGAGACCATCCTGGCTAACATGGTGAAACCCCCTCTCTACTAAAAAATACAAAAAATTAGCTGGGCGTTGTGGCAGGCGCCTGTAGTTCCAGCTACTCTGGAGGCTGAGGCAGGAGAATGGCGTGAACCCGGGAGGCGGAGCTTGCAGTGAGCCAAGATTGTACCACTGCACTCCAGCCTGGGCGACATCTGTCTCAAAAAAAAAAAAAAAATTGGGAAGTTTAGAAAAGTTTAAGAGAAAAGAAAAAAAATCGCCCATAATCCTAAAAGGCAACTTTCATTAAGGTCTTTTTTTTTTTTTTTTTTTTTTGAGATGGAGTTTTGCTCTTGTTGCCCAGGCTGGAGTACAGTGGCACAATCTCAGCTCACTGCAACCTCTGCCTTCTGGTTTCAAGCGATTCTCCTGCCTCAGCCTCCTGAGTAGCTGGGATTACAGGCATCTGCCACCATGCCTGGCTAGTTTTTTGTATTTTCAGTAGAGACGGCGTTTCACCATGTTGGCCAGGCTGGTTTCAAACTCCAGACCTTGTGATCCACCCACCTTGGCCTCCCAAAGTGTGCTGGGATTACAGGCATGAGCCACCGCACTCGGCAACATCCTTTTGTTCTTTAGCCTTGATCTTGATGAGCTCATCCCCTGTATATAGTAACATTTTTTTTTTTTTTTTGAGATGAGGTCTCACTCTGTTGCCCAGGCTGGAGTGCAGATCTCAGCTCACTGCAACCTCCTCTTCCTGGGCTCAAGCGATCCTCCTACTTCAGCCTCCCAAGTAGCTGGGACTATAGGCACATGCCACCACGCCCGGCTAATTTTTGCATTTTTCTGTAGAGACAAGGTTTCGCCATGTTGCCCAGACTGGTCTGGAACTCCTGAGCTCAAGGGGATTCACCTGCCTTGGCCTCCTAAAGTGCTGGGATTACAGGGGTGAGCCACTGCACCCTGCCTACAGTAACAGATTTTAGCCAAACCTTTATTCCAATCTTGGTTTTCCAGCATGTGTTGTACAATAAACAGATGGATCTTCCCAGGAGAGGGTTATATGTAGGGATCCTTGCAGAATCACACCCCAGGGAGTGGGCCTCAGTCAGCTGGGGTCGGAGCTGCTGTTATTGAGAAGTGGGCCGCCCCTGGACCCCGGGCTGCCCAAGCCCCACTGGTGGTGGTTGGAGGCAGTGGAATGAGAGTACTTGTGTATTTTGCGTCACCAACACACGTCAACCTTTTGTTGTTGTTTCCTGGTGTGGGGTGAAGTGTTTTTCCATTCCCAGGAGTCCCGGTTTGGGGTCATCTGCCAGTTTGGGAATCTGCCCACGGGGGTCACCAGCAGGGAACGGAGCTCCAGCTGGAGCCCTCTCCAGGGGAGCATAGAGGTCCGTGGGTCGAGCCACTTGGCCGTGGCATTTCCCTCTGCTACAAATCCCCTTCATTTTCCCACCCGGGTTTGTTTGCTTTGGGAAGGAGCCCAGAAGGAGGAAAATAAACAACAGCTGGGTCGTCAGGCCTGAGCCTCCCCCAGGCCCCAGCTCATCCTCAGGCCACAGCCCGGGCTGCCCTCCAGACTGGAAGTGAGGGTTTTCCTCCGGAAGCCTAAGACCAGCTTCTCTGACAGCTCCTGCTTCAGTTCTGCCCTCTTGGAATGGACCAGCTTGCTGATGGAGACCACAGTGTCTGCCAGAGAACCTCTAGTCTGCAGGAGGTTCCGTCCTGGAGCTGCCAGCCAGAGGGGAGAGGCCTCCTTGGGCAGCCCCAGCCTGAGAGGGAAACAGGCCCTCAAGGGAAGCCAGTATGTCCGTCTCTCTGCACTTTCTAGAGTCTGTGTCTGTGCTTGGAACTGCTGGCCAGACCTCAGCAGGAGCCAGGGACAGAGTGGGGAAGGTGGGGGCTGGAGACTCTCCTGAGCCCAGCTTCCCCCTGGGACTGCTATGTAGGGAATGTTCACGCCTGGCTGTGCAGCTGCCCCTGGCTGCAGGAAGCAGCATGGACTGGGCATGGGACAGCCAGTGTCTCCACCTGGCGTGAGTGAAGTTGCACTCCCCTTCTCCTCAGCCATGTTCCCTTCACCTCCCCAGGGCCTGGGAGGCAGCTCCCTACCTAGTCCCCATCTCAGGGGTCAGAGAAAGCAGCCAGGGTTCCCCCAGACAGACTGTCAGCCACCTTGCCCGACAGGTCTCTGTGCTGGTCTTCACGTTTTTTTATTTTTATTATTTTTCTTTTTTTTTTGAGACGGAGTCTCGCACTGTAGCCCTGGCTGGAGTGCAATTGGCGAGATCTCGGCTCACTGCAACCTCCGCCTCCCGAGTTCAAGTGATTTGCCTGCCTCAGCCTCCCGAGTAGCTGGGATTACAGGTGCCCACCCCCACGCCTGGCTAATTTTTTGTATTTTTAGTGGAGATGGGGTTTCACTATGTTTGCCAGGCTGGTCTCAAACTCCTGACCTTGTGATCCACCCACCTTGGCCTCCCAATATGCTGGGATTACAGGCGTGAGCCACCGCGCCTGGCCTCCTCACCTTTTTTTTTGAGACACGGTCTTGCTCTGTTGCCTAGGCTGGAGTGGCGTGATCCTGGCTCACTGCAGCCTCAATCACCTGGGCTCAAGTGATGCTTCAGCTTCCAGAGTAGCTGGGACTGCAGGTGCATGCCACCATGCCTGGCTAATTTATTTTTATTTTTTGTAGAGACAGGGTCTTACTATGTTGCCCAGGCTGGTCTCGAACTCCTGGGCTCAAACGACCCTCCCACCTCCACCTTCCAAAATGCTGGGATTATAGGCATGAGCCACTGCGCCAGCTGGCTTCCACCTCCTCTGCCATCTCTGTTCTTCTAATATAGGAATGCATGCCTTTTCTGTGGACAGAGGGCTTCCAGAGTCACAGTGACAAAAGAAGTCACTTGATCATCTCCATTTTACAGATGAGAAAATGAGGCTTAAGGAAATTGAGCCCCTCTCCTCACTCAGAATCCTGTACTCACCCTGTCGCTGTCTGAGCCTGGGGACCTGTGTCTGCACAGGGTGCTGGCCTCTAGCCTAAGGAACCTCTGGGGCACCCAGCCCTGCCCTGCTCCGCCCTGCTCCTCTGTCCCCAAATGCAATGCTTCTGAGCCTGCTTCCAGCATGGCCTCTGGGGTAACCCATTCTTGTCCTTATTTCCAGGTGTCTTGGCACTTGGTGCCCTGCAACCCAGCCTAGATGTGCCCATTGCTGACTGTCCTCGGCAGGTGCCGGCTGGGGAAGGAGCCTGGTGTAGCTCTGGTGGGGCTATTTTTAATGTCAGGGCTGGGCCACACTCTGCCAGGTCAGTCTCGGATTTAGGGTGCCCGGTGCCAGCCCTCTGGGTTGGCTGCGCAGAGGAGGAGGTGCACCCAGTCTAGCCTTATTACTTGCTCACACTTACCTGGTGTGGGCCCCGTGGGGAAGGGTCCTCTGCAACCCCTCTCCAGGGCCCGTCTTCCTTCTTCCTGTCCTTGGGCTGTCCCTACAGTCTCTGATCTGGCTTCTTCCTCCCGTGCGTGCTGCTAACAACAGAGCACGCTCTAAACAAAGGCCGCCCATTCAACTCAGAAACCCGCCCTGTCTCTGTCCCTGCCTGTCTCTGGCTGGGCTGAGTGGGCAGGGCCTGCGTCTGTCTCTCTCGCTTCCATCTGACTCTGTCCAGGGGCATTGCAGGAGGTCTGACTCCAGGTCCAGGGTAGAGAGGGACAAGACTGAACTGGGTGTGGCCCCCTCCATCCTGGGAACTGTAAAACCAGCACTTTTGTTTCTTGTGAGAGAAGTTCCCTTGTTCTCCTGGGCAGTAGGTAAGGAGAAGCTTGGGGCTGGTTGACAGTCCTGCCTGAGGTCTGACTTCCAGCCTTCCTGTTGCAGGAATAGCTCCCGTGACCCCTTCCTCAGGAGGAGTTCTGGAGTGTGTCCTGTCTCTGAACTGGTTCCCAACTCTGACGTTGCCCACCCCCAGCCTTCTTCTGACTGTCGTGGGAATCCTGTTTTTTTATTCCTAGAATCTTAGACGTCAACATTCCTTTGAGATCCAGGGACACAAGGACACCCAGCAAGTTTGTGGCAGAGCTGGGACTAGAACCTGGGACTCTTTTTTTTTTTTTCGAGACAGGGTCTTGCTCTGTTGTCAGCCAGGCTGGAGTGCAGCGGCGCGGTCTTGGCTCACTGCAACCTCCACCTCCCTGGTTCAAGCAATTCTCCCGCCCCAGCCTTCCGAGTAGCTGGGATTACAGGTGCGCACCACCATGCCTGGCTAATTTTTGTACTTTTTTAGTAGAGACAGGATTTCACCATGTTGACCAGGATGGTCTTGAACTCCTGACCTCATGATCTGCCTGCCTTGGCCTCCCAAAGTGCTGGGATTACAGGTGTGAGCCACCGTGCCCGGCCTGAACCTGGGACACTTGATTTGCAGCCGGGTGCTCTGCTTCCATCTGCAAGCACCTTGGTCCCCTCCTCCCCTTGGCAAGAGGGCTCAGCTCCACTCAGGCTTGTCTAGTGGACTGGATGCTGTTCCTACCACAAGTGCTGCCATTTTCTCAGTGTGCAGGCACAGCTTCTTCACCTAGAAATTGGGAATAAAGCCAGGCACAATGGCCCAAGCCTATAATCCCAGCACTTTGGGAGGCTGAGGTGGGCAGATCACCTGAGGTCAGGAGTTCAAGACCAGCCTGACCAACGTGGGGAAACCCGGTCTTTACTAAAAATACAAAAATTAGCCAGGTGTGGTGGCGCACACCTGTAGTCCCAGCTACTTGAGAGGTTGAGGCAGGAGAATCGCTGGAACCCAGGAGGTGGAGGTTGCAGTGAGCCAAGATCGTGCCACTGCACTCCAACTTGGGCGACAGAGAGAGATTCTGTCTGGAAGGAAGGAAGGAAGGAAGGAAGGGAAAGAAAGAAAGAAAGGAAGGAAGGAAGGAAAGAAAGAAAATTGGAAATAATAAAACATCTGCCAGGGTTGCTTTGAGGGAAGAATGAGATTCACATAATAATAAAGGCCACTGGGCGTCTACCACCCCCACCCCCCATGGCATCCTGTAGCTTCTGTTTCTCCCCGGGTAGCAGTCTCCTGGCGGTTGACCTGGGCTGGTGGGGGTGGTGAGGGGCCTGCTGAGGAAGTTCCTCGGCTTGACTGTGGTGGTCCCTTTAGACGTGAGCCCAGCAAGGGGTGACCCTTGTTTGGAGTGAGGCCCGCTTCCCTCTCCCTTAGCTGAGAAGCCCCAGGGTTAGGCACTGTCTATGG
Source organism: Pongo pygmaeus (assembly GCF_028885625.2). Classification (NCBI taxonomy): domain Eukaryota; kingdom Metazoa; phylum Chordata; class Mammalia; order Primates; family Hominidae; genus Pongo; species Pongo pygmaeus. The sequence continues at coordinate 74,873,677 of NC_072392.2, read as the reverse complement.
AGGAGGGCCCTCTGGCTGGGATGCAGTGTGTTTGTTGACCAGAGCTGCAGATGTCCAGCAGTGTCCAGATGTCATTCAGCCTTGAGCCCAGCAGAGTGGCATTCAGTGGGTTATTGCCACCGTGTTTACTGATACACTTACACCTTCCTTCTCTCCTGGGGGCAGCTTCTCTTCCAAACTCTCCTCTGCTCTCTCTTGGGACTTGCCCTTGGGGCA